>NC_138372.1:165194708-165223741 GCF_054177405.1 Leptonychotes weddellii
AATTACCTTTTGGAGAATTAGTGCTGATTCATTTTACATAGCAGTAAAACCTACCACCTATTAGTCTACTGAACTGAGCATTTGGATTTTTTATGTAATTTGAGCGTACTTTTCTCCTGTGTGGGCCCTTGAAGGGTTACTTCTCCTAAATCTGGATTTCTGCGGAACTCTTGGTGCTCTCAACAAGTGCTAATTAAGATCGAACGACTCACTCTTCAAGAAATGCCAGCAAGAGCAACTGTCCTGTCCCAGACACTCAGGCTCCATCCTGTGGGTGGAAGGAGAGCAGGGTGTTTCCCAAAGAAGAAATAGGTCCTCCTGCTATTTCTAATTCTGGTTCAAAAAGAAGCCAGTGTGTGCAGGGTTTGGACAGGGAGTGAGAAGGGACCTTCTTTCTGTGTGCCATGGAATGACTGGCTGGTTTCTGAAGGAGGGCATGGCTGGGGATGTCTAATCAGTGAAGGCTGGATGCCTCCTCCAATAAGAAGCCTGCCAGGTGTGAAATGAAATCCAGAGGTCCTGTCAACAGTTTGTGAGGTCCACAGACCACTTTGGGAGGCATCTTAGCCATTCTTTGCTCTATTTTTCTTTATTCCTCAAGAATGGAGTAAGGCTTTATATATCCCCATGCAATACTGAGCTATTTACGGCAGAAGTTTAGGGAGAGTTTTGTTTAAGCTTAGAATAAATCATGATACTTTCTGTTAAAGAAATTCTAGGGCAATGACAATTTGGAGCATGGATAGCTGGAGAATGAAAAATCTGTAACCAGAGTGGGTTAGTAGAACCTATAGACGGTATTTGGAGAGTCAGGAAAATTTGGGGAGAGGGAAACCCCAGGAGAAAGAGTGGATGTTCTGTTGATCTATAGTCATGGGGGTGGGAGTTCTTCTAATTTGAATATTAAAGGAAATATGTCTTTAATCTCTTCCCCGAATAGTGAAGCAGAATGAACCAATAAAATTTTTGAGTTAGGAATAATAGCAATGTTTATTATATGCCATATATTTTGTTTTACATTTATTAGCTCATTTAATCATCATTACAGTCCTATGGGGAAACTGAGGCACCAAGAAAACAAATGACTTGCTGGGAGTTGCAGGTGATCAAGGTGGCAATCAATCCCCTATGTCACTATTTTCTCCTTTTACAGATGAAGGGTCTAGGTCTCTAATCTGTTGGCTAAATCCCTGGGTGTGAGCTGGGATTCATGGGCTGGTGATGCCTTCAGATCTGTGTCTTTGTCTTTGCTTTGGCTGGTGAAAGTGGGTGGAACCCAGGCCTTCTGGTGCCATTCTACATCCACTTCACTTTTAGTTTTCTGTCTTGTCTATACATGTTAGTCCCTGTGGCCTCCTCAGCCCATGGATTCAACGCACACACATGCAAGCACAGCCGTGCCTGCACACATGCACATGCCCACACATGCATACGTGCACATGCACACACATGCCCACACATACACATACATCCACACACATAGGCATGCACATGCCACACACGTGCCCACACAGAAACATATATGCCTGCAGTAGACATGCCAGTGCACACACACAGACATATGCATGCACACACATACACATGCATGCATACACTCACATGTACATGCAATGCACACACATGGCCACACATGCATGTGCACACAATGCCCACACATAGGCACATGCACATACACACATGTACATCCATGCATATACATACACACAGGCACGTGCACACACATACATGCACACATGTGTACACATACACATGCACACACATACATATACACACGTACACATGCCTCTCCTTCATTGCTAAAACATCACCACTCAGCAGTGACAGGGAAGACAGGCTGATTCACATTGTGGCTGATTTTGTTGGTTTTAGAGGATTTTGAAAGGTTTGAAAGGATATTGTTGGTGACAGATAGACATTTTAAAAATGTCAAGTCACTCTCAAAATGGACGCTCCTCCCTTAATAGACTCATGCTGATCACTTAAATGCTACAACGCCTCCCACAGACTGGCGCCCGGCTCCTGCTCTAGACATTCCAAAAGGCTGAGACGGGCTGACATCTCCCACAGAGACAATACTCCAGTGACAGAGCTCTCATGTAAATTATATGGAATTAGGTGATGGGCAGAGGGGGAGACTTTATTACTCAGAGCTAAAACAATCTACCAAACAAATTGAAGGACTGGTGAGGCACGGGCATTGGGTGGATGTGGATTTGGACCTCTGTTCTGTGCTGGCTGTGTGGCTTTCATCTCTGACCTTGAGTGTTCTCACCTGAGACACGTGGGGTCACACTCCTACTTTCTGGATGCTGTGAGGGGTGGCAGCACTAACTGTGGAGTGTCACCCAGCACAGAGGACGTCATTGGAGCACAAAATATGGCAGCTAAAGTTACTACTATTTCTGCTTTTAAAAATTGAATAAAATGGTAAACATGCTTATGGGCAGCTATTAGAGAGTATGTTAGGACTGAGAAAGATCCCTGCCATCTCATAAAAACCCTCCTGATCCTTCCCACATTTCAATCCAATGAGCACTCACTGAGCACTCATGATCTCAGTAGACATTACCTGAATTTTGTCTTCCAGGCAACATGGCGGGAGGCGTGGACGTTCCCATTTTGCAAGAGGAGACCTCTATCCCTTGCTTCCATGCTGATGTGTGGTGGAACACGACCTGATCCTCTGGTCTTCAGAGTCTCTCCAGGTGCTGGATGGCCAACAGTCCTTATGGGAACATCAGAGCTTGGTTGGACAGCCACTTATCCCATTGGTTCTAGAGGATGAATCTTGAAGGCATAGGAATCACACAGTTTGAGTGGGGGCAGGGGTTCTCAGTCGTGGCTGCATATAAGGATTATTTGGGGAATTTTTAGAACCACCAAAGCCCAGGCCACACCCCAGATCAATTCAGTCTGAATGTCTGATGGCACTAGGGTGGCAGGATTTGTAAAGCTCCTGCTTGCTTCCCGGGTTCCCAAGCTTGACAGCTGTGGGTCTGGGACCTCCATAGACTCCACGTGGCACCATCAAGGCTATATTGCTGGATCCCAGTGTTTCCCAACTTGCGTGATCATCAAAATCGCCCAAGGTGTTTGTTAAAAACACTGATTTCAGGATCCTCCCCTGGAACTTATAATCCTTTCCTTCTATGGTGAAAGCTGAGACTGAGATATTAATGCTTTGAATTAAGATGATTCTTATGTTGTGTCATACGGGGAGGCAACTTCCAACTGACAGCTTTGACTCCATTTTAACAGGAGATGCTCTTCTCGGTGACAGTGAATTGTTTCTTACTGATGATTTACTCAGTGGCTTAAATAATAGGATCATGTATCATCTTTTCCAGAAAGGGTCTTGGCCATCACCTTGTCCTATACTCTTATTTTATACGTGAGGAACCTGAGGCTCAGAGGGGAGTGAGTTCTTCAAGGTCACATACAAAGTAGCTCCAGAGGAGAAGAGAAGCCAGGCTCCTGTCTCCCTTTCTGTTCCCCCTCTTCTGGGGCAGGACTGGCTCTGCAGACCTAAAATCATCAAGCAGCCAGCATTTCCAAGCAGGCAGCCCAAACTACTTTTCTTTTAATATATCCTTATGACAAGGTTGTTGGTGCTAAACAAGGTCACTGGAGGAGCATAAAGCTAGGCTCCCCTCAGGGCCACACCCGTTGGATGAGGCTAATCCATTTTGGTGGACAGGTACCCTCTGCTCAAGCACCTGGAAACCTTCATCTTCATTATTAACTCATTAATCACCTAACCATCTGTGTCACCCTGAAGCCCCAAGGAAGGCCAGCCGGGTAGGTAAGGCTGGTGTTGGTTACCCTGTGCTGTAATCAATTCGTTTTGGGGCAGTCACATGGTTAGTTATTAGGACTGGAACTTAGAGATGGTCTGCCCTGATACCATGTGAAATCCTTGCAGATACTCCATGAGGGAGGAAAGTTCGGGATAATTAGTGCCCTTTGCTGGAGGAGGAAGAAGGAAGGGAATGTGGCATGGGGTGAGTGTTATGGCAAGATTTCTTGTTTGAATCCGGATAAAGCATTCACCTGTTAGATGTCATGCTTCTAGCTTTGAGACCCTGGAAAAGTCACTTCCCTTCTCTGAGCCTCAGCCTCTTCATTTTGGAAAATTAGCCTATATTATATGAACCTTTTAGTAGTAACTTGCGAGGGTGAATCAGCCAGTGAGGTGAAAGCCCTGAGATTTGTCTTATACAGAGAGGGCTGTCACCAGGGGAGACCAAGACAGGTCTGTGCAGATTTGTACCTCAGTACCCTCCAAGCTGATATTTACTGAATATATGCCTAACAATAATTAAGCAACAGAGTTGCATAAAAATAGCAATTTTTAAGCAATATCAGGAAAAGGCTGAATCTCGCATAGAGAAAAGTTGGAGAAAGAGGCTGACTTACCAGTGTAGGACTCTGATTCTTTGGTGGGGCCACTGAAGATTCAGCCCAACAGACTAGCTCTCACCCTGCAGAGCAAGTTCTAGGAGGACCCAGTTTTATTCTCCGTGGAAGTCTATTTTCTGCACATCTGAGGATTCAAGCTCTCTGGGGAGGTTTCACTCTCCATTGGCCCCTAAATGTCTTATCAGAATACTCTTCCCAGAGCATTTTGATAAACAACATTTTCTCTAACTCACATTTCCAGTGATATTTACCACTGCAATAAATTGCTACCAGGTACTGACTGGCTGGTTCAGCCCCGAAGAAGACCCCAATATATCCGGTCAGTATAATTCTGTCCTTCCACTTGCATTCTATAAATTGAGGAGAAGAGACTCACGGGGTTCCTCAGCACTCCACAGATGCGGCGGGATTCCATTTCACACGTGTGTGCCTACGTTGTTCTCCTGCCCACTCCTCCGGTTGAAATTTATGATTATCCAACTTGTGATAACCCAGCCCAGACATCTTTTCCTCTGAATCTCTCTCCAACTCTCTTCTCTTCCCCAGAAGCTGTTGCCTTCCCCTGGACTCTGGTACCTCAGGCACATTTCCGCCGCAGTGCACACCATGTTGGTGACGGGAAGTCCTGAGTTACCTGCTGTCTTCATTGGTCTGTGTGCTCTTCGTATGTGTATTTTCAGACTCCTTTATACCCAAGGAATCTGTTTCGTGTTTACTTCCTTCTGAACCATCAATAAGCAACCATATTGGTAGAAACATGCTGCATAAGTTGAGTTTGCTTGACATTACAACATCTGTATGAATGATGAAAAATCACCTGAGCTTTCCAGTGAGGGTCTTTATGAAGCCAAGTTTCCAGATGTATTATTTGCAAACCTGGAGCACGATAACTGGATTTTTTTTCTCTTTCAACATGACTGTTTGGCACTATAAAAACCATCATCCCAGAAGCACAGAAGTGAGACGGTCAAGCTCCCTCACTTCTCTTCTTCTTGCTCCAAAAGACCTTGTGGGTGGACTTTTCCATTATTTAAATTTCTTCATTGACTCTAACTGAGCCCAGAAACTGTCAGGCTGAAATACTATGAGCAAAATTGGTCTCACACGTTCCTCTAATTTAATGGAAAGTTTCAGAACTTGAAGATTTGTAACTATTTGTAGAGTAGGTGAAGATTTGTAACCAACCCAGAAAGTTCAAATATGTCCTTCCGGTTTGGATTTGCAGTGTAGATGTTGCAACTGAGCTCAAACTGATACTCTTTGAACCAATTAAAATTTTATTGTCAACACTTATACCATTTTAATTTTTTAAAAATTTTTATACAAATTCAATTAGCCAACATATAGTACATCATTAGTCTCAGATACAGTGTTCAACAATTTATCAGTTGCACCATTTTTAGAAAGCACATATTTGACAAATCTTGTGGCCAGACACTACTAGACTCCTCAAAGATGAGTGAGCCAAGGTCCCTACTCTCAAAGATTTCATGATACTTGGGCCATACAGAAATTAGTTTCATATGATGCAGAATGAAATGAGTGTTTAAAAGTGGCACACACCAAGGGTGTGGGAGCAGAGGTGTAAATTCTGCCTGGTAAAATCAAGGGAGGTTTCTCCAAGGAAGTGTGTGTGTGTGTTTTAAGTCTTTAAAGGGTTTCAGACAATAGGGAGAATAAGGAAAACTCAAACTGTAGGGAATACCATGAACAAGGCTTGGGGAAATAAACACAGGTTGTAGATGTAAAAATGAGATAATGATAAACCCAGGTGATTCTAAAGTCCATGTCAGGTAAGAACAGCTTAGAGCATTCCCTCTCCTCAGTCCAGGTATGTGTGAGTTTGGAGAGATGTACAGGCAGGAGAAGGAGGAAGCATCCATGGACCTTCCTTAAGGCTCCAGCCCTGCCTCCATCCTAGCCCACTACACACATGCACTTGCCTGCAGACACTCATGAATTCCACAGCATTAAAGCACATGGGCTTCCCTGACATTCCCTGCCTTCCATGCCTTCAAATGTTGCATGTTCCATTCCTCCCTGCTTAGATGCCTCCTTCTCCCCATCCCACATGGTGGATTCACTCCTATCATTCAAGATCAAATTCTGGGAACTCATTTTTTCTACAAGCAGCTTTACTTTCCTCTTCTGTATTCCCATGAATCTATTTATACTAGGAAACTTCTGTACAGAAACTTGACTCAAACTCACATAGTCTGAAGAGGGAAATTATTAGCTCACATAGCTAGGATAGGGAGATGATGGAGTTTACTTTAAGGTTTAAATGTTGCAGTTAAGGAATTGGTGTCCTTTCTCTCGGTCCCTCTTACCTCCACTTCAATCTCAGCAGATCTTTGGGTGTGGACGTAAGTTGGCCCTCGGCAATACTGAGTCTTTCTTGTCTGCACAAGTTGTGATCCTAAAGAAGAGAGACCCTCTCTCTTTCAGTGTCTATGTGCTAAATCTCATGGTGAGGATTTGGTTGTGTCTGGGAGATTTATACATCCAAATTTAAATAACTATATGGTCAGGGGATCAGATTTGCTTGCTCATCTTCACCCAGACCACATAGAATGGGTTTCCACAGGAAAGACAGTTTCTGGTATTAGGAGAAAAGTTAAAGGCAGGGTGGAAAAGCAAAAACAAAGCAACAAATACGAAACTCAGATTACTACTCTACTTTCTAATGTTTGCCATGCCAACTCAATGATTTCTCTCTTCCACTAGGCTGCAATCCTGATGGCCATAGTGGGAGCCTGCACCACCCTGTAGTAGGACTAGGTACTCATGAGTGGGGGCTCAGTGAAAGTTGATGAGTGAGTCCATGAACAGGAGAATGAATGAATGCACATTCTGTGGGACAGATGGATCAAGTAATATCATTTCTGTCTCATAGTTTTTGTCTGTTATCTCTAGCCTGGACTACTTTAATAACTTTTTAATTAATCTTCACACCATCAGTCTTGGCCTTGTCTAATCCATTCTTTTTTTTTTTTTTTAAAGATTTTATTTATTTATTTGACAGAGAGATAGACAGAAGAGCACAAGCAGAGGGAGTGGCAGAGGGAGAGGGAGAAGCAGGCTCTGCACTGAGCAGGGAACCTGATGCGGGACTCAATCCCAGGACCCTGAGATCATGACCTGAGCCGAAGGCAGACGCTTAACCATCTGAGCCACCCAGGCACCCCTTGTCTAATCCATTCTTTACACAGGAACCAAATTGATATTTTACAAAATGCAAATACGATCATTTTATTCCTCTGCCTAAACTCCTTCCCCACATTTGGGATATTGAACAAACATTACTGCAGGGCTTCTAGAAACCTTCAGGTTCTGGCTTTTGTCTGCTTGTCCAGGTTCTTGTCTTCTATTCTCAAAACTGCTGACACCAGGAGCCATCCCTCCCCCCTAAGCCTGACCCCAAGTGCATGTGTACTTTGTACTCCAGTCGTTTGGAATTGCTCTTACTTCCTCAAAGGCATCAAGTTCTCCCCTGTTCTCAAGTCTTTGTTCCATCCCCCTGGGGTGCTTGTCCTCTCCCCTCCCTTCTCACCTGGCTAATTTCCACTCATGCTTCAGAGCCCAGCTGACACATCCCTAATAAATGAGGATTTCTTGGACTTGTAACTGCTGCCCCTCATACGTGCTCCTGCAGGAGCCCTCCCCTCATAGAGACACTGATAGTACTCTAAAGTAACTGCTTATTTCATTGTCTGTATCGCTGCTGGCTGGACTGTCTGTGCTGGAGACATGGATAGATCTGTTTTATTCACTGGTATGTCTCCGCCACCTGGATAGGATCTGGTACAGATGAATGAATGAATGATTGAATGAATGAATGAATGAATGAATGAATGAACTGAGTCTCAACAGTATGCTAGGCATCTGGTGTGAGCTGAAGTTAGGGGTGATCCTGGCACAGCCCCTCCCTTGAAGGGGCTCCCTGTCTTTATGCAGAACAGCTGTAGTTCAGAGAGGTTACAAGTGTCAGAGCTGTGTGGGGAACACAGTCCTAACTCCAGATTCAGGCTCTTCACTCCACTTCAGCGGCCCCTGTGTTGATACTCAGCTCATATCTATTTAGACAGAACAGCTTGTAGTTGGGCCTGGCTCGGTTTGGTTTGGATGGTGAGGGAGCCTGAGATTCTCATGCCAGGGTCAAAGCTCTGTGAAATGGTATTTAGGTCAAGAGCCATGTTCCAAATCATTGTTTTCTGATTCATCTGGAGAGAGGATCTGTTGATAGTCTTTGGCTTTAGAAAATGCATTGCGACTGATATTTCATTCCCATTTGTATATTAAAACATGGGCCTCAAAAATACCTTAGTGGATAATGCGAATTTAGCTGTTGATTTGCTGGTGGTTTTTTATCAGGCTCTGATGGTGAGGACTCTAGTCCTTGCAGGGAGCAGTTAGGGGACCCAAGGTTCTGGTCTCAGTCTGACCAGCAGCATTTGTGTGATGACTTGGGAAAGGACGTCCCTCCGTAGCCCCTTGAGAATCGATCTTCATTGATCTTAAGCTGCTATGGAAACATCATTGTCTTTGCCAGTGTTTGGCATATTATAACCCAGCTCTGCCCAGTGAGGGAGTGTGTGAGGGGCTTCATTTCCAAATAAAAATCAGAGCCTAAAGAGAGAAAGCATTTAGCCCCTCTTCCCTTTTTCCTGAGAGGGATATTATTGAAAGGATGTGTCTGGAGCTGAAGTTTTTCTGTGACCCTAAGGCAATAAACAAAGGAAAAAGAAAGGCAGAGGCTCTGAGGTCAGTTGACCAGGAGGATTTAGAAGGAGTCTGAGTGTTTGCTGGCCCACTTAAGCCCCAGAACAAAAGCTCTGGTCTTTGGGTTCCATGAGGTAATTTGAGGTCTTTGTTGCTCAGAGCCCCTCTATGTTGTGTTTTCCACTACCTGCAGACCAAGCATCCCTAATGGATACATATGGAATCCATTATGGTACAGCTGTTATATTGTACCAAAGGCAAAAACAAACAGATCCAAATGATCTTCTGATTGGAGCAGGTCAATGATCATTCTAGGCTTGTCTTGATTTGTCCATCTGTCAAATGGGGAAAACATAATTAACCTGGAGAAATGCCAGCGAGGAAATGCACAATGGTGTTAACTTTTCAGACACGAGGGCGGTCTTTAAATCTCTGTACTTGATCTATGTTCTGTTTCATGTAGATCCTCCTTGAAATGCATCCTTCTGGTCATGATGTCAAGCAAGGAAACCTCTCTCAGGGTTTGTATACCAGATCTTCTGCTGAACAGGTGTGGCCTTAACATTGTTACATCAGTGTGTTGTGCATAAAGTAACTACTTAGTTTGGATTACAGGTTGCATTACAGGTGGAGGGGTAATGAGTTAT
The DNA here is from genome assembly GCF_054177405.1 of Leptonychotes weddellii. Lineage (NCBI taxonomy): Eukaryota > Metazoa > Chordata > Mammalia > Carnivora > Phocidae > Leptonychotes > Leptonychotes weddellii. The sequence goes on from NC_138372.1 coordinate 165,204,497, forward strand.
TCTTACAGTGTAACTTTCTTGCCCAGGAGGAGGGCTGCACTGGTTGTGATAACACCCTTCCTCTTCCTTCATCTTTAAGATTTGATTTGGTTTCCCCTGTCGCCCTAGCCTCTCACTTCCAGTCTATTGCAGAACTGGCCATTCTTCCTGTGTTTGTTCTCAGAAGGGAGTTTGGCCCCGGCACTGAGTAAGTGGAGGGCGGTAATGCCAAGGGAGGCTGGCAAGGTCCCCCAGCAGCAGAAGGGGACGCAGAAAGCCTGGACAGAAGAAAGCAATTGTGAGGATACTGGTGCTTCCTCTCTCTTTGCTTTACAGATACCACCAGTCAGTATGCTGAATCACATAAAGCTTTTGTGGTTAGGGAGTAGTTCATGGACCTAAAAGTCTAAGGAAAATTCCCATGTTTCACTTGGGTATTTTGAAAACATAAGAATTTGTGTATGGTGGGGCAGGGGTAAAAGTAATCATCCAGGCCAAAATAGGGACTTTTGGAAAGCCTTCCCTTCTCTAAAATACTTATCCTCCTCATCCCAGGATATATGAGACCTCTGATTATCGACCCATTTGAGGTTTATTACTGGAGATAACAATTAGTGGTCAGAAATCTAGGAAACTGAATCACATCTATCCATTAAACAGTACAGACAGGGAGGATATGAGGGATAATATAGATTGTGCCCTTTTTTATAGAAGAAAAAATAGGACCCCAGAATGAGAAGTGACTTGCCCAGTGTTAAACAGAGCCCTGTTGTGCTTATTTGCAATGTAAAATAGTGGAAAGGAAAGTTTAAAGCAAAATGCCAGTGAGTATTGGTTTATTTATTATGAAGCTTTCCCTCTACTCTCTTTCTTACAGCTTTATTGAATCTCTATTATTTGTGGGCACCACGATAGATTCTGGAGCTATAGAAACCTAGATGGTAAGAGGCCCCCAGAAACACATTCACAGAACTATCCCTTTATGATTAATGGTTTTGTAGAGGTTCCTTGGAATGTGATGGACATATATTCAAATAATGTCAAACTCCCCTCTCCCCCTGCAGCTGCCAACTGATGTAAAATGTCACATGAGAAACAGGTGGATAAGACTTAATGAAAAAAATCAACACTTGTGACTTGTTTGGCTTTGGTTCCCTGTAGGAAATTCCAGGGCTGAAGAGATGGATCGGGTCCAAAGGAATACTTGTGACCCGCATGTGTCCCAACACTGCTCGCCAACAGAAGAGATCCTTTGTCCCTTAGACCACAGAGGCCTGTCCAAGAGCTGCGTGTTGTCCCTGGGGCTGCTTCCTGCTTGACATCTCACAGGTGAGGGAAGCCCCTTCTCCTTCTGGTCCCTTATGCTGCAGCAGCCCCCAGTGTGGGGAAGGAGAAGAAGATACATTCTAAAGGAACTAAAGACTTTCCAGAGGGAATACCATACCACACTGATGTGAGAGCCTTCACCTAACTCTTGCTCCCCACTCCAAAAGTCCTTTCTCTTGTCCCACCTCCAACACCCAGCCAAACACTCCCATTCCCCAACTTGGCAGCCCAGTAACATCCTCGGCTTTGTCCATATCCGAACCTCCTTCTCTGGCATATGTTGGGTAAAGGGTGTTGCATCTTTTCTGGGGACCATTTTCTCTAACCATATCAAGGAGACCATCTCTGGTTGTAGAGTCACTTAGATGATCCCGCTGACCGCGCCTGTGGTTGGAATTTTGAAGGACGCTCTCTATGATGATTCATTTAGTTGCATTTTCATATAGGATTTATTTATTTGCTTGCTTCATTCATCCAACAACAATTTGTTAAATCCTATTGTGTGCCAGGTATATTCAAGAAAGGCAGCTTGTCCTTCTTATACCCATCCTGGAGCACTGGGTGCTAACATGGAGATTGGATTCCAGGGGCAAAGGCTCCCAGTAAGTAAGAAAATATCCATCTTTTATTAAGTCAAATATATTATTGATTGTAATTTGTACTACTCTTTTATGGGCCACTAAGAAAGAAATACGATGCCAAGAAAACTCAGAAGTGCTATAGTGGACACTTGTGACCCCTCCTGCCACCTGATGTCCCACAGCTATGGTGTTCACACCCATGTTTGTCAGAGGTCTGCATCCCATGTGCACCAGGATGACTTTTTAAAAAATCTGCTTGGCTTCTTCCCATTCAGTTTTCCCTCCCTTGGGAGGAAATCAGAGAGGGAGCCAAACCATGAGAGACTCTGGACTTCGGGAAATAAACTGAGGGTTTCAGAAGGGAGGGGGGGTGAGGGGATGGGGTAACCGGATGATGGGTATTGAGGAGGGGACATGTGGTGAGGAGCATTGGGTGTTATATGCAACTAATAAATCATTGAACACTACATCAAAAACTAATGATATACTGTATGGTGGCTAACTGAACATAATAATAAATAAATAAAAATAAATAAAAACAGCAACAACAATAAATAAATAATTTAATAAATAAATAAATTAATTAATATGCTTGGCTTTTCAGATGCCACAGAAGTTCTCAGCCCAGACCACAGACATAACCCTGAAATTGGGGGAGTTAAGACACAGGAGGTGGGGGTGGGTGTTGGCATTTAGTGCCTCAAGCCTAACCCTGTTCCTTGGGGGAACCCAAGCCAAGACTTGTCATCAATTGTAAGACTTCAAAGACATTAAAACAGGGAAAAAAATCATCTTAGACATGATGAGTATGGTAATAGTGTTATCAATTGGGGCTAAGGAGAAAAATCAGCAAGAGAATTTTAGACTGGCTATCTTGAGAGCCTCACTAAGAGAAGATTTTCGAGAAAAGACTGGAAGGCTGCAAGACTTAAGGGTGCCTGAGGGAGATGCATTAAGGAAGGGGGTGCAGGCCATGCAAAGGTGCTGAGAAAAGGGTGTGCCTTGCCTATTCCCGTGATAAGGAGGGGACCAAGGCGTCTGGAACGTGACCAAAACAAGGGCAGAAAAGTATAAAATGAAGTCAGACAGCAAACTGGAGTCAGCCTGTAGAGAACTTTTGGCTATTTTAAGGATTTTGGTCTAACTCTGGGTGGGATGGGAAACTGTTTGGGGGTCGCCAGCAGAAGAGTGGCATGAACCAACATAGGTTTTAACAAGTTCTGCTTGATGGGCTGACATAAGCTGAAGGGGAGCAAGAGTGGAAACAGAGAGACCAACTCGGAAGTTACTGCAGATCAGGCAAGGGATGATGGCAGCTTGGACCAGAGTGGCACCAGGGGAGGGGTGGTCAGAGTACTGATATATGCTCAGGATAGAGCTGGAAGTATTTCTCATACTGTATGTGGGGAATGAAAGAAAGAGGAGTCAAGGATGACTCCAAAGTCATTATTTTTTATAGTATTTCTATATTCCCTTCAAGTTGGGTCACATGACCTTCCGCCTCCACACACACCTACGTGGGCTTCCGGAACATTCTGTACTTCTCTGGATCACAGATCATAGAGCTTCCCTGTGTCTCTGTTTCCTCATCTGTTGAATAGAGATGACACTAGTAGGTGCAGCCCTTGTGGGATTTTTGTGAGAATTAAAGTAGATAATATCTGTAAGGCAGATCTTCTGTGCTAGACACTTTTCAATGCAGGCCTCAGTGTTGCTTCAATAAATGTTACCTATTATTTCTATTATTATTTCTATGTACAAAATTGTTTATGTTGCATGTCTCTGGATGCCGAGTGTGAGAGAAGTAGCTGCTCCTGCCAGGCTGGACTCTTTCCCACACTTCCAGGCAAGCCCACTTGGCAAGGGAGGAGGAAGAATAGGACTGGTAAGAACCCAAGACATACACTGAGTGACCTTGGACCAGGAGGAGAGCTCCCCTGCCATACAGGCAGGAGCCCTAGTGTTCCTCTTACTTGCTCTTCCTCCCTCTTGTGCCCTCAAGGAAAGTAAGCAAACCCAGGCAGGGCCTGTTTCCTCAGGCCAGGTCTGACAAACGTGTTCTCTCTTCCTGGTCCCTTGTAAATGAAGCAAAGAGTGGGGATTCAGAACCTATTGTTACCCCACCATCTCTTCTTGGCTGTCTGGCTCAAATACCACAGTTTTGAAAAATTGTCTGAAGGTTGCAGCCTAGGCACATTCTAGTGGGAGGTCACGTTGATCTTCTCAAACAGGCCCCCTTCTGCATACCTCTGGGCCTCTGCCCACCTAACCTCCCTTCTCGTCCCTAGTGTCTTGTTAAAAAGCTCATCTCACTCTCCTGTGTCCTTCCAGAAAATTTAAAATAAACCAGAGTACTTTCTCTGTGACACACAGAGGAGGTAAACAGGGGCTTCTTTGTTAGGCAAGGTCAGAGTTGTGCCTTTTGGTTGTGTTCTTCTCATCCCTACTCTCTCTCCTCCTCCATCCTTTGTTTTACTCCTTTAAGGGACTGGATTTTTATCCTAGAGAGAAAAGGCAGGCTCCATCTGAGCTTCAGATGAGTTCAGCCAGGCTTCACTTCTGAAATGGAAAGACCGTGGAGACAGGAGGGTTTTGGAAGATCTTAGCAGATCAGTAGGCAAAGGGACAAATGACAAGAAAGGAGCTTGGAGGCTCTGCCCTTGGGTATGGGGCTACATTGATGGCCCCAGCTCCATGGGGACAATAAGTCTGGGAAGGCAACCTGGCTGGTTGACTGCTGAAAGATGCTGACTCTGCCTGGCTGGCAGTCATGTCAGGGAAACCTAGTGAAGTCTGAGTAAGTTAGTGGTGGGATGTGTGGGGCACTTTATTCAAGAATCCACTATTTAAAAGGCTCTGTATTGTGTGCTAAGGGGCCTACTTGATGAATAAGACACAGCTCCTTAGCCTCTCTCCAGAAATAATTTCCCGTGTAGGAGAGGAGCATCTTTGCACAGGTCCATTCTGAATATCCCTCTGATCTTCCCCAGATGATCTGCCCCGCAGCTCTAGGTGCAGCCCAGAAGAAGCCGTGTCCTAGGGAGGTGAGCTTGGGACCTAGGTTCACGTTGGAGATATGTCTCAGATTGTCAAGAATGAACCCCAGCCTGGAATAAATGCTGGTGATCACTCTGATGAGGAGGAGTAGGGTGAAATTGCCAAAGACCTCTCTGCCCCATGGAGGTCTCACTCTCCCTTTCTTCCCTTTGCTCCCACCCAGCTCACATTTCTCTCTTTCTTTTCCCCAGGTCTTTTTCCAGAATGTTCCATCAGTATGGGGGGCAGCAGAAGTCCCGAGGGATAAAGTCCTCCTTATTGTCCTGGGCCTTAGTTTCCTTACATATAGAATAGGATAGTGGAAGGCCTGGAGTGCATAAGTGTTCAGATCTCTCCCTGCCTTGACGTCTTGTGAAACAAGTCTTTTCCTTCTTCCTGCCTCCAAGCATATTGATGTCCAAACATTTTCTATGTTATGGCTAAAACCGACTGGACAGAGATGCCATACTTTTCCTCAGCAGCCCATTCTAGACTTGTGCTTATCTCCCTGCTCTGAGAAAATTAAGTAGTTCTTCCCTATGTTTAATTAAGATCTCTCTTGTTGTAGGCAATTTCTTCTTGAGTAGATTTCATGAATGTAGAGAGCAATAACTGAATGCCTTTTTCATATAGAGCATTCATATGCTCACATATACAAGTTAATCTTCGTTTACAACCCTAAATTTAGCCCCGTTTGGGCCTCATTTCCATGCATTTGCATGTTAATATTCATACTTATGTAGATATATTCCTGGATTCAATGGGAAAGAATATCCCACACAGAAGGTTGAAAATGACAATTTATTCATAGAACTTGATCCTAAGATTCAGGAGAACTTTGTTGGGAAGGGTTGCCAGATTAAATATCAAGCTGCTTTTCCTGTACTGTATGAAAATGATTATGAATTATATCTTCTCATTTGTCTTCTGCCAAAAGGGGAGCATAGGTAGAAGCCACATGTGGAAGGTGTTCCCTGGCAAGATAGTTCTGAAGAATGACATAAGGTCTCTGAGATGTGACAGGCATCTGGGAGGAAATGGGCCACCTGGGTGCCAGAAATGTAATCCCATGCCATGTGGATACCATTCAGAAAATGTATTGTCCCTGGCAACCACCACTGGTTCCTTCTGATATATGGTCTGTCTAGGACTTAAGTGAAAAGAAGAAGCTAGAGAGGTTTGGAATTAGGATATTCACAGAACTCATGATCCCTAGGAGTTAGGACCTCAAACTGGGGAGCTAATATTTATCAACTACCTTTATATGCTCAGTGATGTACCAGTTCTTTGTATGGTGACTGGCTGTCTTTTATTTTTTTTAAAGATTTTATTTATTTATTTATTTGAGAGAGAGAGAGAGAGACAGCATGAGAGGGGATAGGGTCAGAGGGAGAAGCAGGCTCCCCGCCGAGCCGGGAGCCCGATGTGGGACTCGATCCCAGGACTCCGGGATCATGACCTGAGCCGAAGGCAGTCGCTTAACCAACTGAGCCACCCAGGCGCCCCTGACTGGCTGTCTTTTAAAAGTGTCTCTATTAAACAGATATGATTACTTCCATTTTTCAAATAAAGATACTAAGGCTCAAGAAAGGATGAGTGACTTGGCCGGACCAAGTAGACGGCAGAACCAAGTACTGAAGTTAGATTTGTCTGATCTCAGGACTTATATTCATTTCTGCTTAATAGGGTTTTACTAGTTGGAAATGAAGTATATCTTGGATGCCTTTGAGGTGAAAAGCTTTGAATAACTTCTCTGATTTATTTTCTTTGGCTAAGCCTCATTCAAGATTAATGTTCAAATAGGTTCTCTGATCTCCGTACCACTAGAAAAAAAAAAGAAAAGAAAAGAAAAAGAAGGAAGTAAGAATTGCATGTTAAGACTTTATTGGGAGGTGTAATACCAGGGCAGCAAGAGAAAGGGTGAAGGGGAATTGGGACACGGAAGGAGAAAAAGCAAATACAGGGAGGTTCACTGGAGCTGGCCACAGGTTCATAGGAAAACACAGCTCATTATTGGCACCAAGGACATCTTTAGACAGGCTGAATGGAAGTATTTCCCTGCAGGGAAGTCAGTCTGGGAGGGGGAGGAAGACATCTGTCTTACTGGTCCACATTTGCCCTGTAGGGTGTTATGTTAGCTCACCTGTTCTTCCAGGTGGTGTTGCCTTACCTCTCCAGGTAGCCACTGAAAGAGTTGATCATGTATCATGGTGGAATCTTTCATCTGAAATCAGAAGGAGCAGGAAGAGTCAGATCTTCTGTAGGTCCAGTTGGGTTGGACCTGGATGTGGGAGGTATGGTGGTAGGGGTGACAGAGGATATACCAGAGCCTGACCCTCAGCCAGGTAAGGATGAGACATCCAATAGCATCAGGAGATGAGATGATGGGAACTAACATCCTAAACTTGGGGCATAGGTGGGGCCACAGGAATCTGAGGAAGTATATAAGTGGGTATATATAAATCTACCTCCTACGCACTCAGATCCACTCACTATCTTAGAACATCTGGATCTCAGACTATGATACTAGAACAGGATGGATTCATTTCTTCCGCTTCTTCAAGGTGGTGGCCAGCGGTAATCTTCTCAAAAGATTTACATAGAAGTAACAAACCATTTGCAATCCCTGGTACCATAGCTGATCCTGGAAACATAAGTGATGTTCATCATCTCTTTCCCTATCACTCTTTTGAGATTTTCCTTATCATTGGTCAGCACTTCAGCTATTCAAGGCTACTTGACTAGTGACTCAGACCTTCATTCCAGAGGGATCTGAGTCTTTAATTCCTAGCCCTGGATAGGTCATGATTACTCCAGTTGACCATTCACAATACACAAGATTATCAGAGGACAAAACAGTTAATACCTGGTGTCTAAATGAACTCTTCCCTTCTTTCATTGTGTAGCAATCCTGGAAGTTAGGGTCAGTTATACTCAGCAGGTCAACATCTCCTTTCTTTTCCTGCTGGTTTATGGGCATGGGGGGCCCAAAGTGGCCATGTGGTAGTCACAGATTCCTGTTCAGTTTTCTGCTTGGAACTAGGACATTAAACCAGATAGAACCCAAGGTGAAGGGGATAAAAAGCAGGTGGGTCACTGGCAATAACTCCATCAAGGGGCCAACTCTACTTTCTAACCTGTGGTTCCTGTACCCATTTGTTCTAGCTATTGAGGACACAGAACTGTATAGCAGGTTAATGCAGGAGCAGGCAAACTTTTTCTATAAAGGGCCAGCTAATAAATATGTTTGACTTTGTGGGCCCTACCATCTCTGTTGCAGCTTTTCATAGTGACCATGTTAGTGTGAAAGTGGCCACAGACAAAGCGCAAACAAGTGAAATGGCTGTGTTTCAGTAAAACTTTATTTACACAGTTACATCTGACTCATGCCTTGGGTCAGATTTGACATGCAGAGGGTGACTTGCCAACACTTAATGTGACCCATATACCAAATCCTAGAAACGAGTGTTCAAACTCCATAAGGCATTGTCTCCAGGTTGGTGTCTTAGCTGTGTCTTTGAGCGTGTAAGCACTGATTCCTTCAGACCACATGTTTTTGGGTTATGGCACACATGGTTAGACCAGGGAAGCTTATGGCTTTGGGCCCATTGTTGCCCCTTTATATTGAATGGCTTCCTTGGTCTGCAGCAATGTGGTGTGAAATAATATGGATTGTAAGTTCTGGGCTGCTGTTGCTGAAGGAGGCACTGTAGTCAGGAAGGAAAACTAATATCTGGAGTTTCCATCAATTCCAGGAAGGACAAATCACTATTCCTACAGGGTAGAAGGTATCTGACATAATCAACCACCCATTTAATGGCTCACTTATCTCCCTGAAGAATGATGCCATATAGAGAATTTGTGTTGGTCTCTGCTGGCATGTTGGGCATCTAACAGTATCAGTGGCTATCCTCCTAGATAGAGGAGACATGTAAGTTCATGCATAAACTCCTTCTGTGTCACCACAGATAACATGTTCATGGGCCCACAGTGTAAGAATTGGGGGCCATCCACAGGATAAGTTATTCCATTCACTTGACTATTTAGTGCCTCCTATGTGGTGAATGAGCTCTGAGCATTAATTTGAGACATAAAGATCTACCTGCTTTGTAGCCAATCCTATTAATTCATTCACATAGTATTTCCCGGACTTTCATTCCCATAATTTTCTGGCCATGTGTCTACCAAGCTCCTGACCAATTATCCAAGCCATTAACCCCTACACAGGAGGCAGTGTATATCCGGACTTTGGTCCCCCCTCCCTGTGGGTAAAGTGGATGTATGGTCACATATCTGCACATCTGCTTCTCCTCTGTGACTTTTCAGAGCCACCCAGGATGAGGCTGTAATGAGGCAGCTTAGTTCTTTCCTCATCTGTCACTTGATCATTGAGATAACTCTCTTTCTCCCTATTAGATCACTGTGAGATCAAGAAGAGACATCAGTGTAACAGATATAGGTGGCCAGGATTTCTGGGCCATCTTTAGTAAAATTTTCTCAGACCCTCTGGATCTGCTCGAGTCTGGTTCTGAACATACCCCACCCACCGTGCAATATATCCTCCTTGCCTGCCTGCACTTATAAGTTTATATGGACGGGTCAGATAGCAGAAGCACTTGGGATTTCATGGTCATATGTTAGTCTCTACTGCCGGGAGGCAATTTTTAAACGCAGAGTATTTCTCTGAGGCAGAGATGATGGCATTACTCCAGAATTTTAAGAGTGTGTCTGCGACTTTCCTAATGGGGCTTGTCAGAGACTCTGGATACCAGCATTATCTGCCGTGGAGACCTCAAAACCATGGGATCTGCAACGTCATTAAGCTCAAGAGATAGAGAAATTTACACTGATTTCTGGACCTGCTACACAGTCTTACTCTGGCCCTCGATCAAAAATGGAAACTTTCAAATTGCTCAATCCATATTTCAGCACAACATCCCCAAGGGTAATACATACTACCTCCAAATTCAAAAAAGCCCATCAAATGCTGTGCCTTTTTTTTTTTTTCCAGTGATAGAAGTTCCAAGTGGGAACAAACATGTCCTTTCATTGGAGGGAATGCTCTGGTATACCTCTGAGCACTGGACCCTTAAAAAATTCATGGTGTCATCATGTGGTTTATCTCTGATCTTTTGGCTCACATGTAACTTACTAGGCTACCTGCAGTACTTGCCACCTCCTATTCATCCAGTCTGGTTAGTATGATGTCTTCAATATAGTGAGCTAGTTTGGTACCTGAGAGTGGCAAGACGATCAAAGTCCTTGCAAAATATTTTTGACGGAAAACTGGAGGGTTATAACTGGACGTGGTGATCTATGATCTTTGCATGTAATTATGAATTACATTGGATCCTCTTTACTAATGATGTAGAGAAGAAAGTTCACCCAATCAATGGCCATGTACCAAATTGCAGAAGCCATGTTGCCCAGCTCCAGTATCCAGCCCAGTCACTGTGAATGGGACTAGCATATGGTTTGGAACCACATCTGAATCTGGAAGTGATAGAAGAAGCCAGAGCCACTGTGATACTGAATGAGCCTGACATGTGCCTTCTGTCATGCTGGCAGCATTGGAGACAGGTATAAAGCTAGGACTCACCTCTGGGGAGTTTAAGACAGCGGCTCCTGTTAAGTAGTAGTGCTGGAGTTTTCCAAGGAAGAAGAGGTTAAGGCCCAGAGACAGGTGGAGTCAAATACATCTCAGAGGCACATTAACTGGGTCCAGCTTGCAAGATGATGATGAAATGAACTTTTAGAAACTTATCTCCTCCTGTGAAAACCTCCTACCAGAGCAAAATAGTTCATAGCAGCATACTGTCACCCTATTCTGGCAGGTGTCTCTCATAGCTACTGACCTGTTTCTGAACACCAGGTGTACTTATCCATAGCAACTCTGTCTACAAAATCAGCAACTCCTCTCCTGCCAGACACAACCTGTTTCTCCTTCCAGCCCTCAAAAGGTAATGATTTTTTCAATAATCAGCAACATTCCCCATTAGCTGTTGACTTAGGCACAAGGGTTTCAATTAAGAAATGACTGAATAATAGTATTTATTGTACAGATTAGTTGTGAATATTAAGTTAGATAATACAGAGAAAGTGCTTATCAGAGTGCCTGACACGTAGCAAGAACTCTGCTTCCAATATTAGTTACTGGCACTGGCATTTTAGAAGTTGCTGAAAATATTGTTGAAAAGGACAGTTTCATCATCTTAGAGATCTTTGCTAAGAATTCATATTGGCTAATATAGAACTGGATCTTTGAGCAGTTAATAAGATCTTCTGGACACTGGGTTATAGACTATTCTCTGGACACTATTCCCCCACTACTAGTCTCCCAGCTGTTCCTCCCCCACACCCACCCCTGGCATCGATCATGTCCAAAGCCCAGATTGCATTATCTTCCCTTCACTTTTCAAGCTATTACCCACCCTTCAGGGCCGTCCCTATCCTATGGAGGCTGAAGTTCTCTTCTCTCCGGTCCTATTGAAATCTTGTCCATTGCTCCATTACACTGTACTACATTTATCTAAGTTCTGTCTCCTCTAATTTGTGAACTTCATAGGAGCAAGAATAGATCTTAATCATCCTGAAATCCTCAAGGAATAGCAGAAGGCTTGACATAAATTAGGTGCTCATTCAACATTTGTTGAATAAGATCAATGAATGACTTTATGATGTTATACATGAGCTTACCTTTATGATATTCAGGGTAATATCTTTTCTGTTCAAAATTAAGGATCAGAAAGGACTTTATAACAATTTGGGATATCCTTACTCTATCTCAATAGAATATTGACCAAATTAAAATGACAAGCCAAGCCATTCAGGTTCAGGGTGTAACTCAACTCCAGGAAATTGAAGGGGAGAGGAACAGCTACTATTTATTGCCAAACCTATGGTAATTAAAACCGTATGGTGTTGACATAAAGACAGACATATAGACCAGTGGAACAGAGGACTTAGAAATAAATCCATGCATATATGGTCAATCGTTGACAAGTTGCCAAAAATACACAGGGGAAAGAATAGTCTCTTCAACAAATGGTATTGGGAAAACTGGATATCCACATGCGAAAGAATAAAACTGGACCCTTATCTTACACTACACAAAAATCAACTCAAAATGGATTAGACTTACATGTAAGACCCAGAAATGTAAAACTTCTAGAAAAAAAAAACGGGGAAAATCTTCATAACTTTCGTCTTGGCAATGTATTTCATGGATTTGACACCAAGTGTAGAGGTAAAAATGCAAAATTTGATGTGTGGGATTACATAAAACTAAAAAGCTTTTGCACAGCAAAAGAGACTATCAACAGAATGAAAAGGCAACCTATGAAATGGGAGTAATATTTGCAAATCATGTGTATATATGATATAGCATATATCTGATACCTGGTTAATGTCCAAAACATGTAAGGAACTCCTACAACTCAATAGCAAAAACAAAGATGAAAACAAAAACAAACCAAACAAAAACTTAATAACCTGATTAAAAAATGGGCTAAATATTTGAATAGAAATTTCCCTAAAGAAGACCTACAAATGGCCAAGAGGTAAATGACAAGATGCTCAACATCACTAACTCAACATCATCATCAGGGATATGAAAATCAAAATCACAAACTGACGGTGTCAGAGGGGAGGGGGGTGGGCAGATGGGGTAGCCAGGTGATGGGTATTAAGGAGGGCACGTGTTGTGATGAGCCCTGGGTGTTATATGCAACTAATGAATCATTGAACACTATATCAAAAACTAATGTACAATATGGTGGCTAACAACATAATAAAAAAAAAGAATCACAATGAGATGTAACTTCACACAAGTAGGATGGCTAATTGTCAAAAAATCAGAGGGACATCTGGGTGGCTCAGTTGGTTAAGCACCTGCCTTCAGCTCAAGTCATGATCCCAGTCCTGGGATCTAGCCCAGCATCAGGCTCCCTGCTCAGTGGGGAGCCTGCTTCTCCCTCTCCCTCTGCTGTTCCCCCTGCTTGTGCTCTTTCTCTGTCAAATGAATAAATGAAAAATCTTTAAAAAACATCAGAGAGGGAGACAAACCATGAGAGACTCTTAACTCTAGGAAAGAAACTGAGGGTTGCTGGAGGGGAGGGGGTTGGGGGGATGAGGTAACTGGGTGATGGGCATTGAGGAAGGCACGTGATGTGATGAGCACTGAGTATTATATGCAACTGATGAATTACTGAACTCTACATCTGAAATCAATGGTGTTCTATATGTTGGCTAATTGCATTTAAATAAATTAAAAAAAATCCAGACACCACAACTATTGGCAAGGATGTGAGAAATTGGAACTGTTATAACTGTTGGTTAGAATGCAAAATGGTACAGCCACTATGAAACAAGTATGGAGGGTCTTTAAAAATTAAAATTGAATGACTACATGATTTAGCAATCCCACTTCTGGGTATTTGCCCAAAAGAATCAAAATCCAGATCTCAAAGACATTTCTGCATTTCAATGTTCATTGCAGCATTATTCATAATAACCAAGTTATGAAAATAACCCGAATGGCCACCCACAAATGAATGGGTAAGATAATGTGGCATTTACATACAATGGAATATTTTATTCAGCTTTAAAAAATAAGGATATTTTGCCTTTTGCAACAACACAGACAAATCTGGAAGACATTATGCTGAGTGAAATAAGCACTCATTTTTATGAGGCATCTAAAATAGACAAACTCATAGAAGCAAAGAATAGAATGGTGGTTGCCAGGCACTGAGGGAGAAGGAAATAGGAAGTTGCTAATCAATATGTATAAAATTTCAGTTATGCAAGATGAATAAGTTCTAGAGATCTAATCAGCCTATACATAACACTACTATATGGTGCACTTAAAAATCTACTAGGAGGGTAATCTTCTGTTGAATGTTATTACCAAAATAAAAAAAATTAAAAATTTTAATTAAAAAGAGAAAAACTGGAAAAGAAATCTTAAATTACACATAAGTGGTCTTTTTATGTATTTGAGCCTAGCTGAAATCATTGCTAATCTATTCACTTGGAATTTGGTCTTCCCGTTGAGATTGTGATATTTAAGCATATGTTAGAAGGAATGTAGGAGTTTGGAAGCAGTGAATTGCATGTATGTGGAACTGGGGGTAAAGGAGAAGAGGTATGGGTATAGAATTTACGCAGAGGGGTATTTTTGGGCATGGATGTAGAGATTCACGGAACGGTACTCAGAGGGAACTTAGAGTGGCTCTGTATGGCTGAGAGGTCATCAGAAAAGAGGGGGATGGTGAATAAAATTGGTAGACAGGGAGGGGTCACATAAGAAAAGTCTTTTTTCCATTATTAATAACAATTTGAATTTGATCCCAAGTTTAGATCTTGGGGACATATTGAAATATTTAAGCCATTCAGAATATCTTGGGTATCAGTAGGAAGGATGAAATAAAAGCAGAATTTGTGTTGGAAATCTGTGGATGCTGACCACTTGCCCCTCCTTCCCATGGGTTTCTAACAACATAAGAAGTGAACTTGGAGGTCAGAGTGCAATCTCACTTGTGATTGGGCCAGATCAGTTCCTATTACTTCTTCGTGTTTAGGGCTCCCTGATAGAACTAAATTCAGGAAGACAGCTTGAATCCACGGCAGAATGAGGCTTCCTCCTACCTCCCACAACTCACAAAGACAGGTCACTAGTGGCGAGAGCATGATCTACCAAGACACTTGTCCAGCCCTTGGAATACAGGAGATATTCTTGTTCATACATCCAGAGTCTGGTAGAGCAGAGGGGATGAGACAGCCAATGTTCAGGGCTGTGCTGGATTTTCAGGGCAGTGGCTCTGCCCTCGGCTCCCGTGGTCCAGTGTGTGTCATGCCCCCGAGGCACATTAATCAGATGGGTCACTTCCTTTCCCGTGGGATGAGTAGGCAAAGTAGGTGAGGCTAGTTGACCTGGGGGCTCATGCCAACTCTGCTTCTCCTCCCGGGGAGTGAAATGGGGATCTCCTCACTTTACAGAAACTGAGCTGCTGTAAGCACAGAGGGAGGGATGGGGGATACAGAGGAGCTCCCAGTGAGCAATGTGTCCAAACTTAGAAAAGCCAGTGGGAAGATTATGGCATCAATTGCCTTCCCAGGAGATGAGGCTGTCAGTTAGGGAACCTGTTACCGAATGGAGACGACTTTATCAGACAAAGCAGCAGGTGCACACACTCACAAAACCATCGTCCTTAGAATCTGCCTTCCCGGATCATAACCCCATCCTTGCCATCCGCTCATCATGTGACCACTCCGTTTCTTCATCTATGCAACAAGCAGGTTGGAGCTGATAATCTGTACGGTTCCTTTCTACAAACACTTCAGTTTGTTGACACATTTTCCCTGAGTCAAACTTTTTGAATGTTCTTTTGCTATCAAAAGCTGGGCAGCATAAAACTTAAATGACCAAGAACTATTAAAAAATTAGTAATGGCAGCCCCAAGGAAATGAAAAGTTTAACAAGAGTGCAGCCGGAGTTGGCGTTGAAATGGGGGAGAAGCGTTCACACAGAACCCTTAATTAGTAACTGGAGCCGCCGGAGTTACGCAGCTAACAAGCTAAACAATTTTGATGACATAAAATTAACACCAGGACATAGGAAAAGCCTGTTTTATTTGCTATTTTATGTGTTATGTGACAATTTAATTAAACTTTGAAGGAATCCAAGCAGTAATTCCCCAGAGAAATAAACCAAGCATGACATTCAGGCCTGTCTCCTAAGGAGTTAGGCAAGGGAGTACTTCTGCATTTTATAATGCTATAAACCCAACTTTAACTTTGAAATTAATGAGTATGATTAAATACTCTTGGCTTTGCCTACACCCCTTCTCCTTTCTCCCCCGGGGATTGACTTGAGGCTGTCTGGGGTCTCCAAATGGAATATGGTAAAGGCAATTTGAATCACACCTCCTGGTCTGTAAAATGAACCTTCAATTTGGGTAGCACGGGAGGCTTGCCCTGGGCACTTCCATTTTCTCCTCACTAATACTGGTGGGGCAGGAATAATATCATGGTAGTCATAATAGCAAATACAGCAGCAACAAAAACACTGGCCAGGAGAGGTTAGGTCGTGGTGCAGAAACAAACGGCCCCAACATCTCAGTGCTTCAAATGGTAAAAGTCTATTTCTCAGTCATACTTCTCGTCTACCTAGGGATTCTGACTCATGTTGACACCTGTCTAGGACCCAGGCAGATGGAGCAGCCATTATCTGGGTTGTTTTGGTCTCAGTGGTGTAAGGAAAGCAAGAACACTGAAGGAGGTACTGGCTATAAAATCTTTCTTCTGGAATTGACATATGCCAATTCTACTCACATTTCATTGGCTGAAGCCAGTTCTGTGATCAACCCTAACCAGGGGTTTACAGAGGTGTCCTTCTTCCATGTGCCCAAAGGAGGGAGAAATGAAAATATTTGGTGGGTAGCACCTCCCGCGTGCTAGGCTTTACCTTAAACAACGTATGTATAAACATGCATGTGTATGTATGTATGTGTGTGTCTAGATATTTCATATATGTGTTGCACACATACATACATATATGCATACATATTCACTTCAATAATTTGAATAACATAAAAATATCTATGTATAGGTTCAAAAGATCTTGAAGTCTGGAGTCTCAGTATGAGCCAACATATTCACCTATGTGTCTTGGGTAAGAAAATTAGTTCTTAGTTCCTCTATTTTTCACTTTTGAAGTGGAAAGAATCAATTTACCTACCTCTCAGGGCTGGTGTAAATATATAACGTATATGACATTACTTCATAAGTGATCAACAAGTATTAGTTGTTTTTATCTGCAAAGAAAGCCCAGAATATAATTCTAAAAAAATTGAGTGGAGACTGATAGAAATGAATTTTTTTTTACTCTGCCTGGAACAGATATCTATGTTTTCTTTGGAATAAATAAAGACTTTAGTTTACTTTAAGCTTTGTGTATGCTTCCTTGTGCTCTAGTCTGTCATGTCTGTCATCTTGACTTCTAAGTTCTCTCTATGCTTAAGCTGTGGTTTTCTCTGTGATTCCAGAGCATTCACTCCCTATCTCATTCAGCGTGGTTTTAACAGTGCATTGTTGGATATTGCAATAACCTAAGAGATACTTAAATCATTGTGTGGATCTCCAAGTCAGTTTGAAAGCCCTGGAGAGTAGCCACCAGGCCAGATGTGCGGGGATGGGACAGAAACCGACATCAGTAAGGTATCTACGATGTGCTTAGTGAATAATACATTAAGCTTTACAAATATATTATCTAATCTGATCTTCACAATAATTCAGTGAATTATATATGATCACCCCCTTGCTGTACAGAGAAAACTGATACTCAGGGGTCTCGATATAATAATGAAAATAGCTATTATTTATTTACTCACAGTGGACGAGCACCTACTCTTTGTCAGAAATGTAATAATCACACTCACATACATATACAGATATCACTTAATACAGTGTCTACACATTAGCCACTTAACAAATGTTAAGAGGTGGGTTGGTAAAAAGCATGGGGACAGTTGAACAGCAAGCTAAGAGGCTGGTACTTATTTCAGTCAGGAGCAGAGTGGTCAGGATAGGGAGGGAAGGGGAGACACTGAGGAGAGAGAGATCATTTAAAAGATTGTTGAAATAGTTCACGGAAGTGGTAGTAAGTCCCCGGACCTGGGATGTAACAACGGAAATGGCGCTGGGCAGAATGGTGAGGTTCTACAAAAGACTCCCTAAAGTCAGTATGGAAAGAACTAAGGGCACTAATTGAAGCAAGGGCCAAGGATAACAGAGGCATCCAAGTCAGTCGGCTGTAGAGTTTGGGTACCCAGCAGGAGAATGGTGCCATTTCTAGCAATTGGGAGGCCCAGGGGAAAAAAAAAAACAAACTAGTTTGGGGAGACATAAAGAATTGATTTCTAGGTGTATTGCATTTGAAGCTTAGACAAATAATCGCATAGAGCTAGCCAGCTGAGTGGGATTCTGGAGACAGAGTTGGCTGAAACTGGGCATTTGTGTCTAAAGTGCAGAGGGCTGGATGTGCAATTATAGGAGTAAGGAAGAGTTCCCGGTGGGGTGTAGATACAGAAGAGGAGAGATGGGGGAGCAGGGCCTAGAAGAAGCAGCAGGCAGGAGGTGGGGACAAGTCTACAAGTTGGGAGGAACGTGGGAGTCGGGCTGCCTAACCCAGACTCAGTTGCTCAGGCTCTGACAAGGCTGAAGCCTTTGGAGTATGAGGTTGGAAGCCAGAGGAAAACCAACGAGTAAGAACAAGGGTTCTTACCTTGTAGGGGCACCAAGGCCAAGGAAGGCACTCTGCGCGACAGGGGGCTGCTCTCTTCCATATGTGTGGAAGGGGGTAAAAGACAGGGCAAGAGTAACTCAGCTGGGGACAAGGATAGCCTGAGCCCCTCTTACAGCCGAGGGGAAGAGTCTCAGCAGGGGAGAAGGAGAGTGAAGACAGAGGTGGAGGAAGAAACTGACAGAGAGCACAGCCAGCATCCAGACTGGACCTGAGCACACGGAAAATGGCCCCGTAGGCTTTGGTACCAGAGGGTGGAAGAGAGTGGGTGCCCAGCAGGATCCCTTAGCCAGGGGGACAGTGGCTGAAGCTGCTCTGTGTCCGTCTTCATCTCCTCAGTGAATGAAGGTCTGATGTTTTGGCCAATAGTAACAGCTTTGGATTAAAATGAGGTTGACTTGACAGTGGTGCTGGGAAGTTTCATGCAGTTTTCCGTTTCACCAAGGTTGGAAGCATGTGCTGGGTTGCATGCCTACAGCCGGCTTTGAGTGCTGGATCTTGTGTGAGGCCAGCACATGGCAACACTCAATACATGTCTGTTTTTAACATCATTTGAATTTGACTGATCTTGTCTCTAATCTTCCTTTCTTCCTGAACTCCCAAGTAGATGCTAAGATGAGAAAGGAAAATGATTTCTGAAACACCTACTCTCTGTTACCATCTTTTATTTACATTATCCTAGACTCCAGGTTTCCCGAGTTCTCCTCTAAGTCATGCAGTTAGTAAGTAGCCCGTCTCTGGTTCAGACCATCATTCACGTGGCTCTGAGAAGCATGTGTCCCGCCGGCGTGAGAATGCTACACTGTTAATTTTAGTGATGAGTGCACTGTGTCACTTACAGTCAATACTTACGCATGCTCTTTGGTGGACTTGGAACTCTTTTTCCTTTTTTTAGGTTTGTTCTCTCTCCCTGGACCTCCACCCAACACTAATTTCCTGCATTTCCAGGAAGAGCTGACCATGAATTTATTACTGGTATTAAGAATCATACTGTGTCAGCATGCGGATCTCTCTCTCAGC
>NC_138372.1:165224241-165243845 GCF_054177405.1 Leptonychotes weddellii
CGGGGTGCACGTACCCCTTCGGATCCCTACTTTTGTATCTTTGGGGTAAATACCCAGTAGTGCAATTGCTGGATCATATGGTAGCTCTATTTTCAACTTTTTGAGGAACCTCCATACAGTTTTCCAGAGTGAAAACAGCTTTTATTTTTAATGCTGAGAAAAGATTGGGATGGTAGCAAGAGAAGTAAGGAGAAGTGTGGAGTGAGGAAGAGATAAGAGTAATAGGGAGTTGTGAGCAAGGCCAAGCAAGGAGGGACTAGTGTGGCGGGGGGAGGCAAGAGGAAGAAATGGAGGGGAGGGTGGGACAGGTGGACCACTGAGGAAAGGAGTCTGGACAGAGGTCAAGGACAAGTGCAAGCACCAGCCAAGGGCTACCATTCTCCACTGGGAACCTCATCCCCACCACTGTGAATTTTTGTTACTTAGGCACCCCAGCAGACCAAGTCTGTGCAGATAGGAGCCAGTCTGTTGGACGCTTAATGATTTATAACAAGTACATGAGAATGCCATTAAAAACCAATTCATCACCGACAGGCTAAATGATTTGCAAACATCTGCTCTGCAACAGGACCCTCTTGGGAAGAGAATTTCTAAGGGTTGAGAAGTTCTTCTAATGCAGATATTGCAGATGGGAGTTAAAATAGAGACACCAGCACTCGGGTCACCAGCTTTCCATCCAGAGTGATTAATTGGGGTGATGCTTAAATGTTGCCCTTTGTCTTGCCTGGTTCATGTGCTGGAACTTTCTCTAAAGCGAGATACTCTCCAGAGTGATATGTGCATTCAGACGTGGCTGTTTTCCACCCTGGCCGTTCGGTTCCCTGAGATGGCTGAGTTTCTTAGAAACGGTATCTCTACCTTTGACTCCGCTGACCTGATCGTCTATCAGAAAGCAAATCCCAATGCGAATGAGCTCTCAGGCTAAATAGGTTACTTCTTCTTGTGGAGGACTTGACAGTGGGTCACATCTCCTGGGACTGGCCTTGGTTCTCCTCCCAACCCTCAGGTAATTTTCATTCCAGGCGATCCTTAAATGGACCATTTCAGGTGGTAACATATAGCTGTTGCTGTCTTGCCCTGCATGTCCCGTGCTTACCCCTGAGTTCACCTGCGGCCACGGTAGATACTTTCCCATGTGCGTACAGCTTCCCATCTGTTACGGGTCAAATTGTATTCCCCAAGAAGATGTGCTGATATCCTAACCCCTGGGACCCCAGAAGGTGACCTTACTTGGAAATGGGGTTATTATAGATGTAATCTGCAGGCAAAGTCTTAAACTCCATGTTGCTTATATTCTACCAGGAGACAAAACATAAACAAAACAAGAAAATTCATCTAGGACATAGCATCAAGTAGTGATAACTACAGTGATAAATAAAGGAGGATAATGGGTAATGGGTATGTGACCTGGATAGGTGGGATAGAGGAGGTGTCTTTGAGGATGTCTCATCCGATTAGGGACATAAATGGTATGATCATCACCACCATTGTCATTCTCAGTACCGCTGGGATTGAACACAGGCTCTGGAAAGCCTAGGGTAATAATACATTTTCAGCAACATTATGCCGCCTCCCAGGGACTGAGTAGCAGAAGAGAATTTACAGGCAACAAACAAACAAACAAATAATAGAATCTACTGTACAATAAAATCTCTGCCCATACCCCAAAGTCCAGAAAAAGCTACACAAGTAGGTCAGTAAAAATAAATCCTCTTCCAGGGTATATAAAATATTAATGTTCGGGAAAGTGACCGTTTCTGATTCCTGCAGCCACTCGGCATGATTGCAGCTTGAAAATGCTAGCATGGAGATTTTCTCCTTCCTTGCTGAATGTGGGTGGTGGGGGGCGCGGGGCGCGTTCTCCAAGGGAAGGAACATCTCACTGGGCCTTACTGTTACTGAGATCAAGCCGCCAGAAGGCACAGTGCTTAGCAGCAGCCCAGGCTCCGGAGCCAGAGGGAAATGGTAATCCTAGTGCTGCCATTTACCAGTGGTGTCATTGGGCGAGAAGATGGATTGCTGACACTGCAGGAGCTCAGTGGACCTAGGAGTGAGGGCCTGCATGCATTCACCTTACGTCTCTCAGATTCCATTTGCACATGCGTGAGATGGAAATAACAATACACACATCAGGTTTTTGTAAATTAAATGATTATATAGCAGTAGCACAATGCCTGGCACATAGGAAGCAACCAATACTTTAGCTTTATCATTCAATGTTCAATAGCTAATCATTCAATGTTTTTAGAATGAATACAATTATGAATACATGAAGACTATCCATGCTAATGAGAGACACGATATACATAGGAGGGCAAACGCTAGAAGCATCTTTGGAAATCAGGATAAAATAAAATGCAGACCAATAAAATGCAGAAGCCTCAGTCCAAGGTATCAGAGAAAGATCACTAGAATCTTTAGGTAAAAAGAAGAGTCTAGACTCAGCTGCCATTTAGGGGTCACACATACCAGGAACTAGGCTACATGTATATACATATAATTTCATTGAAAATCTCATTTCTAGGCAGGTAGATATGGTTATGGTCCAACTTAGCAGTTCCGGTAGGGAACAGACTTAGGGATTGAGCCAGTTTTTAAACTTGGAAAATATGAGGGTGGTATTAACTTCTAGAGTAGATCAGACTTCATGCCAATCTTTCTGTATGATATCATATCACTGGTTCATCCAGGACCCTAGGCATCTGTACATCATTCTGACTTCTATTAACAATCTATCCCTTGGGTTTTCTAAACTGCCAAATGGAAAGGAAAAAAAAAACACAAAACCCAATAAAGTGCCCTGTCTATCTCCCAGAATTGTTCAGAGAACCAAACAAAAAAACAGTAAGCATTATGAAAGGACAGATGTCCAAATGCAATATTATTATTACTAAATTAAGATAATGATGTATATGCCTCATAATTTTTAAAGAAATCTTGCAAGGTAATTTTTGCAATGGCTTTTTTTTTTTTTTTCCTTCCAAGCATATCTGGTACACAGATTTGAGACTTTCCAGAATGTGACATTCAGTTACAAGAAGGGCAATTGTCTGTCAATAATCAATAAATCCTTGCATAGGCTTTGCAATTTCTAAAGTGCTTTTATATTCATTTTCTTATTTGTAATTCATAACAACATACAAAAGAATCACTGTGATTATTTCTGTAAGCAGGTGAGAAAATCAAGAACGAGAAAGGTAAATGACTTGCCCAAGGTCCCACCCTCCTAAGTGGCAGGCAAGGCTCACACACAGCTCTTTCAACTCTTGACACAAATGACATGTCTCCTGTGCTTCCCATTGCTTTTCTTAGGCTCAAGAGGCATAATTAGGCTAATTATTGATAATGTCTTTTTGCATGATTTCATGTGCTACATTTCCCTAAAGCATAGATTCCAAACGTAGATATGAGGGACAAGAACCTCTTTTCATTTGTTCCGCTATATTCACAATTTGGGGAAATATTTAGAGAAAATAAAGCCATGAACCCTTTAAAAAGGGTACATCGATCTGAACACATTGTGAAATTATATGACTTCGCACTGACGTGACCACGTTAATTGGATCTACGAAGTCTTGGAGGACTTAAATAACTGGGTTAGTAACTTAGTTGCTAAGATAATTCTTCACTTATTGGAATTAGGAAAAGTTGGTTTGAACGTAACTATAAAAACTGTGTGCTGGATATTGTCCTTTAGCTCCTCCCAGCTTCCCTATCCTGCTTTGCGCCCTGGGAGGCTGACCCCAAAGGACTTGTTTCAACCTCACTTCTTTGCCCTCCTGTTTACACTTGGATTCTGCCACTGGGAAGCACCAGGACTGGAGAAAAGTTTGGGGTATTTATTCCTCTGAGCTGCAGTTGGTGGTGGAGTGTTCCTGCCTGATGCAACACCTCCTACCAGGAATGCTTCCCTGAGGCTGTAGGACAGGTTTCCTGTGTTCTCTGGGTCCCCTAACTACTCCCTGCTCCGCCCCTTCATACCTTAGATGGCAACCACTCCCGTCTCTCCGTCTCTAACCCAGAGTGTGTCTTCATCCCTTGCTGGTTGCTCTTAGCTCTGCCCATGCCCATGCCTTAGTAATAGTCCTGGCATTAAACACCTCTATTCTCCCCGTTGAGTATGACACCTGTTTCCTGCTGGTAATAAGTAGCGATGGGAGATGACAGATGCACAATCATCTTATCTCAGTCCTTCATGCTCTGGCCCAGAAGAGGAAAATGCCCTTCCCCAACACAACAGTGAAGGTGAATAGGCAATGGGAATGGTTAGCACGTGACAAGTAGCAGAGCTTGATCCATTCCCTGGAATGCTTTCCTGATGGACTGAGGTGTCCACCTGAGGCAAAGCCTCCCATGAACCGGGCTCAGTGAAAAAGACAGCAGGAAGAATGTCCACAAGGACTCTCATGCCCAAGCCGCTCGTATCTGTCAGCGACTATCAGTAGTCCTGAGGCCCAGAGCTCCTCAGTCTAAAAGCACAGGAGGTGGGAGGAAGTTACAAACAACTCTTGAAAGTAGAAAGGCAGCCAAGGATTTGGTGGAGTAGGGACTGAAAATAGTAAGGGACAAAATTCATGGCTGCTCCTATTTTTTAATATTATTTTTATAAATATCCTTAACTATATATGATGCCATGTGTAATAAAATAGTTCCTACTGAGATTTTAAGCAAGAATTGTATGTAAAGAGAGAAAAGATGACCACTGGTTCTCTTCTGTGGTGCCTTTGTAATGAGTCAACTGGGTCCAAGTGCTCTACAGTTCAGAATCTTCTTTCCAGCATATTTCAGGAAAGGGTGGGCCTCCAGAGAGATTCCGGTGCAAAACGGTGAAGCAAGGTGACCGACAATCTCTGTTTGCCCAGGACAGGGAGGGGTTTTCTAGACATGGGACTTTCTTTGCTAAAACCAGGACAGGTAAACAGGGACAACTGGTCACCCTATAGGAGGGTGGAAATGAAGCAGCAGCTGGCCCCTCTTTATACCTACCTGCTGGCTCACCTTGATGGTTCAGGGTAGAGGTGGGGGCCTGCAAATGCTTCCCACCCCTCTGCAGCTTCTCTTGGGCCCTGTGTGCTCTTAGCTCTGTGAAGAAAGGAGTCACTTCTCCTCTGGACACTCACAGCACCAAGATGGGCCAGCTTACTCAAATCCAGCATGTACTTGTGCTTGCCTACTTTGTATCCACCTCCTCTTCTTGATAACCTGCTCTGCAGAACACAAGCTCCAAAATCAGATGCCAAAACAATAGCATTAACAGCATCCACAATTGTATAAAAAGTCAAATTTCTACAATAAATCCGTTTACATATATGTGCCCTTGAATCTAAGTCTAGGTTCTGCTTTTCAGATCTAACGGACAGATACAGTTTAATTTCTGAACTTCCAGGCATTAAACGCTGCTTAGCAAAGATGCTTATATTTGGACCGGACATCCAGACCACAAGCATGATTTCTTACCTGTTGGCAACTGCCAGGATCACCTGATTGGCTAGTGGGCAGTTATCTGTGAGATGCTCACCTAACATTATAGCCCCGAATCTAGGAGAGCAGGGAGCCCAGAATCCAGAGCCATAGGTACTCCACTGCTTAGAAAGCAGTGCTCCCTAATATTGACAGGTCTAATTCTTTAAGAATGGAAAGGCCCCTAAGATCTTGCCCTTACAGGTTTGTGGCACCTTACTTCCCCTGCCTTGTTTTTACTTTCTCCTCCAGCATCAAAGTATGATTTCCTATTGCTTCTGTGTTCGCAAGTAATTTTCTGAGTGATCTCAGGAAAAAACAAAACAAAAACAACCCTAACACTCTACCCTTAGTTGTCATTATCTGTTGTAATCAAAATTATAATAATCACATTTTCTTAGGCTGTTCTCTCTGCATTGCTCTTCTCCACCTTGTGTATCTGCTAACCTCCCTAAGGCCTGTGAATTAGCCTCCTCTGCTAAGTCTCCTTGGCTCCCGCAGGCTCACGGGGGCTGCTTCCTCTGGGCTACGTCAGAGGTACTCCTCCTTCTCCTTCTATCATGGCTACTTCTGAATGATCATAATAATGGTAGTGGTAATGGTAATAATAATACTCAGGATGAGTAATTCCCATTTCTTAACAGGGACTAGTATCTCCTCCCATCTGCACAAAAGCCCTAAGGAATGTAATGTGATCAGCCCGTTTTAGAGCTAGGGAACCCTGAGGTTCAGAGAGGTTCAGTGACTTGCTTCAGGTCTTACAGGCTAGGAAGTCGATCCTGAGATCTGAATGCAGTTTGACCCCGGAGCCCCAACAACCTTTACTCTGGTCTGGGCCATGCTGAGCACACTGTCTGGAGTTGCCTATTTGCCTGTCTGTGCCTCATCTAGTTGGTAAGGTTTTAGAACACAGGAGGGACCCATGACTGCATTTATATGTCTCCAGGCTTTAACAATGTGTCTGGTACAATGATACTTTGCAGAGGAAGGCAGATTGGCTAGATGGATGACTGGAAGTGGCCCAGAGATCATCCTGTCCTACCTGATGTGCCCAAGCGACGCCGCTTGGCAGAGGTGGCCTGAGAAGCTGCATCTCTTGGCTTCCAGTCCCAAGCCTCTGTTGCGGGAAGGTCATCATGAGGCCTTGACTGCCGGCTGAACCTTGATCTGGCCCCAGGGCAATAGGAGGCTCCTCCCCTCTCCCTTGCTCTTGGAGCATGTGCTCTGCCTCCCCGCCGCCCCCCAGCACCCTCCCTCACAGTGGGAGCCCTTTCCAAGGGCAACATGGTGTTTCTCCCACCTGGATGGTAGAGGTGGCCGAACCCTATTAAGGCCTCTCTATAAACTCTGAAGACCCCGGGGGGCGGGGCTCTCATCCTGAGGCCAAGACAAGCCTCCTGTGTTAGTCCCCCTGCTTGTCCAATCTCCTGCCTGCCCACCTGGAGTGCATGCCCCTTCCTTCCACCTGTCCCCGACCTCCATGCCTGGCCGGTGTGTGAACCAACAGTCTTTGCCACCACAGCACAACCTGACATCCTGCAGCAAAGGAGGGAACACAGGAGGTTGGGACACAAAACAGTATCTGAAAATTGCAAATACCAAAGGAAAGGGGTGAGTGTTCTCATAGTCTTCTCCTTCTATTCAATATTTTATGGCCCCAAACAACTCTCTATCTTTACGCATAATGCAAAAATATATGCTGACTTGATAATTAACCTCCTGCTTGTAGCCATAGGCTGCGTAGGAATATCAGAAGAGAAAACATGCTGGAATTTTCCATGTTCCCTCATTGTTATGCCTTACTCTTATTGAAACGTGGGAATCAAACTATATGCTTTTTCTCTCAAACAACAAAACATTTGCCCAATTAATCTCTGCCCTGAATTTTGTCTTTTTCTGAGCCTCGATCCATGTCATTATGCATCATCCAAATCCTGAGAATGCAGTAAAGCCAGAGACTAACTGTGTTTTAGCCTCCATTGATCAACATAATGATTCTAAATGTATTGGGTATAAAATAATGCACTAATTTTGCTTACTCTTCATTTTTCTCTTCACAAACAGAAAAACCACGGTGCCTCAGGGGAAATGGAACTCTGCAGTCTCTGCACTTGGACTGTAATGAGTTCCAGCCCTGAGTCCCCACCGCCCCGCCTGGCCTGGTGGGGAGCGCTCAGGCCCTTTCCTCTGCGATGGGGTGGGCCAGGGACCATGCAGAGCCAGGGGCCCCAGGCCGGCCAGGGACAAGGAAGCTGTGGTCATTGGTTTACTCTCCAAATATATAATTTTAACCCCTTAATTTGGTGTTACAGGCAACACTCTTTTAACCAGCTGTTGGATCACTGGCCATTCAGTGTGCTGGAAAAGAGCACTGTCTTAAGAGTCTTAACGCCTGTCTTCTAGAATTTGATCTGTCACTAAATACTGTGACGTTGGGAAAGTCATTTACTTTTAAAACCTGTTTCTCTGTAAACAGAGGGAGCTGGACTAGCCAAGTGTTCTATACACTGTGGTCCATGGATCTACTGGGATTTGGGAACATACTCTTGGAGTAGTTGAGTATTCAGTGAGAAATTTAAAATTTCATGTTTTTTGTTTAGATAATTTATGGAAAGCTAAAAGCGATGTCTCAGTTGAGTATTTGAATAACTAAGAGCCAAGTTCTTCCCCTAATTCAGCTCAGGCATTTGCACGGGTTAAATTAACCGCCTCAAGTGGAAACCTTGTGTCAAAGTTTGACTTGTATTGTCTTTACTTCTCTTAGGGGCACATAAGAAATCTCAGGATTGAGAATCCTTGAACTAAACAGCACAGCTCTCTCCAACATTTGGTGATTTTCTTTTCTTTCTTTTTTTTTTTTTTAAGTTTTATTTAAGTAATTTCCACACCCCATGTGGGACTCAAACTCACGATCAAGAATTGCACGCTCCTCCGACTGAGCCAGCCAGGTGCCCCAACATTTGGTGATTTTCTGCAATAACAGAGAGTGCTTGATTCCCCTTGTTCCCTCATTTATTTTTTTATTCATTCATGTGTTTATTACATGTTTTATCGCATACCTGTGACAAGCCTGACACCATTCTAGCCACTGAGGTAACCAGAAAGGAGAGTCTCTCTGTGCTTCTGACATCTCTCAGCCTGCCTGGGGAGACACACATGTCCAAAGAGAGTTATTGGACATGCAATTTTAAGTTGAAAATATCTTTAAACTACCTTGTAATAAATCAAACTGTAACTCTAAACTTAACCTCCGACATCGTGCCTGCTCATTCCGCTTTCAGTGGTCTGGGTGTCCTGAGCAATCGCCTTGCCCACATTCAAAAGTTGCCATGACAATGAAATGAGCCAGTCCTAGTAAAATGGCCCTGAAAACAGAAGGTTTTATGCTTCCTTGAAGGCAGGAACAACTCTGGTAACTATTTTTATTTATTAAGTTGTATCTTTCCCAAATGCTCTGTACTAAAATAGAACTGATCCAACCTGCAGAGGAGAAGAAAGGAGGGGCATTTGTTCAGTGTATGGCCAGCTAGGCGTGGGATGCACGGCCAAGTGCCTCAGCCTCGGAGTAGCGCCAGCTGGGTCTCTCCCAGCCCAGCACGTCCACCGTCCACCCCAACGTCTTCAGATGCCTCCTCACCTCGCAGCTCTGTTTACACATCTGTATGTTGGTCTTACAGGCTCTACTTCAGTGAGGATTAAGTGGCATGTAAATGAAAAGCCTCGGTGAATAACTTTCACAAATTCTAATGTTTGTCTTTCTCTCTTCCTTATTCCAGGACTCAGAGCTGAGACTTCTGGGGTTGACCTTTTGCCTTCAGTCTCGCTCACAGTCTTCTCACGCTGTTCCGTGGGCACCTGCTCGTCCAGGACCTTCCTGTGCTTGCTCCAGTCCCTGCTGGACAGGATGAAGGGCTCAGGATTGTTATGAGGTAAAAATGCATGAATGAATACACATATGGATATTTTCATGTACATGGGGACGTTATGTGTCCTTGCCCTTATGTCAGACAATGGAGGTGGAACCCAGGGTCTCCGGGACCCTGTCTCCCTGTCTCACCCCACCCCCCATGCTGTCCATTCTGGATGCTGCCACCACCCACTGTAAGTGTGGACTTTCTCTTCTGCTCACATTGGCTTGGGAATGGGGCACGGTTCCCAAAGCTCTTCATTTCCTTCTTTTGGATATTTTTAAAACAAAGAATGGTTCTCTCTAGTCATCCATAGGTGTAAAGAGACAAGATCAATAGGGAAGAACCAGAGGCAGGCTTCCCCACCTCTCTGACAGGGGTTCTTAATTCTCACAGTGTTTTCACCATCATCCCTACACATACATTCTGGGAACGTAGTTCCTAGAACTTCCTTTGGAACTTTCCTCCCTTATTCTAGGATGGGTCTTCATGAACCTTCTTCCCCCTCTAGGTCACAGTGAACACTTTACCATGAAATCTACTTAGAAGATATAATATTTATTTTCTAGCTGTCAGGCTATTTTTGACATAATTTCATATATTCTTTACAAAATATTACAAGCCTGGTCAAATGAGCCTTGATGTGAAGGCTATCAATTATAGCCGCTTTATTTCTTTTAATGAACGTTTCCTTTCTTCATGAGCCAGCATTTGTTGGGTAGAAGAAAAAGATGTTTGTACAATTCTGTTGACAAACCAAGTCTGAGCCCAGTACAGAAAAACATAGCAGCTTCTTTAGCCCGAGTAATGCTCTGGCTTATGGATTCCATCCATTCCTTGCTTCTGGCTTAGAGGGGATTTGGTTGCAGGAAGGGATGTGTGGCTGATGTGACCTTGTGGTTATTTAGGAAAGGGGTTCACAAACATCCTCTGGCTTTCTCTTCCTCTAGTAGACAGAACACCCCCCACCCCGATATGTCCATGCTCTAATCCCTGAATTTTGTGATCCTGTTACTTTATGTGGCAAGAGGGACTTTGGGGATACAATAAAGGTTATGGATTTCATGATCTGGAGATTATCTTGGATTTTCAATCTAATCACATGAGCCCTTAAAAGTGGAGAAACTTCTCTAGCTGGAGTGAAAGAGCTGTAGCAGGAGAAGTCAGAGTGATTCAGAGTATGACAAGGACTGGACCCCTTATTTCTAGAAGGGCCACATGGAAAGCATAAGAAAGGGGAAAGGGCAGTCCCTAGGAACAAAGATGTGGCCTGCTGACCATCAGCAAGGAAATGGGGACTTCAGCCCTACGACCATGCAGAACTGAATTTGGCCAACTACCTGAGTGGGGTTGGAAGTAGATGGACCACTAGAACCTCTAGGAAGGAAGACAAGTCTGCTGACACCTTAATTTTGACCTTGTGAGAGCCCAGAGGACTGCTGATCCACACTGTCTCCAGATTTCTGATTTTAAGGACTGTGAAATAATAAATGGGTTTTGTTTTAGGTACTTGATCTATGGCAATTTGTTATGATAACACTAGAGAACAAGTACACTGCCGCCCAGGTGGATGCTATTTTCTACAGTCAGGGGGTGGTGGGTGGTGGTTACCCTGCTCTGCTTGGTCCTAGGTGCTTGTGGCTCTTTGTAGGGAGGTCTTGCCACCCACCACGGGAGCCCAGGATCATGCCTATTTTCTCCTGCTTGTGTTAGCAATCCTAAACTTCCTCAAAGATCTGGAAGCCTCTGGCTCAATAGGTAGGAAATCATTTTAAAAAAAAGTACCAAAGAGAAACAGTACCCTCATGTTTCAGAAAATATTACTCCACTACCCAGGAAATCACCAGGCATATATTAGGGGCCATTGAACAGTGGTAGCATGTAGAAAGAACGTGCGTGCACATGCATGTGTATCTGCGTTGGGGGAAGGGAGGGCAGGCTGAGATGTCCGGGGGTGCTCTCAGGTGCAATCGACTTCTAAGCTGAGACTTGAAAGAAGGGGCCTGAGGAAGAGACCTCCTGGGAGGAGATGCTGCATGGACAAAGGCCTGGGCGTGAGGACTGGGGGTAGTAGGGGATGGCCAGGATGCAGAGCATTGCCTCCGAGCATCTAGACGTTGTCAGAAGAACATGACACCAGCCAAGTGTTTTGTGACTAAAGAGCCAAATGATCAGACGTGTTTTAGAAGCATCACTTTGGTGATTAAAAAAAAAGGCCCGGAGGAGACAACAGGAGGAGGGAGACCCATTATCTTCAGAGGATTGTTGTGCCTCTCTCAGAAAGGTGTTATTACAACCGGAAGGGTCTGGATGACTGTTATCAGCACCTGGCACTCAGGCTCCATTTCCCACAGGAGCCAGAGGCCCCAACTGCTTTAGCTAAAGCTCAGGTCAAAGCTTGAGTAGTGGAAGATGCTTCTTTTTGTTTCTCTTTCTCCCTGGTAAAGGCAGTGGAACAATAGAAGAGAAAGAAGAGAAAATAAGCCTCATATCAGCCTCCATCTCATCACCCCAAAACGATGATTTTCATTCTTGTAGGTTTATCTCTTGGCTTGTCCAAAAGCCTATATAATTTTATACCATTGCAATCCGGCTGTATACAGTTTTCCATCTCGCTTTGGGAAGTCGCTTTAGCACTTTTATGGGGTCATTTTTAATGCCTACCTAACACTGTCCCAGATAGATGCCCAATGGTTTTAATGAGCTATTCTTTTTCTGCTGGATGTTAGTTCCTCCTGGAGTTTTTGCACTTGTAAATAATACCTTCAGTATATAGCATGTATGGGGGGGTGGGTGGAGGGAACCATTCTTCAGGTTAGATTTCTTCCAATGTTATTACTAGGTTGAAAATTAGGAATCTTTTTGGCTCCTGAAGCCTATTGCTCAATTGCCGAGAGGTGCTACTTGGAATAGGGACTCTCTCCCCATAGCTGGAGATCACTGAGGGGACAGGAAGAGGAAGCAGCTGCTACTGAGCACCCAGTCCCAGGCGCCTTGGGTTCTGTGGCTCCCTGACTCTTTATAACAACCCCGTGAGTTGTCTTATTTATTGAGGTCTTACTTCATGCAAGGAACTTGGCTAAGTGCTTTTAGTTCTTTCCCTCATTTAATCATCAAAGAGCTCAACGAGGAAGATGCCCTGTGTCCATTTTGCAGATGAGGAAAACTGAGTTTCAGAGAAGTTAAATCACTTCTCAAATCAAGTGCTTACAAAATAGCAGAGCTTGGGGCGCCTGTGTAGCTCAATTAGTTAAGCGATTGACTCTCGAGCTCAGCTCAGGTTTCAATCTCACTGTTGTAAGCTCATGCCTTGTGTTGGGCTCCATGCTGGGTGTGGAGGTTACTTAAAAAAAAAAAAAAAAGGAAAATAGTAATTTTTCTACTGCACTGGTAAGCAACACACCTTCTCTATACCTGCTTATCATGAGGCTCATATTTGTAGAAGTGCCAAGAGGCATAAGCAGCAAAACAATCTAAAGATTGAAGAGCAAAAGGCATGCTAGGAGCTGTGAGCAAGAGGTGCAACTTCTTTTGACGCGTCATAATTACCATCTGTTGTCCAGCCTAGATTGAAAGCTGTCAGGGCTACTGTCGGTTGTTTATAAACTGTATCCAAAGAGTAAATTCCTAGGAAGTCCATACTCCTAGGCTCTAGACATCTGTGTGAAAGGGCTAGGTGTCTGAGTAAGTCCTTGACTGCCTGCATCTCTGGATTCGTGCGGATGACCAGCCCACAGAAGTCTCCACACCGGGAGTCTCCAGTCTGGAATCTCCACCTGGTACAGGGTCATGAGGATCCCATGAAGGGAGAGGAGCATGGGCGTTTTTAGCCTGGGGTGGGAATGATGTGAAGGCAGGAAGTGCATGTAGTTACACTGTGTCTGGATTCTGCACTGGATTCAGACTTCGGAGGAAGTAGAGGGTGCTATATAATCCATCTGCTCCTGGTTAGCTTGCCACAAACAAAAGTATGCACAGAAGGTGAGAGGAGGGAACGCTAAGGGGACTTGGGATAAATACACCCCTGTTGCTATTTTGCCTGATGTCATGACACGTCGGAAAAAAAAACTAGGCTGTTGTCTTTGGAAAAGAGGGTAATTTTGTGATGATGTAAGCTTATTTGCTTGTTTGTCTGTCTCATTGCTTTGTGTGTGTTTAAGGTCTGTCTCCCCAGTGCACTGGAGGTTCGGAGTCTTCTTTCCAGCTTTCCAGTCGTGCACTTTGATACAGTGACTAAGGGCTGATTCTGTGCTAGTGTCTTTGCCGCACGGTGGGCCCTGGTGATGAATACACTGGAGTGATAGGTACAGTGGTTTGAGTGTGGTCAGTGCCCTGAAGGGCCCAGAACAGGGCTTGTTAACTCTTCCCAGGGCAGGCATGGGTAAAAGAGATAAGGTAAATTTTCAAAGAAGTGGGAGAGACGGGCTTTGGAAGCCTTATAGGAATTTGCCAGGGAGGCAAGGAGGCCATAACATTTCAGGCAGAAGAAAGAACTGAGATAAAGGCAAGTTTTGTTTGGGGATAATGCAAGCCTTTGGGATATTGAGATCTAAAATGTATGGTAGTGATGGTGGGAGTTTGGAAGAGGTGAAGGAATGGGGAAAAGGATGGGCTGAGAAGAGAGGTAGGACACATAGACAGGGACTGTGGTTTGACTTGTTACGAAGCGATTTGCCCCAAGAGTATCAACCACCCATACTATGGACACTGGGCTATGTCCTAGAAGCGTGCATTAAGACATGAGGGTGAAACCCTGTGGGGTCACCCGCTAGCCATTTTTGTTATGCTAGTCAAAGTATTTCATCTCTTTGAGCCTCAGTCTTCTTATTTTTAAAACAAGTACATCAGTATTACAGGATTTGCTGGACAGATTAAAAAAAAAAAATCCAACAGCATTTAAAAGCAGCCGACACCTTTCCTGGAAAGCTATTATTACTTTCTTCCCCAGGAATTCAGTGTTGCCCAGTAAATTTGGACTGGATATAATTTCCTTAAGCAAACATAAACAAATTAAAAATGATCAGTATCATTAATAAAAGAATGTGGAGAAAATGTCTGTCACCGAGCAAGAATGCATCCTGCAGAGTGAAAGGGCTTGCAAGGCAGGGGAGGGCAGAGCGGAGGGTAGGAGAAATGGGGCCCACGGTTCGTGGCAGGTAATGATTCAAAACAGGGAAGAGCTTTCCCTGAACCCTATGCTGAGAGACCTGGTTAATAGAGACCCCATCACATAAGCGCCCTTTGCGATGTGACCCTCCTGGGCGACAGAGAGCAAGTCAGATCCTCTGTCACAGGTACTCGTGTTCATTCTTTACCTCTGTCCCCCGAGTCAGGGAGCAATAATTCTTTCTAAGCTTGCTCCTGAACATGCAGTTAATTTAGATCTATTGAGTTTACAGGGATTACCTTGCTTCCTTTGTAGTAAATAAAGCCGTAAACAGCTGGTGAAATTGATTAATGACTCCAGGCGAGCTGCGCATTTAATCAATGGCAAAAGCTGTTCATTGGGTGCAGCCTAGAGCAGCGAGGAGCCCAAGGCAAGAACTCCGGCCTTGGGCAGCCCAGGTGAGCCCAGGCAGGAGCTGCAGCCTGGGCAGGGCAGGAAAGTAGGGTCTCTAGATAGTATTTATCCAATCTAGACTATGTTCTCATGCGTTTCCTTGTCATATTTTGTTTGGCTGGGGATAATTGTTTGAATTATTGTTTTTTAACCACTATAATTATATGGAAAACAAGAAGAGAAATGCAAATAGATAAAATAAAATTAAAAAAGCCAGATCTAATCCAAAATAAATCAAAGTAGTTTAATTTTCTCATGTTCTTATCATGTTACTGGTAACACATATGCATAATTTTTGCATTTTTTATTTTGTTCCCCTACAACCTATTCTCCGCAAGCAATCAGAGACATTATCTAAAAATGTCAATTTGGTCACACTGTGCTCTGCTTATACTCTGCAGGAGCTTCTTCAGGATCTTTAGAATAATATCTCCATTCCTTAGTAGGCCCAACAAACACAGCCTCCCAGGGTGGGTCTGGCTCAACTCTCGGACTTCATGTCTCACGAATATCCTTATTATTTACCAGATTCCTGCCACACCAACCTCCCAGGTTCTCAATCATCCCCTGGGTTTACTGCCAATGCTAGAGCTGTGTGTCCTGCTTTGTCCTCTGTCCAAAACATTCTCCCTCTATTCATTCCTTGATGATTCCAATGCAGCATACACGTGTGAGTACTGTCTCTTGCCCCAATTCAAATTAGATTCTTCTCATTAAACTATCTCCAGGTAGCTTGTACTTTACTTGTGCTTCACCACAAGTTATAGTTTCCAGTTATAGTTATAGTTTCAATGCTTTTCATTCCATGTCCTTTTCCCCCCTAGACTGTAAGCAGTCTGAAGGTGAAAAATATCTATTTATGCATCATTGTATGTGCAGTTCCTGGTAGAATACCTGGATGGTAGGTGAGTCATTTTTGACTATTGAATTTAATTATAAAGACACAATTTTATATTCTGCCCTTTTCATTTAGCATTACATTATAAACCTCAGACCTCGGTGATGCATTTGATTGGTTGCTTACTATTCCATCGAAGAGACATAACTTATTTTGCTTAATCATCCTCTTGTAGTTGGGCGATTGATCTTCATCTTTTATTTTATTTTTTTTAAGATTTTCTGTATTTATTTGAGAGAGCACAAGCGGGGAGAGGGGCAGAGGGAGAGGGAAAAGCAGACTCCCTGCTGAGGAGGGAGCCTGAATCGGGGTTTCATCCCAGGATCGTGGGATCACAACCTACACTGAAGGCAGATGCTTAACCGACTGAGCCACCCAGGCACCCCCATCCTTTATTTTATAATGTTTAAGTTTTAACTTCCTGTGACTGACACACTAAAGAATTATTTCTAGGGAAAATGGGTGAAATAGAACAGAATATTTTCTTTGTTGCATAGTCAGAAACAATCATCAAAGGACTTGTCACGTGGCAGACTTGCCAGCAGAATTCCTGCCTGGAAGGGGGGCAAATGAGGTCTGCCAGGCAGGCTTGGGAAATGGCAGGAGGTACCAGGCAGAGTAGCTCTCCCTCTATTCTTCTAGACGCAACAGGTGGGGACAAACTCAAATTCTGACTACGTGGTGAAATCCACCATAGACCGTATATAAATAAAAGGCTGTGGCTGTATTCTAATAAAAGTTTATTTACACAAACAGGGGCAGACTGTACTTGGTCTTTGGGCTGCATTTTGCCAACCTTTGGTCAAGAGAATTGAATCAGATGCTATTTGTAAAATGCTTAGCTAAATGTCTGGAACATAGAAAGTACCTAATAAAATAATATTTATTATGGAGATTATGATGATGATGATTATGATTGGCATCTGTCAATCTACTGGACTTGGCCACCTGCCGTCATCCTGAGATTTGTTGGATTTTGACATCTGTAATAACAGACTCTGGTGGCTCTTTCTGCCAGCACAGCTTTGCAGAGCATAATATTTCCCTCAACAAAGCTCAGTAACGCCCCTCTCTTTAGGTATATTCCGTTATCATGCAACAATTCCTAGAGTCCTTCACCAATTCCAACCCTCTCAATTTGGCTGCATTAGTTTAAAGCATATAATTACTTGCAATTGGATTCACGGTCAATGTGCTACAGCAGTGTTAGTGATATAATCGATAATCACAGTACGGAGCAATTCTAGCTCAATGCCATCTCCGGCCCAAGCCTTCCGATCAGTTGAAATTTGACTGCATATTCGGTAACACCCAACAAATGAGATCTGTGGCCTTGCACCCAGCCTGTGATTATTGCTAGATTTTCCATCTGCTTCCGTGGAAAATTGCTGGCCACATGCACAAGAAGAAGAAACTCGCAGCAAGGTGTAGAAGCGGGAGGGTTGATGCCCACCTTCTGTAAATTGGCATCATCATAATCTCCAGGGTTTATTTGAGCTAATTCTAAAACCCTTTTAGAAACACCAGAATATATACAGCCTTCTCCTTGCTCGGAAGAGTTCATGTAAAAAGAGGGTCCTTGGTCCCATCAGCCCCTCTTTCCCACTCTCCAGCAGCCTCCTTATGCAAGGAGCAGGGACATTGTTCCTTGATCTTATCCTTGACTATTCTAGCTCTGCAGTCCTTTTATTTTTTCCAATGATCATTTTTTTTTTAATTACCCACAGAGGACTAGAACTGAAGATAGGAGAGAGCTGAGACTCTGGCTCTAATATTCACCAGTTCTGTGACCTAGGCCCACTCTGGGCCTCCATTTGGAGGGTAGATTAATTCCAAGGTCACTCTAGCTCTAGCCAGCTGGGTTAATGAGTGGTGTCTGAACCTGCCTTGCATGCATAAAGGGGTTTATGCATCTTCTTCATGAAGTAACCTGTCTGGAGTTCAGAATCTGAACTACCAAACACTGAGTATAATCAAAGTTGAGGATGGTTTGAAGTATACGTTGTTTTATAAGTTAATCCATCCTTTCTATAGGAAATTTTCTCATATAAACAGTATTTAATAAGTTAAGTTGAGCCAGACAAGTAAAGTCAATGAAAGAATCAAGTAATGTGTTATTTCTTAAGCTCCTAGTGTGAACATCATTGCAGTAAGTAATGGAAGACACAGACAAGAAATGAGGAAGGTGCCAAACTCCAGTCCAAGCTCAGTGTCAGGCATATGAATTTTGCTTACAAGAGTGAATAAATGGTGCACCCCCCCAAGTACAAGGTAGACTCCATTCAGTCTTAGAATGAATACTGATCAAAGTGGAAACCACCTTAATATTGCTTATCAGGTGCTGACCATACAGCAGGTATCATGCTGAGCCCTCTGAAGACATTAATCACTTGGTCATAGCCCACCTCCCGTCATGAGACTGGTTATATCCTTCTAATTTTACAGATAAGAAAACCAAGACTCGGGCCTACTAAGTAACTTAAGGACATGCCACAGGAAATCAGCACTAGAATCAAGGTTAGACTCAGAACTGCCTTGACCCTAAGGTCTGTCAGTTGGACGCATTGGCTTGACCACTTCTGCTTCTGTGGGCCTAGTGGTCAACCTGTCCCGAGAGAATATGGGCACCTCCCCTCAAGCCCTGCCACATGGCTCCCATCTTAGCTTCTTAAATTCTTCTGATCTTTCACTTGATCTGAAGTTTTCACTCTGAATCCACTTGGTTGCCTAGAATCTTGAAAAATTGCCTGTTGTTTCCTGGTTCATGTTTCTTTGGGTCCAAGCTAGTGGTGCTGGTATCACCAACCCCTGCATGAGAGGTCAGCTACTGAGAGATTGGCCAACCAGAATTGGTGGGCTTGCAGAAGAGACTTTCTCCCCCATGTCTGCTTCTCCATGTGCCTGACTGAGTCAGAGTCACCCTGCTCTCGTGGCCACTGTGGTTAAGCCTGAGTACCACATATGCCACTGGACTCTCGATACTAGATTGCTGTCCACCCAACTTCTAGGCCCTCTCTATAAGTACATCTCACTGGAACAGAAAACAGTTTTGGAGTTACTTCCTAGCTGTGGGATCTTGGGAAGACCACTCACCTTCTCAGAGGCTGATTGCCTATCTCTGAAGTAGGCAGAATCCTGGCACCTTCCTCCCAGGGTGATGGTAAGGATGAGAAGCACATGTTGAAGAGCCCCGGACATATAGTGGTTGCTTAGTAAGTGGTGACTTGGTCATGGTGGAGGTTGATGCCAATTGCTCTTTCTTGGCTCTCTGCTGCTTTTGTGATGGTGACCATCACCTCTTTTACCCCTTTGCTGTAAAGTCAGCCTCACTATTTCATACTTCCAAACCTTCCAAATTTACACAGACCCAAAGAAACAAATACAGCATGCACATAAGTTAATTAAGAAAATGAACCAGATCAAAGGAAGCAGAGGTAGTTTGGAAGGAAAAAAGAAAGAGAATCGGGTTCAAAGTGTGGTTGCTAATTACTTGCTCTGGATTTATAATGCCAAGAGGGTCCATCAACCAGAATACAGAATGAAGGAATGAAATAAATTAGCAGAGAAACTCTGCCTTGTGTTGACTCTCTGTAATAGGCCAGAGTCCTTGTGAGTAATTAATAGCAAGTAAGGAAGCCAATTTACTCAGTAATTGAAGGGGTCCTTGTAGAAACCTTTTTATGGATAAAAGCAGCGATCGTGGAAGCAACTGGGAGCTACGTCATAGGAATGAATCACCATGGTTCATTCCTGAGGGAAGTCATGCTGTAAGAGTGGG
>NC_138372.1:165244345-165264383 GCF_054177405.1 Leptonychotes weddellii
CATCCTTTTAGCAAAATGATGAGATAGATAGATAATTTTATTAATCCAATTTTGCATTTGAGAAAAGTGAAGCATGTCCAGCATGATACAAGTATTAAATTACGGAGTCTAGAGTTAAGATCACATCTGTTTCATTCATACTGATAAATAAAATAACTCTTTTAATGAGTTTAACCTTGTTCTGTTCAGATAAGTTCTGTTTTACACTCTTCATGGGGAAGTAACGATGGCTTCTGTAAAAAGATCGTATTTCAAGGCCCAAAGCTACATCTTGAGTCTTCAGGAAAAAGGAAGTTTTAGTCTTTAGTCTAAAGACATATTCGGTATGGTGAAGAGTTTGCCTCCCCCAGAAATTAACTACCTAGTAGGAATCTTCCAGGTCAACTAAAGAGCATGTTACTTCGATGGATACTAGTGTCATAATCACACACTTGCATTGTCTCCCCACTTCCTGCTCACCAAGAACTATCTTCACCAGTAGTCACATTTGAGTTGTGCTGTCTGCCCAAAGAAGTGATGGCTTTTGGAAGCCAGCTTCACCCTCGATGTGATTTGTAGACACTGCTGATGCCTCCTTCTGATAAAGGTACCATGGGGCTTCCCATGCTAATGCACAAGCCTTTTGGGAAAGTCAAAACTCAAATGTGATTTTCAATTTCTAAAAACATAGGTGAGATAGAGCAAAGCCTTCCAGAGAGAAGGAAGGATAGGGAGGGTCTGAAAAGCGGTGATTGATAACGAAGGCCGAAAGTAATGTTTCCCTAAGCATGCCGGCGTTCTGTGGGACAAGTAGGTGTTACAGACAGTGGGGGTTCTGTGTGCACATAGATGTGGTCCAACTCATATTTCAATCCTGTTAAACGCTTGTAATAGTGCAGCACTCTTCAAAGATTCCTAAATTTACTTGCTCCCGCGGCCTCACTCCCCACCGCTTCCGAGCAGTGTCTCTCTGCTCCTTCTCTGGTCTACTGTTCAGTAGGACATAACCGGGACACTGGGAATAGGCCGGGCAGGTGAGCCCAGTAGAGGCTGCGGATGAGCTGTCTGTATCCAAGCTCTAGAGGAGACGGCCAGCAGTTTCATCTGTAATTTTACATAGAAAGTGGTTTAGGAAAGAAAATGGCTTATTTACAGGCCTGGATTACATGTTTTCACCTCTCCAGTTGGGCCTTCCTGTTGTCAACCTCAGGAACGTTACCCTGTGACCCTTAGTTTATGGGCGAAACACACACATATATCCCCCTGGGACAGTCCTGTATTCTTCTTTCTGGGAGCATTTACTAAGTAACTGCTATGTGCCAGGTCTCTGATAGGAAGTGTGATATGAAAATAAACTATATATATCTCTCATATATATTGCATATACATATATAACATATACATATATACTGCATATCTATATCTATATATATATATGGTTGCTAATCTCAAGGAGCTCGGAGTCTGGCGTAGGGGGAAGAAACAGAAACAAACAAACACAAAATAGTCATTTACAAAACCCTGTGATCAAGTGCTACAATGGGAATAAGCCTAAAGGCATAGAAAGGATAGACAACCTACCCTAGGGGAGAGCATTCTAGAAATGAGAAACTAGCTTCACTTAGTCAACTGAAGAAGACACATATGAAATGTTTCAAAGAAGCTTCTAGGTCAATGTAATTACATTACTGTTGGCTCGTGTGAAACTGAGGTCTTCCCAGTGGAACTCGGAAGATTATGTGCTTCTCTTCAAACCTCCCTGGCTTTCTGCTCTGATTTAGATTCTGCATTTTGGGTGACATAATTAAATCACTCTCGTGTGGGTTTGACTGAGTCTGTTGAAATAAACCCAAATGCAGGCAGTTACTGATTTCTCTATAAAACACAAGTATTTTAATTACTGCGTACATTGTTAATAATCTGTAAGTATTAGTTTTGTTTAAAGTATTAGTTTTGTTCAATGAAGAATAAGATTTGGACAACTACCATTTCTAAGTAGAAATACATTCGCTTCTTCCCTAAATATCATGGTTATCAATCACTGTTTGACATGATTAGAGGCTTCTTGCTAAAGTCTTGGCTGATTTCAGCCTGTCCCATTTTCCTAATGATGAACTTTTGAGCTGTGCTTATGCGGAGGGTTTCCACATCTGACTTTTTCCATAAAAAACTAAATTTGTGCAGTGGGATTTGAATTGAAGATAGTATTTTCGTGTTTACGTGGGAACGTGAATGAATCCCACTTTGAGGAACATGAAAGGAAAAGTTCTTACCATATATTGTTTCCCAGCCAGAAAATGATTCTCAGAGGAGGGTAGGGAAAGCATAGTGAGCTCTGCTAAAGTTAAGTGTTCACAGAAGGAGCAGGTAACCCCTGGAAGTTAAAGTTCTATAGACTAGTAGACATGAGCCATTGACAGTGCCTGGTACACAGTAGCTGCTCAGTAACCCATTTTAAATGAATGAGGATGGATTGACTTTACAGTTCTTTGATGATTACAATTCACTTGATAGCACCTCTGTTATTTATTGGAGACATTCCCAGAGATTGACTCATTTGCTTCTTTGCAGTTTTGGAAAGTGGGGGAGCTGGTTGCTTCCTTCTCCAGCCATTTCAAGGCGCTGACAATCATTCCAACAGTCCTTGTGAACGTGTTCAGGAGTATGTCGTGGCTGGATTCACACCCTCTCTCCTTCCCTGCCAGCTTTAATGGCCTAACTGGTGCTCTAAGGAAACCCAAACTGTTCTTGCTCCTCTCACTGCCTCATGGCTTGATTCCCTGGCAGGGTCCCAGATGTCTTTCCCTCCTTGCAGGTGGCCCTCTGATTCCTTCCAGCTCTCAATATACAGTTCATGCCCCAAACTCTTTTGATTTGACTTGCCTTGTATGCCACTTCTCAGCCCTTCTGTTCCAGACCCTCTCTTACTCATTCTCCATATTAGAGCTTTCATTCACTCCTAAGATAGGATATTTGAGACGGGGAAGCCATCTCTGATTTTGATTCTGATTCTGCTCCTACGCTGTCTTGTTACTTGGATATGTTCACACTTCCTTCTGCTTGTCTGTGCACCAGGGCAGCTCCTACCACTCGGCCCCTGAACTTGACCATGCAACGTTTTAGCCAATGGCATAATAGCAAACATGACAGATCGCAACTTAGAAGCTGTCTTTGGACCTGCCTTCCCAAGTGCACATTTCTGAGTCACCCACATCTGACCCACTGCTTACGTTCAATCCTCCCTTGTCCCCCATCTTGGGTAACCATTTGGACTCTTATCTCCCAGCTTCATCCAGCCATTGTCAGAGCCTGGGTCCTGCCTTTGTCAGATGCTGCAGATGACAGCTAATAGCAGAGTCCATGCCATGTGCTGCTAGGGGGGCCTCCAGGAAAGAAGCTGTAGACGAGTTGGAAAGAAATGGCTTGAGGAGCAGAGATATCCCTGCAGAACGCTGACTTGATGTTCTGTCTGGTGGCGGGCAATTTAAGGGATCAAGAGAATAAACAGGTGTGTGGGAGGCATGAACTGTGAACCACGGGTCTTAGCGTGAGAAAGACCAGCCCACTGCTGAATCAGTTCTGAACACAGGTGGACTCACGGATCCAGAAAGGGCAGACTTAGGAGAGGCATACCCATCACCGGAGACAAGACTGTGGCATCAAGATTGACTCCATGTTAGGACATCTTGTACAATCAGGCAGCACAAATTGGGTCAAACCCTTACAAGAGCTGCAGTTTTATAGCACAGGGGAAGTGAGTTTTCCCAGTGTCAGACTTCAACTACTGACTTAATGCTGCTTCATGTTAATTAAACATATTAATATAATTCAACTGTAAGAGAATCTGTATAGCTTTTTAGATTTTCCTCAAAAGGGCTAAAAGTGGGAAGATGCCAACTCAGAAAATTTTCATGAAGGTAATTACATCATGGCAGACATCCAGGCAAGATGTACACACACGAGGGTTCCGGAAGCAATTTTTTTTTTTTTAAGCCTGCACCCACTGCATTTTATTTTATTTAGCTTCGCCCCACATTGTTGGTTACACAGAGACAAACACCGATCAAATTTGTGGAGTAAACGGATTTGGATTTGAGGGTCAATAATGCCATTTACTAGTTAGTGTGCGGCATTGAAAAAGCTACTTCAGCATTGGAGGTTCTGTTTTCTGAGAAAATGAGGAGCCAAGTTAGCTCAGGCAGTGAGTCTGAGGACTGAAGTAGATTAAAACACACATGCACACACCCAAGTACGGTAGGAAGCACCAACAAAAAAATGTGTTACTGTTACTATCATCCTGGGCTTTTTGTTTATTTTTATCTTTTTATTAAAGATTTTATTTATTTATTTGAGAGAGAGACAGAACACAAGCATGGGGAGGGGTAGAGAGAGAAGCAGACTCCCCGCTGAGCAGAGAGCCCCACATGGGGCTCGATCCCAGGACCCTGAGATCATGACCTGAGTGAAGACAGACAACCGACTGAACCACCCAGATGCCCTCATCCTGCGTATTTTAAAGCAGCTGGTCATTTTGCTACAGTTTTTGGGAGAATATTGTAAAAAGAAAGCAGAATTCTGACCTTCCCGCCAAACCCGTGTGAACCTCTCACCCCGGATGTCTATTGGCATGACC
Source organism: Leptonychotes weddellii (assembly GCF_054177405.1). Classification (NCBI taxonomy): domain Eukaryota; kingdom Metazoa; phylum Chordata; class Mammalia; order Carnivora; family Phocidae; genus Leptonychotes; species Leptonychotes weddellii. The sequence goes on from NC_138372.1 coordinate 165,248,958, forward strand.
ACCATGTGGGTTCATTTTTCTCTCCGTTCTCTTGAGTGTGAGAACAGAGGTGATCAATCACCTGCTCCCACGACAGAGCTGAGTGGAGGCAGTTCAGAGATGAATGGTTGAAGAACATAAGAATAATGACATTTACATATACATATGTGAGGAACGCTGTAAAATTGCTTTCAGAGGAAGGACAGAGAGAGAGAGAGAAAAAAGCCCCCTATTGAAAATTATAAAACATGCTGACTCTTTTGTAGCAGAACTGTACCCCAGGTTGATGCTATTCATAATAAATTATGGTGATTTATTTATAACAAATGTTTAAGAACTTGCCAGACTGATGAAAAATGCAGAGGTGTGCACTTTAGTCTGATGCCAGACATAAGATGGGGGAAGGAAGAGCCAATGTGGAAAGAAAGGGAGGAGGAGGAACCAAGAGGAGGCCTAGGGGGTGGTGGAGTGAGGGAGGAAAAAACCTTTAATAATTAAAACCACACAAAGAACGTGAGCAAGATTCATGTAGATGTCCCCAGTCACCCATTCCTAAGATCACAATAAGCTGTAAGTTTCAGGATGGATCCAAGGGCACTGAGGTGGCAACATATGGATGGGGAAGGGCACAGAGTTTGGATCCAGGCTGACCTGATTCAAATCCCAGCTCTGTCAGCATCCACAGTGTGACTTGGGGTGTTCTTGACCCAGGTTCCCCTGCTTTTGTAACATTGACCCTAACAATATTGGTGGAACCAATGAAAATTGAGTCAGCATAGGAAAAACAAGCTTGGGCTAGAAAGTTGAATAGCAGAAGTAAAGTTCGAACAGAGCCCTTCAGGAACCCAAGGCTCCATAACGAAATTCAAGGTCAAAGCCCACCAAGGGCTGACCTGGAGGACAGACACAGAGACCCCAAAAAGTGTGAGGTCAGCTTGTGGCTAAATCACATTCCCATCTTACAGCACGACGCTCTCTTGCTCTCTCTTCCAGAGCTTGTGCCTGCCTATATAGGGAAAACTTAAGCCACGCCATTAGCTAACTCTTTAAACAGTACAAAATCATGAATGAAACACTGTTTCTGGCCCTATCTTATCCCAGACTCCTGTTTCCCAACTCTCAAACACAATTAGCAACTTCTTATGTACTTTTCTGGAGATTTTAAGTCACACAGAAGAATAGACACATGTGGGGCATCTGGGTGGCTCAGTGGGTTAAGCATCTGCCTTGGGCTCAGGTCGTGATCTCAGGGTCCTGGAATCCAGCCCCATGTTGACGGGGTTGGGGGGGGTCCCTGTTCAGCAGGGAGTCTGCTTCTCCTTCTCCCTCTCCTCCTCCCCCTCGGCTCCTGCTCTGTCTTTGTCTCTCTCTCTCTCAAATAAACAAATAAAATCTTTTAAATAAAGAATAGACACATGTGTAGATGTAGGTGAGGGGTAGACAAAGATGGATGTGCAAGTAGAGGTAGCCATGCAGATGTGCAGATGCAAATGGAGATGTAAAGTACAGACGCTTGGGGAGTTAGGGATGCCGTGTAGACAGAGTCACGGCTATAAGCGTAGATGCAGATGCAGGTGGGTGATGGATGGGGGTGTGAAGATGGGCACAGATGTGGTTGTAGATGGAGGTGAGAGATGTAAGTGTTGATGCAGATATAACTGCACACGGAGATATAGATGTGTGTACAGGCCAGATGGCGATGTAAACATACACGTAGGTCTGGGCATGGCTCCAGGTTTAAGTGTTGCTGTGGCTGTCGCTGCAGGTTGAGTAGACAGAGGCATGGACATAGCTGGAGGGTTAGGCAGAGGTATAAATGTTTCAGCACACCCCCTGCCGTGCGCAGTCCATAGCGCACGGTGCGCGCTCTTCCAGAGGTCCTCTCTCCCCTTTCATCCCATTGCTCCACCTCACTCCGGAGAGATGGATTTAGCCTTGCCAAGCACTGACAGTTCTTGTTGCATAAACGAACTGTGACTAATTTTCCCAGCGCCCTATGGCAGAGCATTTCAGTGACGTCTGGTGTTTGATCTTACAAAACTATATATTATATATATATATATAGTACTTGCATTTTCGGAGTATGTGTCTGTCAACAAAGTAGGTGAGGTGGAATTGTTTCGTCAAATGATGTGAGCCTCTAAAACTTTTATGAAAAGCGTCAAAATGCAGGGCCCCAAATCCCTGGTGAATGTCTGAATCAGCTGGAAAAGCCTTGCATTCCAGCCCTGGCACCTGACAGGAGTCACTGTGAACGAGTCTAGACCACCTGTTCTTACATCAAGCTTCATTGCCTCGCTCTACAAGTTACTGCTCAATCACCAGAGAGCCTCTGACCGTAGTTACATAGCTCTGTCCACGCCGCATTCTAGACACTTACAGTTGAAAAATAATGTTAGTTGAATCTCAAATGCAACTCTATTTGGAAAGTGCAAATATTAAATCATGGAAATGTTAATTAAATGTGGTAAGCTTTGACAGAAATAACCATTTAGGTAAATACACATTCTTTGCTAATCCTTAAAATATGTCACTGATACCTGGATTGAATATGGGTTTTGCACAAAATAAAATGTTCCTTTCTAAATATTTCTGTGGATCCCCGAATATCTTTCTCTGTTAGGATACGCAAACAATGAATCACGGAACACTACATCAAAACTACTGATTCACTGTATGGTGACTAACATAACATAAAAAAAGGATACAGTTCTTAGATTTTAGGCCAAATTGCATATAAAATTAAATAAATTTCTATTTTATTTTTCTAGGGAATGATACAGCCTGTTTTCTTTGATCAAAGGAGGCTAGGGTGGTAGCCAGGAGTGCATAGGACTGGTTTGAACTCATGCTACATACGTAGGGTATCCTGGTTGAATGCGTATTTACCTTGTAAGAACTTTTAAATGCATTTTCAAATTTATATCTCACTTTGAGATTTTGTTATTCACATTGTAAAGGGCTTGGAGAGATTTGGGATCCATAAGGCAGTGGTTCTCAATTTTTTTTTTAATTTTTATTTTATTTTATTTTATTTTTTTAAGATTTTATTTATTTGACAGAGAGAGCGAGACAGCGAGAGAGGGAACACAAGCAGGGGGAGAGGGAGAGGGAGAAGCAGGCTTCCCGCTGAGCAGGGAGCCTGATGTGGGGCTCAATCCCAGGACCCTGGGATCATGACCTGAGCCGAAGGCAGTCGCTTAACAACTGAGCCACCCAGGCGCCCCGGCAGTGGTTCTCAAAGTGTGGCCCCACAAATAGCAGCTTTGGCATCTCGTGGAAATCACCAGAAATGCACATTTTTAGCCCCTGCCCTCTGCTCTAAAGCCTCCACCGAAAGGCTGGGACAGAGGCTGGTCACCTGCTGCCCACCCCAGGGATCCTCCACCAGAGCCCTGGTGACGATGCTGGGGGCTCCTGGGGATGGTATTCCAACCTGTAGAGTAGTTTATGCCTTGCCTCATTTCACACTTTCCAGTGATGTTGCTCCTCCTCTGTGGGACCATCCTTAGGTTTGTTCTCATCCATCCTCCAAATGTGAGAAGACAGAGCAGAAAAAAAAAAAAATCACTCTAAAAATAGGCCCACACTGCAAGTTTATACAGTGAGGATTTTTTTTTTTTAAAGATTTTATTTATTTATTTGACACAGAGAGAGAGAGCACAGGTAGGGGGAGGTGTAGGCAGAGGGAGAGGGAGAAGTAGGCTCCCCGCCGAGCAGGGAGCCGGATGTGGGGCTCAATCCCGGGACCCTGGGATCATGACCTGAGCTGAAGGCAGATGCTTAACCATCTGAGCCACCCAGGTGCCCCAAGTGAGGATATTTTTGATCCAATCAAAAGTATCTCCTTTTTTATGTTATTATTAAAAAAAAAAAATAGAGAAGTATCTTATTCCCTGCATGTTTTTACACAGGAAGTTTGGCGTTAGCCAAAAGTTAAATATTTCTGCCTAGCAACAGCGGCGACTTTCTGGCTATATTTACAAATTGCCTTTGACACAAATGTTCCCAGGAGCTGTTTGTTAATGTTCTAAAACATAAATTTAAACAAGGTATTTGGACATAGATTAGAGCTGGTTTATCCACAAAAGCAAATGACACAAAAACAAAAGGCATCAGGGGATTTCTTCACCTCACGTGGACCTACCAGACATGAGAGGTCTGTGGGATGAAGATGATTTCTGCCTCAGACAGGAATTCTTTTTATACTTCCTGACATACGAATTCAGAGGTAGGAGAAAAGTGAGTAGAGCTACCCAGAGCTTTTCATGTCATTCCTGTGCCGAAGCTCCTCAGTGGCTCCCTTCATCATGGAAAGTGCAAGCTAAACCATCGTTATATTCACATTTTGAGTTATTTGCCAGTTACAAGGAAGGACACGTCACGTGGTGCCCTTTGGAATTCCCTTCTTGCCTTGTCAATAGGACAGACTGTGACCCCCTCTTCTGCAACACATAGGTGTTCTGCCTGCTTTCTCCAACGCCAGACGCTCAGGCCTTGGCTAGCCCATGCCCCTCATCAGCATCTCCTATGGCACCGCACCCCAAATTGAAATCAGTCTCTCTCTCTTGTTTGTTTCTCTCTGATTTATTATGAACACTTTTGACAGAGGCCATCTCTTGTTAACCCCTGAGCCTCCAGACCCTCCCTCAGATTCATCACATATCAGGAACCTCCAAATACATTTGTTGAACCTAGAAGTAGACTCTTGAGCAAGGAATGTGGGGAATGTAATGAAGAGTCAGAGTTAACACTTTGTTACTATTCTCAAGATGGTTTCTCCAATTTTTTGCTGCTTAGGGTCTACACCACAGCATCAGTAGAATGGAGAGGGAGCCAACAAGTGATTCATTTTTTAAAAAAATTTTTATTATGTTATGTTAGTCACCATACATTACATCATTAGTTTTTGATGTAGTGTTCCATGATTCATTGTTTGCGTATAACACCCAGTGCTCCATGCAGAACGTGCCCTCTTTAATACCCATCACCAGACTAACCCATCCTCCCACCCCCCTCCCCTCTAGAACCCTCAGTTTGTTTCTCAGAGTCCATAGAGCACACATGTTCTTATGTTCAGTCCTTGTGATGTGTATTTGGGATGAGACACCAGGAGTCTAAGGAAGGAGGTGGCTTTTGTAGTGTGACATGGTTATAAGAGGCCAGAGTAGGGCACACATGAACCCCTCCTCCTCGTCCCACGAGACCAGTGATTCTCAACTGGGGAGGGGAGGCGATTTGCCCCCCAGGGGACATGGCAACATCTGGAGACATTTTTGGTTGTCACAACTTTGGTGGGGAGGTTACTACTGGCATTTAAGGGGTAGATTTCAGAGAGGCTTTTGAACATCTTACAATGCTCAGAACTGCTCCCTATAATAAAGAATCATCTGACCCCAAATGTCACTAGTGCTGAGACTGAGAAAGCCTGAGTTTGACCCAGGTGGTTTCCTGACATCTGTGTAAGGAGCTGGGAGGGAGCTGCCTGGCCTGACGCAACCAGGCTCTTCAGATGAAGACGGGAAAGGGGGAGTGTACGCTTCTCCATGGGCCTTGTGGACATACACCTGGCTGAGTTTAAAGGCCAGGAGTAAGGTAGACACATAAATGGCTTCTCTCTGCTGGCATTATTTCTGCCCATGCCCTCCAGAAGTCATCCCTCTAAGAAATGAGAATTTTATTAAATTGGAAGGACTGAAACCTCAACATGAGCTATTGCTGAGTTGATGAATGGCTGCCCTACTCTTAAAGTTACATGCCTTCCCTTCAGTAGCAATTAAAAGAGAAACCAGGAAGAGCAAATATAAGTTTCTCCTTGCATGACATAAATCAGCTGGACAGGCCCTTGCAGAGCTGAAATACATCTATCAGGGTCTCCCATTAAATCAATTAGCAAGCAAGAGGGAGGACAGAGGAGGCCTGCAAAGTTCCTGGCAGCCTTCTCTAACAAAAGAGCCTGCCATTCTGGAGTCTGAATCCTCCCCTTGTCCTCATTTCTTTGGGCACAAAAACTGCTGGGAGTCAGGGGAAATGAATCATTTCATAGGAGAAAAAAACAAACCAGCTGTCATTTGATTCACTAGGAACTCTGAACAGTGAGGGTTGTTCTTAGGCTTAACTTGAACCCAGATCCTTCTGTGGTCCACTGCCCAGTACGAGTGGTAGGAACCCTTTTGTCAGAAGATCAGTAATTTGTGTGTTTATTTCTAGGCAATGGGAATGATGTGCTTCAAATCATGTACGTTCTCCCTGCTCAGCCTTCTAATGACTGAGGGACCCTCACAGGCCTGGTTTAATAACATCTTAGCATCCCCACAGCAGTGCACTGTTTGTAGAGACCATTCAGGCCATTTGGGTTGATCTCACAGCAATCCAATAAGGTGGTGGCATGGCCATTATTATTCTTACTTAATAAATGATGAAATGAACCAAGTCTGTGAAGTAGAAAGTGACTTGACCTCAGCCACTCAAAGTGACAGCAGAGGGATTAGAATGCACGGATGTTAGAAGTTTGGGCGTTTAGGAAGTGAGCAGCTAATAGCTTACATTCATGGCACTAAACCAGAGGTTCTCAGTGTGACTTGCTTACCACTGGAAGTAGAGGGATGCTTCCAAACATGCTGGTGTCTGGGTCCCCACCCCAGACATTCTGGTAAAACCAACGAGGTTGCAGCCTAAGCATCAGCTTTTGGGAGTTCTCTAGAAGAATCTAACGCATGACCAAGTTTGAGAATCACTGCACTGGATATTCACTACATTGCAGGTTGAGAAAAGGGGCCCTGGGTTTTTGGAGTCACTACAGTGGCCTGGTCGTGACTGGAGCCCAGTGACATCTGACTTCAAAGTTCATCATCTTTCCAACCTGCTCAAGAATAACTCCAGCACCTGTTGGGTGCCCAGTAGTTTCCACAGAGCTTTCATTACCCACATCGCTTTGGTTCTCATGAGCACCGTGAAATGGAGTAGGGCGAGCCCTGGGACTGTCACGTTACAGATAAGGGAGTTTCGACATTTTTAATTTTCAGAAAAGAGAGATTGGCAGCAAATCCTATTCTTTCCATTCCTCACTCTTGAACTTTAAACCTCAGGCTGCCAACTACACAATGCTCTGAAGTCTGGCCATGAGCAAAATGAAACCACAATCTGATCCCTGTGGCTTTGGAAAGAGGCGGGAGGAGATCTGTTTGCTTTGTTACCTGGGGGAATGCAGCTGGTGCTAATCAAGTGAGGCAAAGCGGGAATGATTAGAGTCAAATACTTCGGCCCTATTTCTCAGGCCACTGCTCTATCCTAAGGTGACCGAACAATGATATTGATTGGATCGGAGACGTCAAGGGCTGAGGGCACAAGTCGGTAGTCAACCAAAGTTGTGAGCTTCTACAGGGTGTATGAGATGTAAGAAAGAAAAGCAGACAAGCTGGCTAAGCAGTTCACAATAAGCATGTAATCAACATAGGAAGAACTTGCGTGATTGAGCCACTTTCCAGGTCAGAACATCTTTGTTCCCAGATCCAAAAGGACACCATGCAAAATGGAAATTGCATCGTGGTGAAACAATGCAGTACTGTGGATCAACGTGTTTTCCTAATTGATCAGCAAAGTTTGAGCTTGTATGGAGCCTGGGGACTTGGGTCATTGAATCCTTTGCCAGCTCGTCTGCGTTTGTATCCTCAGGCCCGCAGAACTCCTGACGATAACGAGGGCTCAGTGCATGCTTCTGAATGAATGTGTTCCGGGACAGCCTGAGCACATGGCTGTGCATTTCCTTAGACAAAGTTGGGGTAAACTTTCTATTGTTTTCTTTAGACCCAAATTTAGCTGTAGCAATCGAATACTTTGTGTAGTGGGATTTGCTCTTATAGGACCTAAGCACAGTTTCTGGGCTACTGAAGTAAAGCCAGCACCATTGTCCCAGCAAAGGGCCTTGGGCAATTGTGACCAACATCTGTCTTCAGATACTCAATTAGACTGTTCCTGAGTACGGTCGTTGGAGAATGATGGATCAAAGGGTCAGGAGATGTGTCAGTGTGGCTGCATTTCTATTTCATGAAGCTAAGGCTGCAGGACAGGGCTTTTAGATTAAACAACAATAATAAAAAGGTATGCCGGCTGCATGGAAGGCTCAGCACAGTACCACATAGTGTCACCTCATTGATACGACACTACACCATTTCTGCTCACTGAGTTGGAGATGATCAGAGTAGTTTTTCTCAGAAAAACCTCTTATGCCTTCATTGTTTGTGATCCCTCAGTGGTTCCTCAATGATCTAGGATTGAGTTACAGGTTCTTCAAGATCTCATAAAACACCTACCTGCTTTCTCCAGTGTGAGCATCCTCTGCCCTGGGATGCTTCATGCCGTCCCTTGCGGGATTATGCAAGCTCTTATCTGCACAAATCTTGCACTATCAACCTGTTCCTAAATTCCTGAAGGTGAAAAACAACAACAAATGCTTACGAATTTTTAATATGTGCCAATCCCTCTTGTAAGCTTCTTACGTGCATTTATTCACTTGATCCTCACAATAACCTCACAATTAGTATCAGTGCCATAATTACACCCTGAGAAAACTGGGACAAAGAGAGGATAAAGCAGCATATTCAGCACGTGCGCTCTCCAGTCTAGCTCCAGAGCCCACACTTAACTCACAGAACTTACTGCTTCTCCAAGAAGAGAGCAAAGGACAGCTCGCTCCCACTGCCCAGCTCATGCTTGGTGAATACTTTGTGTACTTCAGATGCAATGAATATTTTTTGAGTACCTCCTCTGCACTAGGGAATATGCTAGGCTTTTTACAAACATGCTGTCATGTATTTTGGTCAAAATGCTGGGAGATAAATATTATTCCTATTTTTCCCACTACTCAAATCTGGAAACCAGGATTCAGGGCAGTTCAGTGACTTTCAGTGCTATGTGGGCCACAGAGCTATATGATTCCCTGGTCTGTGTGATCCTAAAACCAATGCTTGTAAGTAGTAGTTACCCTAGAAATACACAATAGATTCAACTTAGTTTGTGCAAATAAATTCCATTTACCACCTCAGGAATAAAGACCTAAACCTCACCAAGGTGGAGCAAATACCCAAGTAAGCAGCTAAATGGGAAGGGAGTAATTGTCTCTGAGAAGGGGAGAATGGGGTGCATTGGACACCTCTTTCTTCCTATCAGGAGGCAGGGAGAGTAGTCAGAAAGCATTTGCTGTGGTCCAAGAGACAGAGGACAGAAGCCTACCCAGGACAGACGGCATAGTGATGGAGAGGAAGGGGCTGCCTGGGAAGCATCTAGATGGCGCACTGTGATTGTCAACCACTGGGGGACAACAGGAAACATGGATGATCCCCAAGTGTCTAACAGGAGAGACCCAGTGCTGCTACCACTGGACACGGAGATCTGCAGAGACCAGAGGAACTGGGTGGGGGTGGTAGGGGGACTGCTGATGAATTAAATTGTGGGCTGTTGCATTGCTCCTGAAAAGAAGCGTTGCATTTCCAGTGCAGGACACCACTGCAATCTCTGTTTGCAGTGTTTGGGATGTTATCGAACAATGATATTGATTGGATCGGAGGACTGACCAAGGAAGTGCAGAGGACAGCATTCGCCTAAGTTCTTGAGTGGAGACAACACGGAGCAAAAGGCCCTGCCAACCCAAGTGGGATATGTTGTGAATGAGGTTGTAAACCTCGTTGTGTCAAGTTGCAGAGACGGTGGAACTGTTATCTTCATCTATTCTAACAGCCTACCCAAGAGAGAATGAAACACAGGCACTCCTCTCCGGACTCCTGAGATTGTTGGTACTATGATCGAATCCAGTGTCATCACTGCTCTGCGACTCAGGTATTTTACCTGTAAAATGGAGGTACTATGTACCTCATTACTTTGTTTTGAGGTTGAAATTAGTTACTATATATAAAGCATTTAGAACAGTACCTGGAGCTTATTTAGTGTTTCTTACTCTCACTATCATTATTATTATTATTATTATTGCTGTTATGATATTTGAACAAAATGGGGCCATCTTGCAGTGGAGTAGAGTGGAGGGGGAGACCATGTGGAGGGGAGACCACCGATCTTTCAAATAGGTGAATCCGACTCTAGCCCAATTTGATCACTGGTGTTTTAGGGAACGTGAGCCTAGGCTAGGCAAGAAGCTAACCTCTCCCTCTGCCTGAAAGTGAGGCACTCAGACAGACCACCTTTGCAAGGTCATGAATACTTCCCTCTGGCCAGCATGGGATGCTGTGAGAGGGGCTAGGTGAGAGGTCTCCAGGGAGAATATATGTCACCATGTGCCCATTCTAGGCTGGGATGGTGGGTGGGGTGACAGGCTCACTTGGAGACAGAGTCTGGTGTAGGCGCTCCATCAGTGTCTGGGGACAAAGGCTAAAAGGCTCTGTATTCATGCCAAGCTGTCACCTCTTTTGTGATGCTATGAACTGCTTTGGTTCTGGTCACCTTCTCTCCCAGCTCTTTTCAATAACATGCAAAGGTGAGGGCATGGAGGGAGCTGTAGCTAATGATATTTTATATCAGATGTACCTTATACGATCTGGGGGTCTTTCCAAGCCATTATGAACAATTGTGAGCAACAAAGGAAGCAATTACAGTTTTTGCCCTGTCGGATACATTTAAGCTGTGATTTTTGTTGTCAGCTGACTCAAAGTCTGCTTCTGTTCACCTTCTACCCACAAGAAAAGTTGCCATAAGCAGTTCTGAGCTACTCCTCCCACCACGAGCTTTGAGGTTAGAGCATCATTCATTTCTCATTCATATCTGGCACCAACCCTAAAAGGATTTAAGTCTGGCTGCCACAACAAAAACAACAAACCTAAAAATAACATCCCAAACAGCTCCGACACCACTAAAACTTGGTGTAACTGTGTGTGGAACATTTCCTTTGTGCTGGGTTATGCTGAGTGGATTACGAACATCATCTCATTTATTCCTCTGGACGTCCATAGGACATAGACATCATCAACCCCATTTCATGTATAAAGAAACTGAGGCTCAAAGAGACAAGTTAACTAACTCAAGTTTGCCATTCTTGGATTCCATGTCAGCCCATTAACCACTTTGAACCTCTAATGTGTCCAGACTTGGGGCAAGTTACATGACAATTCTATCCCTCAGTTTCTTTGTCTTTCAGTAGCCATCTCAAAGTGTATAGTGAGGATTAAATACATTTTAATAAAATATAAGATACTTAACATACATACTCAGTGTGTTGGTTATTATCTCTGTCCCTCCTCTCCTCCATCCTTTGTTTTTTCCTTCTTTTCAACAACGTGTACGGAGCCCTTGATCCACACCAGGCATTAGTACATAAGACAGATTCCCCACGCTACAAAGGCGTCTCTTTTCAGCATTTGTCCTAACACAGAGAAGCTCTTGTTAGCCAGAGATCTGTATAATTCAGCCTCTTCCATTTGAGAAAAGGCAGAAGAATGGACTACACTGAACCTAACATACAGAACTAGATTTTAAAAATAGTAATGGCATGTATGACATTTGTCCAATCAGCCTCATTGCAAAGCACGCAGCAGAATGAAGTGATCTCTTGTCTGTATTTCCTGCAAACAAATTTGTCGTGTACTTTGGGTAATTTTAGAAGCAGGATTAACTTTCAATTTGTTGACACTTTTACCGAGGAGAAAAAGTAGAGAAAAATGAGACATCGAAATTAAATTAGCTCCCAATGCTGATATTCTAACCTCAATATCAAGCACAGAGTGTCCACACACTCACGGAGCTAAGAGTTAATCAAATTCCCAATAATAAAATATTTTTCTTCAGGTTGAACTGATTACTCATCAGTAAATGAAACTGAGCGGAAGAAAAGCCTGGTGTCTTAAACACACACATACCAACAGACATATACCAGCTCCACTCTCCACTGGCTTTAGGAAATGCCCCCTTTTGAGGAATGGGTTCTCTGCAGGCAAAGTCCTTTGTAGGTTTTGGACCTAAGAAGATGTAACGTGGTCCCTGCCCTCAAGGTCTACACAGTATGGTCCAGAAACAGACACAAGAAAAATCCCATTACTGACTGAGCATGCTGTAATGGAAGAGTAGGCAATCTGTAAGAGGAGGTCAAGGCAGTGAGGGCTTGTGGGTGTCTCGGGCCTGCAGGAAGTCTTCTCAGTGGAGTGGATGCTGCTGTAAGGAAGAAAAGAGACCAGTTCAGGCAGGGAGCAATGTTAGCTCAGCGTGCTCTCCTAAGAACTAAGCAGGAGTGGGGGGTGGGCAGCGAGAGAGCTTCTACTCAGTATGACAGATCTCCCGTGCTGCCTCCACTCTCTCCCAAGGCCAGGGAAAAGGACACTCTGCTCTTCTCATTGCTTTGGCAATTTTGGATAACCAAAGAATATCCCATCTCAAAATGAAAATCTCTACTTGCCTTTCTGTGGTCTAATTTTCTAATTTCTTTGGGATCTGTCCTTTTGTTCTGAAACATTGCTATTTCTTTAAACCTCAGTTTCCAAAGTGCAGCTGTCTGAGACATGGACATTTAGATCAGGAGGCTTCTTCTCCTAAACCACTCCCCAATATGCCTGGCCCAAGTGGTTGTTATCTCCTTTCTTTGGGAATTAAGGACAATAATGATGGCTAAGCTTTGAAGTTTTAAGATCAACAGATATCCTGAGCTTCATCATCACCATGTGAATATTATGCTTACCCTCCAAAAAATCCCACCTCCTAGACATCCAGGTCATCCAGACTCCAACCATGTTCATTCAAGTAAAGACTTATTGGTTTCTGAGCTGCTTACATATAGTCTTGTGTTTCATGAACTTGCTTTCCCTGTGTCCCAGTCTGGCTGTCATATCCATTAATATTGCAAGTTAGGTTATCAGTGCATCTAGGAAATAATAAAACTCACCTACCGAGTCTTTGGATGCTGATAAGTTTTGATATTAGTCTGACTTCATCTCCCTCTCTGAGTCCCAGATCCTTGACCTTTGAAGGTCAAAACCATTCCTGCATTTGGATGTATAAGATAATCTTTGATAAGCAAAAGAACTGGCCACACAGATAGACTGATCACATAAAAAGACTTTAATAAAATTTTAACTTCCACCAAAATATGGGGAGATTGTCCTTGAAATCCAATTATTCATCCACTAGATTGTGTCCAAATTCACTGGTCAACCTATTTAGGTTAAAATCTTCTCTGTGGAGACTCTTACTCCAATTCCTCCCCATTGGATTTAGATACTGGCAGTTTGGTCTTTGGGAATAGGACCACAGTCAATGATTCATTTTCAGTAATACAGGAAATCACGAATCAACTATTGACACATTTTTTTTAGAAATAGGAAATCTGTGCCTCTGTAGCACACTGTCCCAACAATGCCAAATTCTGAACTTCATAATCTTTTTATTTACAATTCTACTGCGTCTGGTTCTGAAAATACAAGTTCAACGCCACTTATCTGAACTCCTTGGGGTCAGATATATTTTGAAATTCAATTGTTTAAAATACTGAATGGGTACACTATATGTCACATATACTCAAGGGGTCTGGGGCAACACTGCCATCAAACAAAGCAATACCATACTGCATACATACCTACACTTCTGGGAATATCAGTTTTCACTGGTTCTCATTGTAGGGGATCTTTTGTCCTAGGTTAAAGCTATTTCCTTAAGGTAAGGGGATCATGGTTTTTCTTCTCACAAAGAAATGGAAGTAAAAGTCTTGTCTAAATGCTCACTATAAAACTATATTTACAAATATAGCATGTACAACTCAAAATCTGACCACCCAAACCTCATAATTGTTTCCTTATCTGCCCTATCTATAGGGTCTGCCAGAATATTCTTTAATACTTAGATATCTTCCCCTGTCTGCCATTTTGTTCATTTGTTCATTCAACAATTATTTATTAAGTACTTAATAAATATCAGGCATTATTTGAAGCATTAGGAATACAGCAGTGAACAAAACACACAAAATCCCTGCCTTCATGGAATTTATAATATGGTGTGGGGAGAGGGACAATAATTAAAATAAACGTGTGTGTTTGCATGTTGAAATGTTAAGAAAATGAAAGCGTGGAGGAGGTTGGGATATGAGGGGTTGTGGGGTTGTAATGGTAAGTAATATAATTTTGGAAAGCCTCATTGAGAAAGTAACATTTGAAAGAGGGAAAAACAGCAAGTGTTGAGACTGTAAGGGAGAAGTGTACTTGCAGAGTTTGAGAAATAATGAGAAGACCAATGTGGCTGAACAAAATGAAAGGAAAAGTAAGAGATGCAGCCAGAGAGCTGGGGGACCTAGGGCAGATTCTGTAGCACCTGGCCAAACTTGGTGTTGTCCTTTACTCTGAATCAGTGGGAGCCAGTAGAAGGTTTTGAGGAGAACAGTGTCTGCCCACTGTGTTAAGAAGAGACCAGAGAAGAGTGAGGGCAGAATCAGGAAGACAGTGGAGTGAACATGTCTTGGACTCACCTACCTGATGAGGTGAGTCTTCATCTTTTCATCTTGCAGATTGAGCATAGGGGGACCTGGCCTTACGTCTACATCTAGAGAAAATATTTCCTACCCGAGGCTTCCTCCAAATACCCAGAGTTGGAAAGTCAGATAAGTGAAAGCAATAGAGGAGAGTTAAGATTTAAATCAAAGGAAAATCATTCATCATAGGAAAATCACTCAGAAACTCCACGGTCCAAGTTTTGGTCCATAAATTGGACCAAACCTGGAGCCAGCACTCAGAGTCAAGTTTTAATGAGATGAGGTCAGGATCCAGAAAGTGGACCTAGATGATGGTGGAAACAACAGTGGTTCTTTGCCACTTGCCTATAGGGCCTGCTGGTGTGGGGAATGTTGTTGGGCTGGGATGGCTTGAAGGACCCAAGCAAAGAAGACTCCTCTCTCCATGGCTCACTAAAGTGAGGCAAGGAGAGTAAGAAAAAAGGAAAGTATGCAAACAGGTACTACAATAACGTCTCAGACCCTTCAGTGTGTCCTGCTCTGCTCAATAACCTCACCAAAACGAGGACAGCCACGTGGTTGGAAGCAGCAGGGTATTGGGAGAAGCACACGTTTGATGTGAGAATTGTGTTGAGTCTTAGATCCACCATCACTAATCAGGAGACTTGAGGCAAGTTCTCTACCATATCCAAGTCTTGGTTTTCTTATATGTGCAGGGAAATAATCATATTTGTATTTTTTGAACAAACGACAATATTTTATTCCACATAAATCCTAACACCTCCACTGCTGTTACTCAATGAATGTAATTACTGTTATAACCGTGAGCTGCTCAACCCAAAAATCTGTCCATTATGGGAAAAGTCTTAGGAAGGCATTCCACTCCATGGGAAAAACCTTAAAGCCTGTGGAGTTCCTTCTAACATATTTTTCTTAATAAATTTAAAAAATATAACATATAATATATTCAATATATAAAAATTATAAAAATTGTAAATCCTTTGACCAGGAACATT
>NC_138372.1:165264883-165286702 GCF_054177405.1 Leptonychotes weddellii
ATATATATATATATTTTGTGTGTGTGGTGGAAACATTTTAGATCTACTCTCTTAGCACCTTTCAAGTATAGAACATGGCATTGTTAACTACAGTTACTGTGCTGAATACTAGACTTCCAGAACTTACTCATCTTCTAACTAGAAGTTTGCACTCTTTGACCAACACCTCCTCATTTTCCCTATCCCCCAGCTCCTGTTTCTGTTAGAACTTTCTCTGTTCCTATGTTAGAACAAATTGACTCTGCTTCTACAAGTCAAAAACATGGATTTTTCCTCTTTTCCTTCCATCTCCTGGTTCCCTGTCCTTCACTGTGCAAGTTGCTGCTGCCATGTTTGGTAGCAAGAATCAAAGTCACATTTTTTTCCAGGCATCAGGCAACTAAAGTAGTTGATGAAGTTTAAAATCTCAGGAAATCTGAGTGGTGTTTCAGTCCTGGCACTTTTCTAACTATACACTTAGGATATTTCTCATGGCTGATATGACTCAAGGAGATATATGTGAGATGCATAGAAAGACAGAGAGATAGGTATTCCAGGGTGGGCCAGAGTTTGAGAGGCATTTGCTAAGAAAAATCTTCACACTTTTATTATGTGTCTGGCCAAGACCTATGATTTAAGTGGCTCTGTGTTTCAGAATCAGACAAAACATTCCTAGAGCTTAGATGATGACTTAATTGTGCTGGGCAATTTAGATGCACTTAGAAGTGACAATACCTCCATGTCCAGCCTTGGCAGAAAGGAAAATATCATTTATCAGAATGGCTTCCAAACTGCTCTGTTTTGTGTAAGCTTGCCCTTAGGCACTCATCAGTGTCGAGGCCGAGGGCTGTGGGGAATGTTTCTGAGAGTAGCCAGGAGGAAGAGTGTTTACTTAGCTTTCACTTGAAACCCTGGAACAATTTGCTGGTGGTGAATGGATGCTCCTATATGCTGTGGTCTTGCAGAGAGGAAAGGAGGGCCGATGTTTTTAATCTCAGCCTCCGGTATGCTCTGGAAACCAACGATTAATTTCCCAATTGCTGCAGGGTCGCTTTAGGATTTTTTTTTTTTTCCATTTTAATTTTATTTTAAAGCTGGGACATTGCAAGCCTCTGTAAACAAAGTAATTGATCAATGGCCATCAGCAATTCTTGTGAGAGGGCAGAATATTTGATGGATTCCAGACAATCGGAGAAAACATACTGCAAGCAAGTTGAATAAATTAATGGGCATTAATATCTGTGGAAATAAAGGTCCCCTCAGGTGTTCTTAAAGGAGCACATTCATTTTTGCTCTGAGGCAACTAGCTCTTTCACAGGCCACGTGGAGGCGATGATGTGCAGAAGCTTCTCATTTACAGCCTCCAGTTCATCTAGAGCTTTCTTGCATTTGTAATTAGACCCTGCATTTGGATTACAGGCAGCAGACATGTTCCTTGTCTATTTTTAATTTTCATCAAGCCCCTGAATGTTACTGCTGGAAGAAGATGTTTCTCTTTTCTTGCACCCTGACCTTCTTCCTTGAGAAATAAAGACTCTGGGTCCCAGAGATGAGAAGTGATTTACTCAAGGGAACAACTGCTTATTGCCAGAGCCAAGCTTTAAGTTCAAGTTTTCTGCCTTCAAGTCCAATGATCTTTCCCCTCCATCACATCACACCCCTCTCCAGGTTTTATTTAGGTAACTGTAATGTGAACTCTATTATGGCCGTGTCCTCTTACTGTGCCTCCTGCTTTCCCCGATCCCCTGTCTCATCCACCTTTCGAACGGCCTCCTGCTTAAATTCCCCAAGCAGATTTTGTCCTTAGCAGAACCAGAGAGCCTCGAATCAGAATTCAAAATTCTTTTATATGTTTCCACTGTTGACTATTTTAAATACTATCTGTATTCTGACATTTATACACTGTGTATACCCTTGCATGGCATATCGCAATCTACTACTCATCATGTGTGCTCCGTACTCCAGCCAGAACATTCTGTTCCTGTGCAGATATGTAAGTTGACTCATACTCTTCCTTTAGCTGTTGGCCTCTACCCACAGCATCCCTTAAAATCTTACCTGGTTTTCAAGATGTTTATTAGATGGCATTTCCTTTATGTAACTGTGACTGCTCTCTACACCTCTAGCCTTCCTTCCCGTGCACAGTCTTCCATGCTTGCTCTGTTTCTGGAATGACCTCGGAATCCACTTACTGGAGATGGTAGAGCCCAGGTGGAAAGAAGTTGGATCCCTAAATTACCACTCCAAGGAGACTTGCTCCTAGCCAGAACAACCATTTTGGACTTTATATGAGTGAGAAACAAGGTTCTACTTTGATGGCCACATAATTTTAGGGTTTACTGTAACTAACACAAAACAATAATCAAACTATAGAGCAAAGTAATGAGTTAAATAAGTGAACTTCAGAAGGCAAGGTGGGAAGTGATCTGAGGATTATGTGTTTTTCTGGCTAAATGGTAACTAATTACCTCGAAGCCAAAGAGGAAAAATCAGATAATTTATAGCAGGTGTGTTCCAAATCATACAGATCTTCCTCAATTTATGAAGCGGTTACATCCCAATAAACCCTTCCTAAGTTGAAAATATCGTATGTTGAAAATGCATGTAATACTCCTAACCCACCGAACCTCACAGCTTAACCACACCTACCTTAACCGTGCTCAGAACTTTGACATGAGACTACAGCTGGGCAAAATCAGCTAACACACAGCCTATTTTATAATAAAGTGTTGACTGTCTCTTGTAATGTATTGGACACTGTGTTGGAAGTGACAAATAGAATGTGTGTGTGTGTGTGTGTGTGTGTGCAGAACTGTTGTCTATGTGTCAGTTGTTGACCTTGTGATCTCTGGTTGACAAGGAGCTGTGGTTGCTGCCACCCCCCGGCACCAGGACAGGATCGTCCCACATATCGCTTGCCCTAGAAAAGATCCACACTCAAAATCTCAAGCACGGTTTCTACTGAATGTGTGTTGCTTTTGCACCCCTGTAAGGTCAAAAAATTGAACAGTATAAATTGGGGACCATCTGTATGCATTTAAAATTAATGAACTTGGCTGCAGCCAAAAGTGGTGTTAGAAATACAGGTGGAAGGAGAAGCTGCTTATAGAGACTTTCTTCCCAAGGAGTCTCTGAAATGAGTTTTACTTAATCATGTGCTGGTTAAATAGCACCTAGCTAATCTTAATAAAATGGACTGACGATGTCTAGAGCATGCTTGATGGCACCGGACTGGTAAGCTACTCTCAATACACCTGCATTCTTCTGCCCCCAAAAGGAGAGCTTCTGCTTCCAAAAAAACACTTATATTTGTGTCAGTGTGCCTGTTGTTGTATTGATACACTGAACTAATTACTGTGTAAATAATGAAATGTGAGCACAAAGACAAAATAATTGTTTCTATGACAATAGTAAATGCTTTGGGAAGATTTGATGAAGGTGAGTAGTTGAAAAAATTATGGTTGAATCAGTAAAAGACTGAGGAAAAAAAACATTGAAAAACCCAGAAGTCTGTATTCATATTACTTTCCGAGTATTTTTACGTTTTTACTCTACTGTCAAAAAATTCATATTGGAAACCAAAGACCATCATTATGAGTGTCATCTATGTAAGAAAGTCTAAGGGAAGTGTAATTAACTGGGGACCTGTTTTCAAATCAAGACCTTGGATGTACATCTGAACCTTGGCAAATGAAGCTTTTTATTTTTTAAGTTAATATAAAATGTTTAAAGTGTGTATGCATCATTTTTATGATCCTCTCTTTAACGGACTTTTTTGATTAATTAGTCTACTATAGCATCTCTTGTTTATTGGCTACAAGGGCCTCGGATGAATTTTGAGACTCTTTTAAGCCACTGCTCCTCTCAGAATTCTGCCCATAGCACGTGCTCCATTTTTGCACCCCTGGGCTTCTAACCTGGACACACCTTTTCAACACGAGTGTTAGAACAGTTCCAATAACTCCTGTTGATTGTGAGGCACTTGAAGGGAGGACTAGTCCTTGAGCTTTATTTTCCCACTTCCCCAGCCAGTGTCTGGTGCATTTTATTTCCACTGCTATGTAAGTACCTTATTTATTTTTTAAAGATTTAATTAATTAATTTATTTAGAGAGCAGGGGGAGGGGCAGAGGAAGAGGAGGGAGAATCTCAAGCAGACTCTGCACTGATCAAGGGGCCCACATAAGACTCGATCCCACAACCCTGAGATCATGACCAGAGCTGAAATCAAGAGTCTAACACTTAACCGAGTGAGCCAACCAGATGCCCCCACTGCTATGCGAGTAATTTAACTGATGATCTCCACATGGACATTTAAGAGACATTTCAAGCATCACCTGTCCATCCTGCTCTTCACACACTCTTCCACGCCCAGCTCAGTGAGCAGTGACTACAACCTTCTCGTTGCTCAGACCCAAATCCTTGAGTCATCCTTGGATCTTCTATCTCTCTTATAACTGGCATCTGACCTTTTAGCTACCCCTGCTAACTCCTGTCCCTTCACAATCGATCCAATTTTGCCACTTCTCACCCCCTCCACCAGTGCCACATGGCCCGAGACCCCTTCCTCTCTCATCTGGATCATTGCAATAGCCTCTCAACTGGTCCCTCTGCTGTCACCTTGTCTTGTCCCTACCCTCCTCTCAATACAAGAATCAGAATCCTATTTTTGAAATCTGTGTTAGAACATATCAACCTTTCCTCAAAGCCCTTCTTTAGCTCCCCAGATTACTCACAGTAAAAGATGTTCAATAAATATTTTTTAAATGAATAACTTACTGAATATTCACTGAATATTCACAATAATTCACAATGCTATTATAACTGTAGTAGCAATTCCCATAGTAATAAAAATAATAGCGACTTTATAACTGTAGTAGTACTTGCCATAATTCTCAGAAGAGATAACAGCAAAGATAATGGGAAAAATAAGAGGCTCTGCCTAGGACTGAGATGTCTGTATAATGCTCACAAGCCCATTTGGCTGCCCAGCATGTGGCCACATGTGGGTTATGAAGGTGTCATTATCACTGCACAGAGCATGGGGCTAGAAAGGTGGCCTTGGGAGCTCAAGACTGAAAGGCCTGGGACAACACCATGTTGGGAGGTTTGGATTTTATTTTATGACAAATGCAGAATATCACCAATGCTCAAACCATGATCGATGAAGGATGGGAATCAAATCATCTCTCTATGCAAAGGCCACTAATGGTAGTATCAATATTGGACCCTGATGATTTTTAGTTAAATGTATGGGCAAATGAATGAATGAATGAATGGAATAAGCCATCTGACTATTTGAGAGGAAGGACACTAGAATTTATTTGCCACCTATTAAATTTCAGCTACCTTGCTAATTGATTTTATGCCATTTAATCTCTACCAGCTATTAGTATAACTAATGTCCATCATCAGTCAGGGAAACTGAGTATAAGAGACTCAAAGTGATGACAGCAGAGTTTGGTTAAAGAGCCTGGCTTTTGAGATCAGCCAGTGACCACACCCTACTCTGACTCATCTGTCCTTGGAAAGTATACTCAAACTTTCAGAGTTCACTTGGCTTCTCTGTAAAATGGTAATATTGGCACCTCTTACTGGGTTGATGTGAAGATTGAATGAGTTAAAATAAAATGATTCCTATAGTATTCATCACACAATGGAATGGTTGTATTGTTATTGTTCAACTGTATGGTAAAGTTGGGTTTTGAATACTTGTCTCTTTTCAAATAGTGCATCAGGCTTTGTGATGGTTAATTTTATGCATCAAGTTGGAGAGTGTTTTCAGATGAGATTAACATTTAAATAAGTAAACTCTGAGTAAACAGATTGCTTTCAATTCAGCTGAAGGCCCGACTAGAACAAAAAGACTGGCCTCCTCAAGCAAGAGAGAATCCTCCAGCAGACTGTTTTCAGATCTCATCTGCACAGTGGGCTCTCCTGGGTCTCCAGGTTGCCAGCCGACCCTGCAGATTTTGGACTCACCAACTTCCATAATCCACACCTTCATGACTGTTGAATGCTCTTTTCCACCTGCTTCTTTTTTCCCAACTGGTGAACTCCAGTGCATTTTGTCACACCTAGCTCAGCTTCCTTCACCTCTCAAAGCCTTGTGACACTCCCTTTACTCTCTCACTTCCTGCTCTCTCCTCCTTGGCTCATCCACTTTTACTTCTTTTTAAGAGCTTACTTGATTATGTCCATCTCTGATACATTTTTGTGTCTTGAAGGCTGTGGTAGGTCCATGTACTTCGTGTTAGTAAGTGCTCATGTGGTCAGCGAGCTCACAGATGCTGGAACTTCAGCATCTCCTCTGAGCCACATGTGAACATGCCCAGCGGAGCCACCATCTCATGCGATGTCTAGCAGGCTCCTCTCTCACTTGTTCTGTTCAAAACAGACAGCTTGGGTTGCACATTGCTCCCTTGCACTTTGAAGCCTACTCTTCCTCTAATGTCCCTCATCCCAGGAGATGGCACCTCTGTCTACCCCATTTTTGAGTCACCTTTGCCTTTCCTTTTCATTCACAACTCACATGCAGTCTGGCAGCAAGCCCCCGACACTACACCCATCAACCCAAATGTGGGCACATCTGACCAGCCTCTGGATGGCCACCCTCATCTGGCCACCATCCCCTGACTCAGAGTACTGTCTGATTTATCCTCTCGGAGTTGGTCCTCTTCTCTGTACATCAGCTAGCATGATCATTTCAAATGTAAATCCACTCCCTCAACATCTTCTATGGTTCCTCTCAAACTATCCAACTGTCTCCTTGAGATAAAAATCTGACATTCTTCCCACGGCCTAGGAGGTCTTGGTGACCTGCCCTCTGCCCCTTCTCCAGGGTCATCCCCTACCCTTTTGCCCTTGCCCATTCTTGCTCGATCCTTCAGAGTCCTCCAGCTGGTTTCCACATCGGGGATGTCACCTACTTTCTCTCACCTGAACTGGCCCTTCCAGGGCTTCCTTCTACTTGCTTTTGGGTATCAAACTCAAATACCACCTCTGCAGAGGAGGTTTTCCTGACCTCTTCCTATCTTAAGAAGCACCCACGTCCCATCAGTCCCTACCACTGGGCACTTTATTTGATGAATAACTTTAAATATTAGCAGAAATAGTATTACTTGTTTGCTTGTGTTTCTCCCCCACTCAAGTGGGAGCTCCATGGGAGCACAAGACTTTTGTTTTTTTTTAATCTATGTTTGCTCAGTGCCTAGAACATGCCTAGCACATAGTAGGTAGACAATGATTATGTGCTGAATAAATGAATTGAAAGAACAATGTTTATTAGGTTTGGATGCTTTAGTTTGAGTGGCTGTTTTTTTCCTCTTTAAATGTATTCACCATGCTCTTGGCAGAACACAGGAGAGTGAATATAAGTCAGATGATATATGGGAAAATGAGAAAATAAAAAGGAAAAACTGCTGAGCTCCTGAATAGTGAATCTTAAGGGGGAACTTTCTTATTTTCAATATCTTTATTTCCTGGAATAGAAATAGAATATCTTCGTTTGGAAAGGAAATCCCAGTGGAACTTGCAAAACATGAAAGAGAATTGCTTTGCCTTTTTGGATTTTGTTTTGTTTTGCATTGCTTTGGTGTATAAAAAGAGGTTTCCGTGCATCTTTATTAAGTCAATGTTTGCAATAACATTATCCTCAGGGCAGTAAGAAAGAGGTTGAAAGCACTAGAAAAGAGCACTAGGCAAGAAAAAGCCACCAGTGTCTCAGAACTACTCTGTGCTCATTGCTTCACAGTAATTGTTATAGTAGTTGAAAGTTATTGAGGAATTCACCATTGTCCTGTGTTATATGTTTTATCTGAATTGGTCCTGTTTAATCGTTAAGACATCTGGATAATTGGTACCATTATCATGACTTTGTGGATGGGGAAACTGAGACTCAAAAACATTTGCCTTTCCAAATCACACAGGTTGTAAGATCCTCCACTTGATATTCCCATGGTCAGTGCTCCAGACGAGGCTTGCCTTCTGCCTTGGTGCATAAGAACAGCTCCTTTGTGGACCTGCCTGCCTCCAGGCTCTGTTTCTTCCAACTCTTTCTCAAGACTGCAGACAGTCATCATGTAGTGGGGGGATCGTGTGTGTTCTCAGATTCCTTCTGATGGACTACCTTTAGGACAGAGGATCCTGTTCGCATCCATGGCCTCCAGGACCTCTGCAGTTCAGTGGAGAGAGTCGGAGCCTTCCAAATAGTGGGGTCACTGGAACCTTGAGGGCAAGGCTTGGCTCTTGTTCACCTCTGGATTTTCAACACGTAATATGGTTCAAAGAACAAAGAGCATATTCTGTAATTGCTAGCTTTCCTCTTAATGTGTTATTTTACTTTATGTCCAAAAATCCATTTTGTAACACTTTTTTAAAGATTTTATTTATTTGAAAGAGAGAGAGCATGGGTAGTGGTGGGGGAGAAGGAGCAGAGGGAAAGGGAGAAGTAGATTCCCTGCTGGAGCTCTTTGTGGGGCTCGATCCCAGGACCCCAAGATCATGACCTGAGCCAAAGGAAAGTGCATAACCGACTGAGCCACCCAGGCGCCCCAATTTTGTAACTCTTGAGACTTTATCTGTGAGGTGAGCAATGGCCATTTGGGACAAGCAACACTGGTGCACAGTGTGGCTAAAATAGAGTGTCATCTCTACAAAACACTTTATAGACTTCTAAGGTTAAACTCTCTTGGTTTCCTCAACTATAAAATGAAGATAAGTCATTATACTCTCCTTATGACATTTCTGTGGGGTTCAGTGAGTTAATATGCAAGAACTTAAAATAGTGCCTAGATGAACTTAAATGTAAATAGCTCCATGTGGCCGGGCGAACACCGTATTGGACAGCACAGTGCTAGAATATCACACAGCCGAATCATTCACATTTGCTTTTAAAATATGCTTTGGGCATGATTTCTAAAAAAATTTATCATGACATGTGTCATGATTGAAGTAAGGGTACATCATGCTCAGCTGAGTATTTGGATTATATTATTCTACTTTAAGAAAATTTAAGTTTAATAAATCATCCACAAATTTATACATTCAGAAAAAAAGCAGGGCCTAGATTGTAATAAGCATTTAATAAATTGTTAGTGAAAATTATGACAGTTCTTGTAAAAACCTTGTGAGGAACTCACTTATGCATAAGCCAATTTTATAGGTACTGTCACAGGGTGTTGGAAGATGGAGTGACTTCTCCAAGATCCAACAACTAGGAAGCAGAAGTCCTTGGGCTTGCATCGGTGTCTGTTTGCTTTTAACTTTGTAGTTCTCAACTGGTAACACTTTAGTCCACTGGGGCTGTTTGACAATGGCTGGGGACATTTTTGATTGTCACAACTGGAGGCTGGTGCTACTGGCTTATAGGATGTAGAAGCCTTGGGTATCCTAAACTTCCTTCAATGCACAGGACAGTCTTCACAACAAAGAATTATCCTACCCAAATGACACTGGTGCCAAATTTTAGCAGTTGTGCTTTAACCAATGATCAATTAGTCTGATCGCCACACTATAATAACACTATAATCTGTATAATCACTATAATCACAGACTGTTAATGACATGACCAACCACAGAGCAGACACCCACAGCACCATTACAAACCTTTACCCCCAGGAGATCTGGTCAACCCCAGCTGACTGGACTCTGGCATCATAAGCAAAGGTGGTCCAATCAGGCCATTGGAGGCACCATCTTGTCTTTCTAATAGTGAAACTCCTGGTAAGAGTATCGTTGCTTGGGGAGAGCAATTCTAGATCACAATCCTAAGACAACCCTTCATTATATTTATCACAACTGTGATTCATTAATCCATCAGGTCATTGTCTCTTTAAATGTTGTTCTTCTTTCTGCAAGGTAAACTCTGTGATGACAGTGACCACTGGGCTTGTCCATTGCTTTTCCTTAGCATCTGGAAAAATATCTGAATCATAGTAATTCTAAGATGGATTCATGCTGGAGATATACTTGTGTGAATGAATGAATAAATCAATGATCCAGGTTTGCATTTGGAAGTATAAAAACAGAGTCTAGAGCCTAAGAGAGAAGTTTGTGATGTTCAAGTTGTGTTCGGCAGTATAGAATGCTTAGAGGATTTGAAATCTAATGTTCATTCATTCATTCATTCATTCACCAGGTATGGTTTGAGAACCCACAATGCAGTAGGCATGGTGAGGTGGGAGGGGTATACCCAAGAATCTGGAGATGGGCCTGGCTTTGAGTCCTGGATTTATCACTTCCTAGCTCAGTGAAGTTATCTAACTGCTCTACACTTCAATTTTCCTCTACAAAATGGGTAACCAGTCTCTGTAATGAGATTGCTAGGAGGATTAAAAAGGATCATTGCAGGGTCAGGTGTAATATCTGAACATGGAAGGTATTCAGTAAATGGATAGAACACACCCAGGCATTCATCATCACACCTTCCATCAAGGGGCAAAAAATGTGTCCTGCCCCTTGAACAGGCTTTGGGGTTTCCTGGGCTAACAGTATGTGGCAGACGTGACACCATGTGACTCCTGAGGCCAGATTAGGGAAGGCCAAATGGACAAATAGCATAACCATCCTATAGAGAGATCAAAGACTGAGAGAGACAGAGAGAGAGAGGCCTAAGGGGCCCCAGGTATTCCAGTCCAGGTGTGTGAGTAAGGACACCTGAGATTCTAGATACTGCTTGGCTACAGGCCCTTTTCTTGCTCTGAGGATGTCCAATAGGGAAGAATATGGGGAAGGGGGAGAAATTTTGGAAGAGGAGTGTAGAATGATACGTTGAAGTCAGATTTTTTAAAAAAGCTTGTGTGTTATACTCTGAAGATTGCTCAAGAATGAACTATTGGGATTTTTGCCTGTGGTAGTGGAAATACAGTAAAAAGGTTGAGAAGATTCAAGACACTGGGAACCATGACTTCAGCACTTTATCTTACAAAATTCAAAGTCACGGCATGTTATACAGAATAACGTATCGTGACATGAGCTATGCTGAAGACAGACAGTTGGATGCCAGCCCAAACACATGTACATGTTATTGTCTTATTTTAATTACTGTAGAAATAGACTATCATTACAAATCTAATCTCTGGCCTCACTTCATTCTTCCAATAAAAATTTATAAAATGTAATCAGACAACAGTTTAGACATTCACTTCTTATTAATGGTGAAAGCATTTATTTTACCCAATGTCCAAAGATTAATAAGAAGATGGGACCTATTTCCTATTTCTTCTGTTATAAAAGAGAAGAAGAGCAAAACAGTGTCAAGAGATGAAGGCAAAGGAGGTTTTCCTAAGGCCGTGATCTTCCTCCAGTAACGAAGGTTCTGACAGTAGGTCCTGGGGGAGACACAGACCCGCACGGCACACCAGTGGCCTTTCGTCCCAGCATTTGACATTTGGCTCCACCTTCTGACCTCTGGATGATGTTACAGTGCGATCTGATGTCTTCTACCCTTGGGGGTGTTACTCTTACTTATTTCTTGCAGGAGAGAAAACACCATTCCTAGTTCAGTGTGTCTGCTTCCCACCTGACGTGGAAGCAGTTGCCCCAACAAGACCACAGAGGGCTGAAGTGCTGGGAGCAGCAGAAGGAGTGGTGTTTTTGCAAAACAGCGGATACTTGGCCTCTCCGGCTACTTGAATTATTGATAGCGGATTCGGCACATGGCTAGCGGTGCCTGAAGCTATTACGGCTCTTGGCTGGAGTCGCTGGGGGAGCTGTGTTTCCAGAGCCAGGCACCCAGCTTATCGGAGGCATAGCTGGAAGTGCCACTGCCTTGCTGAAAACTGTTGGAATTCAGCGGGGAGGGCTCCATGTCTGAGAAGCCCTCCCGAGACGCGCGCTGTCGGGGTCGGCACCCGTGGGGTCTCTTACAGCAGGCGCTCTCCGTGTTTCTGTCATTCATTGGTTCATAAATCCCTGGGGCACAGAGGACAGATATGAGCTCGAATCTCAAATGTGATTGATGAGTTGCTTGACTCCATGGGGGTCCCTGGACCTCCCTGAAAAATAGAAGTGACCCAAAAGTTACAGAGTCACTATTATACGTCTAGTGTTGTGGTTGTCTAGTCGAGGAGGGCAGTAAATGCCAGACCTCTCTTTCCTGTCTAAGTTCTAAACCAGCCAAGGAATGAGAAAAACAAATCTAGGTCGGGACAGAAGTGTCAAAATATCCCCCTTACCCTCAGCAGAGGGAGGCTGCAGGACTCAGCTTATGGAGCCAGACAGTTAGGCTTCTAACCCAGATCCTGGGAATGAGCCAGGCTCACTCCCTGGTCACCAGACTCCTGGATCGGGCTGCGTTCCTTCAGACTCTGTTGCCAAGTTTTCTGCAGGTCCAAGAGTCTTCCAGGCCTCCAGCTATCTGTCGGCAGCCAGCTCCCAAGGAGAGAAGAGAAAATGCACAAGCCAGGCAGGCTCCAGGTTCTCTTTGTGTGCATGTCAATTATATATCTCTAGATGTCCCCAGACCAGCAGTGAAGGACACACGGGGAAGAGAACTCAGTAATGTGACACCCAAGGGCCTGCCTGCACCTGGAGGGAAGTGTCAGGTGTGGGAGGAGGCATTCCCCTCTGCCCACCTGACATCTAGCACTGTGATATTTGTTTCACATCTGTTACTTCAAAGGGCTACGGAGAGGATTGAACACAATAATAGCCAAATGGAGTCACCATTATAAGATGGCACTGAGTCTTTACTGTCTAGAAAGCCCTGTGCACTAGGCCTTTGGAGAATAAACAAACGGAAAACTAAATCCAAACAGATTTGTATCGAGATATTTCATGGACTTGGTCTTCACTATGAGGATAGTCACTGAAATCTAATGTCAAAAGTTTGGATTTCACCTCTACTAATCATAAGCTGTGTGACTTGGGGCAAATTGCTCACCTCTCTGTGTCTCAGACAATAGTAGGTTTTTAGAAGTGTTATAAGAATAAGTCACTGTAAACTTAACCCACTATCTGACATATAATAAGCACCCAGTCAAAGCTAGTGATGGGGATTATTATTGAAACAGTGTGGTAGAATCAGCACAGTAAACTTAACCAGGTTATTAGCACTCTGATGCTCAAATCCCTTCAGATGCTTCCTGGTGCTCTAGAATAAAATCCTCAGCACATTCCCAGCACGACTTAACACTTGCCCTGCCTCGTCATCCTCAGGTCATATACTCCTATTTGCTCAGTAGACTCCACAGACACATGGCCCACATGTGGGCTTCTCAGCAGGCCAAGCCCGCTCCAGCTCAGGGGCATCACTTCTGCCCCTTCTTCCTGGATGGCTCTTTCTCCACCTTCTCTCCTGCCTGGCTCCTTCTTATCCTTTGGGCCTCTGCTCAGGACCAAGCCCTTGGAGAGGCCCCTGCTCACCAGTGACTCTCTCTGAGAATCTCATCATCTTTTCTTCATAGAATATATCATAATCTGTAACTTTGTTCCCCAGCTTATTGTCTCTCCCTCAGCAGAATGCGAACACGAGGAGGACAAGGGCTGTGTCTGTCTTATTCACTTCACTATGTCCATTGGCTCTCAGAGGGCTTGGCCACAGGAAGGATGCAAGTAAAATCATATCATTTGACCTTTCAACTTAAGCAACCTGGATCAGAGCCCAAGTCCAAGCCCTTTGAACCAGCAAGTAAGTTAAATCCGTATTGCTAAGATTCTGTCTCCCCAGGAGAAAAATGAGGGCCTGTATACCTGTTCACAGTAGCCAGAAGGTGGAAGCAAGCCAGGTATCTGCGGACAGGTGAACGGATACACAAAATGTGGTCTATTGCTACAATGGAATGCTCTTCAGCCTTAAAAAGGGAGGAGATTCTGACACCTGCTAGCAGGTGGATGAACCCTGAGGACGTTATGTGAAGTGAGACAAGGCAGTCACAAAAAGCATATATTGTAGAGTAACGATTCTCCTTACATGACATATCTAGAGTCATCAAATTTATGGAGACGAAAAGTAGAGTGGCGGTTGCCAGGGTCTGGAGGGAGGGGAAATGTGGTGTAATTATTGAAAAGGTACAGAGTTTCAGTTTTGCAAGATGAACAGGTTCTATCAATGGATGGTGGTCATGGTTGCACAACAGGATGCACGCCCTTAGCTCTGCTGAACTGGGCTGTGCACTGAGAAATGGGGAAGACACTACACTTTATTTACGTGGTTTTTGCATGAGAGTTAAAACAGAAAATAAAAATAGAAAACATAGAAGAGAGGGAAAAAGCACTTTGTCTTATTGGAAAATAGAACTTGGGTAATCCTCATGGGGGACTTTTGAGTCCAGGGAGGTGAATCTGCAAACTATCCAAGCTCCAAAGTGACTGAGTGTGAGATCTGAAATAAGGGGAGCTTGACATTGATAGCGGGGCTATTAAAACTGTTATTAAAAACAATGCAGAAGAGGGGCGCCTGGGTGGCTCAGTTGGTTGGGCGACTGCCTTCGGCTCAGGTCATGATCCTGGGGTCCCGGGATCGAGTCCCGCATCGGGCTCCCTGCTCGGCAGGGAGTCTGCTTCTCCCTCTGACCCTCCTCCCTCTCATGCTCTCTGTCTCTCATTCTCTCTCTCGCAAATAAATAAATAAAATCTTTAAAAAAAAAAAAAAAAACAATGCAGAAGAAACCTGCAATGAAACACATGATGTTAAAAACAAACATAATGAATAAAAAAATGAGGGACTTTGATTTATAGGACCTCTTTAGTACCTTCTCCCTTTACCTATACAAAGCAAATCTTGTTTAGCTTATTCAACATTTCAGAAGCTCTTCACACAGGGAACTAGGGAGGTCATTTGGCCTCGTTCCCTCACTGCAAAAAAACATTGTACTGCAGATTGGTTTTTGTTTTTGTTTTTGCTTTTTTTTTTTTTTTAAGAATCAGGGAGGGGCACCTGGGTGGCTCAGTCAGTTAAGCGTCTGCCTTTGGCTCGGTCATGATCCCAGAGTCCTGGGATTGAGCCCAGCGTTGGGCTCTCTGCTCAGCCTGAGTCTCCTTCTCTCTGTCCCTCTCTTTGCTTGTGCACTCTCTCTCTCTCAAGCTCAAATAAATAAATAAAATCTTAAAAAAAAAATAAAGCTTCAGGGAAGATAGTTGAACACTTGATCCTATAAGTTGTCATGTTCTCCGGTTCAATATGGGTTCTTTCTCCCGCCTACGTATTGTTTTTTTTTCTTTTGTTTGTTTTTAATGATGTGTGTTTTGGTAATAATATGTATGATGCAACTGCGGTGAAGTTGGCTGTACCCTCCATTCTGCTATCTTAAATTCCAGTGCCACCTCATTCATTTATGGCAGTAGCTGTTAGCTATCTGGTCCCCGCCACTCATCATTTTCTTACCCTGCGGCCTTCCTCCTGCAAGTACCTGGGGTTCTTTAGCTGAGGCCTTGCCAGCCAGAGCATGATCCCCCCCAAACAGGGCAGAGGCAGCAGAATGTCATGGAGCGACTCCCCTGGGAACAAGCCACAGCCGATGATGGGCAGAAGGGCTGAATACACACCCTGGCTTTTTTACCTTTGGGTACGATGACTCAGCTCATTGACCTTACCTTCTGTTTCTTTGAATACCTGGAAGTAAAGAGAAAAGAATTGTCAAATTCCCACCAACACATGGACTTACCTGGTCTGCCTTCATCATATGAATATCAGTGAGGTAATTCTGCATAACAAACTACTTCAAAACCTAAAGCAATAATCCCTTACTGTTTTACACAGGCTTGCAGGTCAGCAGAGCAGTTCCGATTATTTGGACCTGTCTTGGCTTCTTTCTGCTTTCTCGTGTGCTTGTGGTCGGCTAGTAGCTAGAGTTGGTTGCTTTGGCTTGAGGACTCGATGCTACTCCACATCTCTCACATCGCTCAGGCAGGCTGGTCCAGGCATTTTGATATCATGGTGACAAAAAGCAATTTTTCAATCCCCTATTTACTTCAATTTGCTACTGTCTTATTGGCCAAAATAAATCATCTGTCAAGCCCAAAGTCAGTGTCAGCATAGGCACAGGGAGGTAGGAAACATCAAACCCCCTACGACATCCATCTACTACTATATTTATATAATTGGAATCCTCACTGCACTGATACAAGTCACCATCATCCCTGAACTTGATTTTCAGTCAACTCCCAACCAGGCTCCTGGATTCATCCCTGGCTCTTGGAATGTCCACACTGAACACAGCTGCCAGAGGGATTCTGCTAAATAGTAATTCAGATCATGCCGCTGATCACATCTCCCCAAGGACTTCCCATCCCAGTTAGAACAGAAGCAAAGATCTTTCTCTTGGCTCCCAGGGTCTTACATGAGTAGCTTCCTTGTCCCCTTTTTTCTCATCTCATCTCAGTTGCTCCCTCTCCTCAGTCACCCTCACGCAGACACCATGGTCCACTGCCCACGTCTTGTATATTCCCAAACCCTACTTACTTAAGGCCTTTGCATTCTGTTTGGAATCCTTTTCTCCCGAAAGCACCTGATTTAGGTCTTCACACAAAGGGTCACCGTATCAATGAAGATTTCCCTCACCATGCTATATAAAATATCTACGTTCTTCAACCCCAATAATCCTTTTTTTAATTTAAATTCAATTAGCCATCATTAGTTTCAGATACAGAGCTCAATAATTCATCAGTTGCCTCTAACACCCAGTGTTCATCACATCCCGTGCCCAATAGTCCTTATCCTCTGCTTTATTTTTCTCCACACCTGATGTACTGTGTACCCATGTTTATTTTTGTTTGCTTGTTTACTCTAGAATGTAAGCTCCATGCAGCCAATACTCCATTTGTTTGCTGCTGTTTCCAAAGTTCTTAGAACAATGTTTGGCACAGATAGGCTCTCAACAAATATTTGTTGAATAAATAAATATATAGGTAGATGAAAGAATGGGAGAAAATTAGGAACAACCTGATACACGCTGACCATAAAATGAATGAATTAATCATGGTATACTTTTGCATTGGAATGCCAAGCGATGAAGCAGAATAAATCACCACTATGCATATCAACAAGGATGAGTCCCATTATATAATGCTGAGCAAAAAAAAAAAAAAAGAAAGAAAGAAAAAGAAAAAGAAAATTTCAAGAGAAGTTTTGGAAGTAGCCACACCTAAAGAATCAGGTCGGATTAACTGAAGCCAGGGGCCATAAATTAGTGTGTCATTTCCAGGAATGTAGCCCAGCTTCAGATTCCCTTTCTTGACTGCCTCTGGAGCGCAGACCACGGATTCGCAGTTACTGTGCCATAGCATCCGAGGTGGGAGTACTAGGACATATGCAAGCCATGGGCCCCGCAGGTCTGGGGCCCTACTTTCTTGGCTGATTGCTATAGAAGCCAGTTGTAAAGAGAGCTCTCAAACCAAAAATAATATGTTCTCTTGTGTTTAAGTGGCAGGGATTTTATATAGCATCTTTTCTTTTGGAGCATGCATAAAAAAGGAAACTTCAACAAATAAGGTCTGTAGAGGAAATAGTAGGTAAAAATCTAAGGCCAAGACAATTCCTTAACTCTATCAGGCAGAGTTAGGAGGTGCTCTGAGTCACTTAATGGGGAAAAAAATGAACAATATTTCTAATTACCTATTTAAAACCACTTGAATAGTGTGCTATAGTGTGACCAAAATGAAGCAAATTAGATGATATGTCCCCCAAACACTGTGGAATATCCAGAAAACATGACTTTGGGGTTACAAAGACCTAGGTTCGAATCCTAACTCTACAACTCACTAGTTGTATGTCCTTAAACTGTTGTCTAAACTTCCTGAGCTTGTTTTCAGTTTTTCTTCCAGGAAAAAAAGAATGGAGGCATTAATTAATTAAAAATATACAAAAGTACTTAGCATAAAGCCTGGCATTAAAACTTGAATAATTGCATGAATAAATGAATGAATGAATGAGTAAGCTCTACAGTCGGGTAGGGGAGACATGCAATTAATTATAATTCCAAGTTTGAATGTGATAAAGGTAGCTGCACTGCTCTCCTGGAGAACAGAGTAGATTATTGTATCTGGGAAATAAGGAAGACATCACAGAGGAGTGAATTTGGGATTTGGCATATGGTGAGATCTTTTCGTAATGAAGACCAGAGGAGGTCTTCTGTGTTGAAGGTGGGGGAGGAGAAGTTTCATAGGGAGAAAAGGCAAGGTTGGGTTTTTTAACCCAAGTTGGACGTTCTTTATCAATCTACCCATTGAATTCAGGATTAATACTGATGACAACTACAAGTACATCCATGCAGTGTCATCAGTGTGGACTCAATTTTCCAGTCACATATCCAGAAGCCTTAGGGCCTGGTATGCTTTAGAATTCTCCCCTCCCTCCCCTCCCTGCCTCCCTGCCCCTTCTTTCCTTCCTTCCTTCCTTCCTTCCTGCCTTCCTTCCTTCCTCCCTCCTGCCCTCCCCCTCCCCCTTCTTTCTTTCCTCCCTCCCTCCTTCCTTCCTTCCTTCCTTCCTTTCTTTCTTTCTTTCTTTCTTTCTTTCTTTCTTTCTTTCTTTCTTTCTTTCTTTCTTCTTTCTTTCTTTCTTTCTTTCTTTCTTTCTTTCTTTCTTTCTTTCTTTCTCTCATTTTAGAAAAGCTGTGTCTTCAGTGTGGTCAGGGACAGCAAATAAATGAATATTTCTGCAGTGAACCACAAAGCTATTCACACTAATGGGATACATAAAGACTATAAAGAGCCTCATGTTGAATCAGCTAACATTTTACTGCCAAATACATAGAAAAAACTTTCAAGTTTTCAGAATTTTGGATTTCAAAATTGCAGATAAGAGACAGCCTGTATGGGCCTTAAGAAAGGAGCCTGACCAGATGCAAACACATTTGGCCATATCTGAGATAAACATGAAACCACTTAGGACAAGAGGTGCGACAGAGGAAATGTTAGACCTGTATCCCATCTACTGTGCAATAGATTCATTGCTCCTTGCTTTAAATTAGCCACCAGAATTAGGAAGCCCTCTGGAGAAATCTGAGCTGTCACATACTAATTAACACAAATAACAATCCTCACATGGCTGGATTATGTCTGAAAAATCATCCTTGACAGTGCACATCTAAGCATCTCAAGAAAGTGATGACAAATAAGTGTTTTCTCTCTCTAATAGCTTGAATTGCAAGATATTTCAAAAACAAGATCAACAGAATACCAATTTGTCTGACAAGGGAGAGAAAATGTGAGGCATGTTTCCTGACTATTTTTTTTTCTTTGAGATGTCAAAGATTTAACTCAAATCTTCAGCTCTTCAGCTTCTTGTGTAATTCCAGAAGCATGGCTTAATGTACTGGGATCTGATGTGGTTAACATGATGAGAGCTGAAAGCTCCATCCCATCACACTCATTTCAAGATCTCTTAATTTCTATTGAATCTTTGCAAGGGAATTGGCAAACACAGTCCTGCCAGTTGTTGGCTGTGAGGGATGTGCACATCAAGACATTGGGTTATCTGGGCTCAATCTTTTGCATTAAAATTAAGACAGTAAGCACTTAGTGTGGACAACAAAAACCACATGTGGACACTAAGAGTCCTTCAGTGAGTTTGTCTTTATCACTTCATTTCATCAATCCAGTGATACAAACATATTCTCACGTGTCCTCACTTGGAATGAGAACTGGAATGAACATGGTTTTAGGGCTTCATGATAAGAGGCATGAGGACACTGTCCAGGTGGCTAACAGGACAGGAATCAAGTCTATTCCAAGGCACAGTCTTTGCAGAAGGAAAGAATAGGATGAAATGAGTTTTAAAAAATCCAAAGTGTGGTGACGAGGTGGAGTCCTAGAGATCCAGCCAATGTTCATGAGTTGGGAGGATCTGGAATAAAATGGGAGGGCAGGATTGCCTTGTGGAAATCATCACATTTGGGCTCAGGCAGACCTAGGCTTGAAACACACTCCCCCACATATTAGCCATGTGATTTTGAACAAGTCATTTGAACTTTCTGTGCTCTTAGCTCCTCTCTCCATCTGAAAATAAAGAAAATGGTGTCAATCTGCTCTCATTGTAAAAAGTAAATGAAAAAATAGCAGAGTATCTGGCACCTGAAATATGTTTGATAGGGGCAGCAACTAGTATATGATGGTATTGTTGATTGTGCTGATGAAGATTGATGATTTTGATGGTGATGATGATGATGATGATGGTGATGATGATGGTGATGATGGTAGAGATGATGATGGTGATGGTGATGATGATGATGATGATGGTAGAGATGATGATGGTGGTGATGATGGTGATGATAGTGATGATGATGATGGTGATGATGATGGTGATGATGGTAGTGATGATGATAATGATGATGATGGTGATGGTGATGATGATGGTGGTGATGATGGTGATGGTGATGATGATGGTGGTGATGATGGTGATGATGATGATGGTGATGGTGGTGGTGATTAATAGCAGTGGTAATAACCAGATGAATTCAGATCTAAGGGTCTAGGATTTGGAATGATCTCAGCTTCATTGTCTAGCAGTCTTTTGGTACATAGGGGTTAAAATCTAGTGTAAAGATGAACAAATTGACTTGGGAACATAAATGTTGACTGAAAGAATTGGAAGAAACACCCACTCAGTTGGCATCCAAACCAAAATTTTCTCTCTAATGAGCGTCATAAATTCTTCCATGTGCTGAGGACACAGTGGCAGATTAGACAGACAAAATGCCTGCCAAGAGAATCTATCTTCTTGAGAGGGAAAACAAACAGAAGCACAAGGACAAATGAATACAGGAGATATGTTCGGGTACTAATAAAATCTCTTAAAATTATAGCAGGAATTATGTATATAGAGCAATGATACTATTATTATTGTTGTTGTTGTTGTTGTTAATTGTTTTTCATGGGGGAGGGAAGATACAGAGAAGTTTTACCTAGAGTTGTCAGAAAAAGTCTTCTGAGAAGCAGGTTTTCGAATTGAAGCTGAAATGATTTAAAAAGGAGACTCTAGTTTATGTCATACTGTGTAGAGCATGGTAAGGATTTCAGAGTTTTTTTCCTAAGCAAAAGGGAAAATGATTAGACAGTTTTAAGTAAGGGATGACATAAACTGATTATGCTTTAGGAGATTACTGTGGTTGCTGAGTGTAGGGTATTAAGCTGCTGGGGGTCCAGGGTGGTAGGAGGGAAAGTGGGAAACCCAGAGAAGAGCGGACAGGACTTGTGCTAAGTTCATGGTCATGGAAAAATGGGACTTGGTAGAATGTCAAGATGTGTTTTGGAGATATACTGACACTCTTTACTAAGGGAGTGCATGAGAGATAAAGCTCTTCAAATCAGGAATAAGCAGCCTCCAAAATCAGGTCCCAACTAGGGAAAGCAAGTGTATAGCCTTTTAGGAACTCACCTTGTACTTAGGATATGTTCTGATGGCCCTGACTGCGCTTCACATTCCTTCCACACCCTTGCCCATACTGACCACTCCATGTACTCTCTACAGGGCCTCTTTTGCCACATTGACATACTTTCATTTGTACCAATGTTCTTTCTGGTGCCTGAGGTTGTTGTTCATGCCAGTCTTTCTACCTGGAGTGCTCTGGGAGGTATTTCCAGAACTCTCCACCTGGCTAATCCCAGCCTTTCTCCAGATCTTACTTTCAATGTCATTTCTTTGGAAGACTTCCCTGACTGCACTGACTAGGATTACTCTGGTATACACTAGTGTAGCTCGCCAAGTGTCTTGGTTATAGTAACAACGTGATTAATAGCTAACATGTCCTGAGGGCTTACTATGCAGTAGCCACTTCAGGGCCATGTCCTTCAATCATCACCATGCTCTTCATAGCAGCATTATAAAGGAAGTGGTTTTGTTATCTCTGTCTTACATACAAAACATCTGACGTTCAGAGCATTGGGGCAATGTGGCTGTTGGGAG
>NC_138372.1:165287202-165304666 GCF_054177405.1 Leptonychotes weddellii
GGAGGGGTGGATGAACCATGAGAGACGATGGACTCTGAAAAACAGGCCTGGGGTTCTAGAGGGGAGGGGGGTGGGAGGATGGGTTGGACTGGTGGTGGGTATTGAGGAGGGCACGTTCTGTATGGAGCACTGGGTGTTATGCACAAACAATGAATCATGGAACACTTCATCTAGAACTAATGATGTAATGTATGGGGATTAACATAAGAATAAAAAAAAAAAAAAAAAGAAGTCCCCTTTTGTGGAAGACTGCCCCGACCCTCCTTCCCCTTGGGCTGGGTCACGAGCATCTTCTCTATGCTTATTCATTTCCATGCACAGGCATCTCTCTGAGTACACTTCCACCTTGTGTTATTGTTTTGTATTTGTGATTCCATCCTCCTCCCCCCCCCCTCTGTATTGTGGGCAGTTGGTATTAGCGGTGTTTATTCGATTTACAAGTCTGGTGTGTTACAGAGGACATGGTTTAAAATCCCCGCTGCAGGGCGCCTGGGTGGCTCAGATGGTTAAGCGTCTGCCTTCGGTTCAGGTCATGATCCCAGAGTCCTGGGATCGAGTCCCGCATCAGGCTCCCTGCTCCTTGGGAGCCTGCTTCTCCCTCTGCCTCTCTCTCTCTCTCTCTCATGAATAAATAAATAAAATCTTTAAAAAAAAAATTAAAAAAAAATAAAATCCCCGCTGAACAGATGTTTGCTAAATGCATAAACATATCCATATACCATCGGAAGAGATAAGTAAGAGATGCATAACACTCCTCAGTGTGATGTGTTAAAATGGTAAAAAAAATACTAATGTAAGGGAGAAAAACAATAAAAAGAACAATGAGTACTAAACTGCAAAGAATAATCAGAAATCA
Organism: Leptonychotes weddellii; assembly: GCF_054177405.1. Lineage (NCBI taxonomy): Eukaryota > Metazoa > Chordata > Mammalia > Carnivora > Phocidae > Leptonychotes > Leptonychotes weddellii. The sequence goes on from NC_138372.1 coordinate 165,288,059, forward strand.
TTATTTAAAAACATTGGGTATAACAGCAAAGTCCTCAATAGCCAAACTGTGGAAGGAGCCGAGAGGCCCTTCAGCAGATGAATGGATAAAGAAGATGTGGTCCATATATACAATGGACTATTACTCAGCCATCAGAAAGGATGAATACCCATCATTTGCATCGACATGGATGGAACTGGAGGGAATTATGCTAAGTGAAATAAATTCAAGCAGAGAAAGTCAATTATCATATGGTTTCACTTATATGTGGAACATAAGGAATAGCATGGAGGACATTAGGAGAAGGAAGGGAAAAATGAAGGGGGGGAAATCAGAGGTGGAGACGAACCATGAGAGACTATGGACTCCGGGAAACAAACTGAGGGTTCTAGAGGGGAGGGGGTGGGGGGATGGCCTAGCCTCGTGATGGGTATTAAAGAGGGCACGTTCTGCATGGAGCACTGGGTGTTATACGCAAACAATGAATGGTGGAACACTACATCTAAAACTAATGATGTACTGTATGGTGACTAACATAACATAATAAAATTTAAAAAATAAGTAAATAAAAATAAAAACTAAAAAATTAAAAAAAAATAAAGCATTGGGGTTTTCCTCAATGTAGGTAGGTATGAGCAAGAGCAGCTCCAGTGAAAACCTCTCTCTGACAAAGGCAGAGCCACACAGTTACACAAAGAGAAGTGATTGGTTACAAATTACCGGTCGTCTGGTGAGGATTGATGGGTTACACTGGAGCTATTGCCCCGGAGCTATTGCCCCGATGGCTGAGCTCAAAGTCCGTTTGTTGAGCCCAGACAGCACAGCCAACAAGTTCACTAATCTGTTTTTCTGCTGATTCTAGGCAGTTTAATAAAAATCTTGAGTTCCTTCTTCTGGGGTCCTGACCACTTGGCCTATGCCTGTGTGAGTAATAAACCTCTGAAGTACTTGTGTTCGCTTGTGGGGAGTGTTTTAAAGGCCAGTACCTCAAAGGGGAGCGCCAAGTCTGACCCTTAACAGGCAACTTGCCAAAACAACCACCCCATCATCGTGTCCTAAAGAATGGCACCAGTGACCGTGCTCCGCCATCAGATCTGTGAGTGAGGCTGCAGGTTTTTCTATTACAGCAGTGACCACACACACACACACACACACACGCACGCATAAGAAAAAAAAAAAAAGCAGTGACCCTTACATTTTCAATGATGCAGATAGAGCTGGATAGAGGTAGGGGGTGCTTGAGCCATGGAGCTCTCTCGGCTTCCTTTTAGCTGCTGCTGGGGCCCCTGGGGAGCACTGGAGGCCCGTGGCTCTGGTGAGCACAATTTGGAAACCATCACAATGTATCTCCTTCATTTTTCTCTGGCATTCCGTACAGCCCTGTGTATTTGACTGGAAAATAAGTACTGGTCAAAATCCAGGACTTGTGGAGTTCATCTGCGCATGGCCTAAGTCCTTTCCAATTAACTGTTCTTTTTCTGATAAGTTCATTGTTTAGTAGATTGCATTTGAAAGATACGAAATAGCACAAAGAAGCCACATTTTAAAATAACCTAATATACACATAACAAAAATAGGCCAAAACAGAGAGGAAATGGTGCATGAAAAATCCCTTAAATATTGGACACTGCAAATGGAAAACAATAATCTAGTTCTCCTTGTTGAAGTATTTATTGGAGGTACCTGTGCATTAATGAAGGGTTAGAAAAGCAGCTGACATACTGGAAAAATCTCGGACTTCAGAATCAGTCATTATTTTGAATCTTTGCTCTGTCATTGAACAGCTGTGTGATTTGGGCAAGATTGTGTTTGTCTGTTGATTTATATATCCAAGCCTCCGTTTTCTTATATGCAAATTGAGAGTACAAGCTAGTATAGAGTGTTCATCTGTTTAACATCCTTCTTTTGACAACACTGCTACCATATCCATTTGGTCCTGATAGGGCTGTCAATCATGACCCTATTTCCCATCAGTCCTTAAACACCATCCCTGACATCATTACAGAATGGGCATTGGAGCTCATCACCCTGATCATGAGAAATTGTGAACACAAAAACCTTGTTCCAAGCAGGGCCCATGAGTGTCCTCCTGAGACTGGTCTATGGACACTGGGAAAGAAAAATTTCTTTAATTTTGGATCATGAATCATAGGATCTTGGGACACCAGCAATGATATTTCTTCTCCTGGGAAGAGCTTGCCTAATGACAAAGCCAACACAGGAAGATGAAAGGCAGGAATATTGAAAGGAAAGCAAAAGTTAAAACAAAATTCAAAACCTCATTTGAACTTCTGAATCCAGCCCTGCCTGGTTCTGGTCCCAACCTTGTATTTCACAGTTAGCGCTTCACAAAATCATCTCTTTTATGAGTTAAAATTGAGATTCTGTCATTTGCAATGGCTGGAGTTCCAAGAAAAACACCCAACTTTCAGACTATTTTAGGAATTAGAGCTTTAACACATGAAACTCGAAGCACATAGTAATCATTCCAAAATGGCAGGTCCTTTTCATTGTTTCTTTAGATCAAAGAAATGGAATGCTAACTTGACCAATTTGCCCTGGACTAACCTCAATGTTTTCTCTTCTTTGTTTGTTGCCATTGTTAATCCTCAAGGCCCATTGAAATTGGTGTATCTTAACAGACTACCCATATATACATAAAATATATTTAGTAGAACTTACAAATATTGTGATGTTCACATTTCTATTCTGCTAATAAAAAGAATTTCCTTTAAATGGAAGCAGGTGGGTTATGAACTTAATAATAGCTCTAATAATGCTCTTGTTTATAATAGTTTTAAGCCTCTTTAATGAGGTAGGGGAAGAACTAATATTTATTAAGTGCACATTATTACCTCTCAGGAAATTGACTAAGTGTTAATAAATGCTTTATCGCATTTGGGTCTCTCTCCAAATATGTAAAGTCAGGCTTTCCATTCTTAATACACAGGTGAGTAAACTGAGGCTGAGATATCTTAAATACCTTAACTAAGCTGATAGAAATAAAGAGAGATGGAATTGATATTCAAACCTAATTATGTCTTCCCCCAAAGCCTGTGCTCTTTCTAATGTGCCAAAGTGTTTCTCTAAAGAATAAAAAGAGGTATCTACTGGGAAAGTAAGAAGTAATGATGTTCTTCCAGAACAGAATTTTGGAAACAAGCTCTAGCTTCTACACGGATGTCCAAGACAAATTTGCTATGGAATCCTTGCATTTAGCTACGCCAGCTTTCGCCTTGGAGTATCTGCAACCAGCTGTTCCCTCTGGAGAAACTGCTTTTCCTACCAGCCTTCTCAGAAAGCAGGGCTGATTCTTCCCTACATTCCTATCTCAGCTCAAAGGCCAACTGCTCAGAGAGGCCTTCCCTAACCACCTGCCCCAAATTAGCCTCTACCTCCCTTTGTCTCTTTGTGCTGTTTTATTCTCTTCATAGAACTTATCACTAACCACATTTTTTTTTGTTTGTTCATATCCATCTCTCCTCCACTAAAACCTTATCTTCACAGCCAGAAGGAAACTCTTCCTCCTTTTCTGGCCCCTGAGTCTCCAATTCCTTCTAGGGCCCCTAGTATGAGTGCAATACATATCTGTTCCATGTTGAGCAAACCACTTTTGTTATGAGGATTCAATGAGACAGAATGCAATCCAGACATTATTATTCCATCTTTCTGGTCCCTCATCCCCACTGGGTTCCGATACATGCTGTGAGCTGTCTATCTCCCTTTGCCTGCTGGGTGCAGTGGTGAATGGCAGGGTGTGCTGGGGCAGTGGGGCAGATCAGGCTTCAAAACCTTGCCTCTGAACTATGCAGTCTCAGAGAGAAATGGCCATCCTACAGTCTTAGGGGAGGATATAGCAAGCACAAAGCCACTGGGACCATTAAAACTGTACAGAGCTCTGGTCAGAGCCCCTCAGTCAAAACCAGGAGCCTGGCTGGTGGGCTGGGATCAGGCATGCCTGGATCCTGAGTATTGGCTATAGGCATCTTATCCAAGGCAGGTCAAAGCAGGGAGAAGAGATGGGTTAACCCACTCAGGGTCACTGAGGAGAGGCAAAGTCAAAAGACAGGGAGAGCAGAAACAACCCCCAGGTCTGAGATAGCCAGATGAGAGGATGAGTATGAAATGTAGCAAGGACCAGGAAGCTGCTCCAGACCCCCAATCTATAGAGGAGCAGGTTGTGAGCATGTGCAGAGCGTCCTGAATGATAGGCTGTGGCCCTAGCCTGATTTGGTTACTCTGCAGAACTTGGCTAGTGTTGGACAGAGGCCAAGGGACAGGGGCAGGTGGGCTCTGACTTCCACATACAGCCTGCTTTGTTATGGAGAGAAATGTGTGCTGGGCTGGGAGCCAGTACATTAGCATTTTGTACAAACCAAGAACTCCATTGCCCTTGATACCTCTCTCTCTCTCTCTCCACACCCTCCACCCGAATGTTATCATTAATTATCCAGCTCAACCTTGTAAAAATTCCAGTTTTCTTTTCCAAAACTCCACTTTCCCAGCCTCAGCCACCCTGGCCCTCCTGGGTTGCTGCAAAAATCTGTTAACTAATTTCCTTGCTTTCAGTAACAGCCTCCAAATACCTTGTTTCCAGAGTGGTATTCTTTAGAAATTTTGACCTTATTCTTCCTGTCCCTGCCTAAATGTCTTCAATGGCTTACCACTGCCCACAGGATAAAAACTAAGCCTCTTACTTCGGCAAAATATGTCCTTTATGATCATTTATGGCCAGTCTCCTCCCACTTATGCTATGCCTCTCTCCCTGCTGAATAATAACATGCTTAGAGTTCTGTAAGCTCTCTCTTTTGTGATTTTTCATGCACTATTTCTTCTATGGGATATTCACTTTCCTCCACTCTCTACCTGGTACATTTCTAGCACTCATCAGGCTCTGTATAGTTATCACTTCTTCTCTGGCATCTTTCCTGAAGACCTTCCCTCACTTCCTCTAATGCAGGGGGTCCTGCCTGGTCTCTGGAGAGCTCCCTGTGCATGCCTCTGTCATTACCTTTAGCCTTTTCTCCTATAAATGCCTTTTGCCAGGTCTCTAAAGCTCATGAGCCTATAGTCTACCACTGCCAAGAGGCAAGGGCTCAAAAGCGTGTGGCTGGAGAAACGAGTGTTTACTCCAGTTGAGGGGGCGGGAAGATGGGGAAACTATGGGCATCAGGAACCTCCCCAATTTCAAAGTTCTCCAGTGGAACTCATATGGTTATTGTGGAGAAAGTCTACTCTGAAATCCCATACTAGGGGTTTCATTAGTTCGGTTTCATTTGTTTTACTAGTTGTGAGCTATGATACTCAAAGGGTTTGTCCTCCAACTGCTTGGGCAGGGTCTCAGTGGGAATGCACATTTGTGTAAGCATGCACGGCGAGGCACTCCTCTTAACTGACAGAACCTTGCTGTGAAAAACATGTCACCTGAAACGGTGAGCACTGGGACAGTTTGCTGCATTCACTCACAAGCCCCTTATCTCAACATGGGTTGGAGACCCGCAGTTTTATGCTGGCAGAGGTCCTTGACCCACACTTGTGGTGTCTTCTGCTGAGTGTAGGAGACCAGGCAGGATATTAGGAGGAGTCTGTTTTTACCTGGTATGACAGGTTGGCACACAACAGAAGACTCTCATCTGTTTACTTCTTTTTTCCCATGGCCCGCATTAATATCTACCTGCAGGCTTAAAAATAGTAAAAAAAAAAAAAAAAAAAAAAAAAGAAAGTCTCTGACGAAAAGTCAAAGACAACCAAAAGTTTCAGCCAGTCTGTCCCTCCTCATTTTTGTGACCTTGGCCAAATCACTTCCTCTACTTTTACATTAAAAGGACCAATTAATCCTCGTCCTATGTTCTTTTCCAGCATTTGTGAAGATTAAACGTGGTAATGGTCGGAAAAGAGCTCGGAGAACTATAAATTGATGTACAAATGGAAGGGATTAAGGGATTAGTTTCAGTTCAGTAAAGACTTTCTCTTTTATAGAACAACCCACTCAATGTCAGTCCCCGTGACACCCACACATGTAACAACCGCCCCGAGCTTGTGCCTTAGCATTCTCCCCTCTCTCTCTGAGTGGTTTCTCAAGCTGCCTCCTGCACTAGCCTTCTTCCACCTGTGAAGATCATTATCCAACACAACTGTAGGGAAACTGTATCATGTCGCAGGCTTCTCATTCCTGAAGACAACGTGCATGATGAAAAGTGTGCACGTGTGTTTATTTGTTGGTTGTTTGGATTGTTCGGTGGAAGAAGAAACCTAAGAAGAAGGCTAAGAGAAACAAGAAAAGTTGCTCTTCTGGTCTTCTTTACTGGGATTGTTTATAAACACAAGGCTGATAACAAAATAGTGCTGATTTGTCCTATTCCTCATCTCTTCTGTACAGGACAGTTATTGTCTGATTCTTCTTAAAATTTCAAGGATTTCCCCCAAACATCTTGCAAATGATCTCTCTTGAGAGAGGACTCTCTCTCAAGAGACATAAACTGGTCTAAGACCATTAAGAGACTCGGGCAAAGAAACTCGGTCCCATGCAGCGTCCCAGTGTATCTGCACTCTGGGATAACACTTCAAATAGCTTACGTGCCATTTGTGTGTCTATCCCCCTTCCTGAAAGTGAGCTCTTTGAGGGGCAGGGACTGTGCTATTCATATCCACATCCAACACCTACCTCCTAGCTCCTGTCTAGTGTGGAAGCATCTTATTTATTGAATGATTGAAACATTGTATGTACCTGCATATGTACAAACACATATATTTTGTCCTTGTTATCATATTTTCAGTATACATGAAAATATATATAGTATACATGAAAAAATGCACTTCTTTGTAATAAATAATTCCATCAGTATCTTTCCATATAAACACATAATCAGTATATAATTCAGAGATTATTCCTGTTTCCTCACATATACATATATTTGAATTTTTATAGCAAAATATGTATTAGCTAGAAAAAGAGAAAAGCAAGAACAATGTGACTTCTTTCTTCATATGTTTTCAATTTAACTTCCATGGAGTCGGCATGCATTGATTGAAAAGCAGATCCCAAGGAAGAACTCATTTTATGCTTCTGTGGGACTTTATATTTTATCTGCTACAGCTGGGCTGGGCAGGACAGGAAGGCTGGACATGGAAGATGAGGTGGGCTGAGGAATGATATTTGAAGGCAGCAGATAGGAAATGAACAAAATAAAAAGATACAGTAGTTATTGGGGTAGCATTCCCAGCAGTAGTCAGCCAGGAAAATGATATTTTTTATTCTTGAAGACCCAGGGAGGGTAATTAAACCCCTCCCACTACAGCTCCATAGTATTTTTACAGAGGTTATTGTCATGATCTTGCATTCAAGGAGAGCCACATGTGGAATTTTATCATTTTCGTAGATTTATAGAATAGCTATGGGGAACAGAAAAAAATTGAAGACCTATGTTGACTGCTTATACATTCTGGGTAATTAAGGCACTGTTCTTCCATATTTTAAGCATCATGTTTGAGAAAATGCACCCTAACTAGCATTTTATTTAATTGATGCACAGTGTAAATAAATAGAATATTGGTGTTGGAATTGCATAGATTTGCCTTTATCACCCGAAGAACACTGTCAGTTGTCAGTGATGAGAAATGGGTAGATAATGTGTGACCCGCATTTAGGTGCTTCTTACGTACCACTCTTCAATAACAAAGATTTGATCTAAAGTTTATTAAAGTCTATATAGACAAGTACTTATTACATAAAAATCTGTTGTGTATATGGACAACATTCATACTCAATATATGCTTAGGTGATATGTTGAAGGTACTAGTAAATACCTGTTGACTATCACCGTAAGTCACAAGTTTGTCGGTATTTTATTGAGCAGAACATAGCTCCTCCCATAGAGTGGGTTCAGGGCATATTTTTAACTCTTGTTACCTTTCGAAAATCTTAAGTGGGAAACAACTGAACACAAGTGAGCCAGTACTTCTGGCATTGGTCATGCATGGTTCAAATTGTGCAGATGAGCTGAAGCAGCAGCTCTGCTCCGTGTGCTGTGGGCTCATCCAGTGTTACGACACAGGCACTTTCTGAATTGGAATCAGAAGAGAGGCCAAGGTTCACCACATCACCAAAAATGCGACACTGGTCAAGTCACAAGGTTTCTTTAGCTTGCTGTTTATGTGTGTAATGAGTAAAATCATGCCCTCCCAAATTTGGGAGGAATACAGTGAGAAATAGTTTTAAAGTGCCTTTTCTTGTTCTGTGTGCATGACAGAACTCACTGATTTAAAGCTCTGACAAACCGAACACCAAAACAAGTGCTTGATATGAGTTATCCTACGTCATCCTCACAGATACTTGGAGAGATAGGCATCCTTTTTCCCATATGTAAGAGAGGAAGTTAAGATTTAAAGGTTAAGCGATTTAGCTACACTTAATTGCTATTAGGGGCATATTTAATATTTGTGCTAATGTCTTTGAGGACCACAGAATATTTAGCACTTTGTCATAAAGTTTGTCCATGATTTCTATCTTGTCCATCTTCCTAGGTGGTGCATATGATGGTCCTATCACTTTCAGAGGTTCTCCCTAGAGGACACATATATGCTGTCTACATTTCAGATGGCCAAGCTGAGAGTGAGTCAGCTCTGTAGGGAATTCTACTCTCCCTACCACCCACTGGCCTTTGTTGCCTCATTGGAAGAGCCTGGACCTGGAAGGAGAGAAACCTTTGTGCTCCCTGAAGGCTCCCAGAGGATCCTCTCTTTCACTCTCATTAGTGCCATGATCGTGGTCATTGACCCAGTCACGCCAATCAAGTGTTTGGGGTCAGAGACGCAAACCAAAACAAGAATAGAAACATAAATAGGGAAAGTCACAGGTTACGTATATTTTTTAAAGTCCTGGTGGTTGTTCCTTGATAATGTGCAAAACACCATTCTGCCCCTTCTCAGGGTTGGTCTTTATCATCCATGGACAGCCTCAGTCAAGTCTAGTCTTAGATAGGCACTATCATTCTCCTCCTGTTATGACTTAGTGGTTCGTATAGGCTATTAGGCACAATTATAATTGGTTGCCAGCATAAATTAGAAACAGAATTATATACACTTCATTATTTTTTTCATACCACGCAGTTGCTTTTATACCTAATAAATAACCTAAGAGGAGGAAATAGGTCACTAGAGATTGGCTTCAGACAGGTCCCATATGCTCTGGCCCAATTTACCTGGGGCTAGACTCATGGGACTAAAGGAAGCAGATTCAAGAATAGCAGGTAGTATTTAAATTTCTAAATCAGGAAAGTTCTGAATAAGATTTATAAACAGTGTAATAGGTTCACTCTGTCTTGCATGTCTCATCTCTAAATTTTTAGCAATACTTTACAAATTGAATTGGGGTAAGATTTTAGTGGGTGTACCTCCTCTCAGGATATCCTGGGAATTCCTGCTTGCCCTTTTCTGTAGGAAAACTTTATGACTTGCTTCATACAGAGAAGGGAAATGCAATTAAAAGAAGTATCAAAATCAGGGAAATATATGATAGTTTCTAGAATTTGATGTAGCCACAAATGTCATATTGTAGAATATTTAGTCATATTCAGAAATATGTACAATTTATCGTGAAGTACAAAATGTCACAAAACTGTATTTAATCATGTATAAATTGTCTAGATTACATTTGAAAAATACATGTATAGAAGAGACAAAATTACAGATATTTAGTTAAATATTAGGAAGTTATCACTGCCTATTTCTGGGCTGCACTCCCTGCCATAGGCAGGAATTCACTCTTTGAAAAGGGATTAGACAGCACATCTCCATGTTGAACGTGGTCCACCCCTTGCCTGCTAGATGTCCTTCTCAACATATATTTGGGGACCAGGACATCTAACTTGAAAAACCATACCTGAAGGGAAGGGAAGCACACATTTCTTCTGTGGGTCTCTATGAGTGCTGTGTACATGTCTAGATTCCCCGAGCATATATTCTTCCTGCTGGGAACACAGTGTCATGTAAAGATTTTGGTTCAAAACATACACTGGGTCTACACTCCCAAAGTGTTGTCTCCATACTGTTGTTCTCAATTGTGCTTTGGTAGGCCAGTTCAATAGTCTATCAAGCCAGAAGTTCCTAGATGGTGTGGTATGATACATCCAGAGGATTCCATGGTCATTTGACCTATTCTCCCAACATCTTTTTTTTTTTTTAAGATTTTATTTATTTATTTGAGACAGAGAGAATGAGAGAGAGAGAGCACATGAGAGGGGGGAGGGTCAGAGGGAGAAGCAAGCTCCCTGCTGAGCAGGGAGCCCGATGCAGGACTCAATCCAGGGACTCCAGGATCGTGACCTGAGCCGAAGGCAGCCACTTAACCAACTGAGCCACCCAGGCGCCCCTCTCCCAACATCTTTTATGCAAGATAGATTCCCTGGATTCACATGATATTATATGGGAACTTTTAAATGTGAATGAAACGCTCCATAATCCAATGAGGAATCATGGCGACTAAGACCCTATGATGAGGGAAGGAAAGCAAATATGTACCTGTAGTATATGTCTATTTCTGTGAGAACGAACTGCTGATTCTTTCAGGATAGAAGGGGCCCAGTGTGTCCAATTGTCACCAAGTGGTTTCAGGGTCTCTTCAAGAAATTGGTCTCATTGAAACTTTAGCATTGATTTTTGCTGCTTATAGGTTTGACATTCAGTAGCAGGAATAGATCAATCTCAGTGAGCGAATCTTTGCCATTGGACTCATGAGTAGTGTTCATCTGTGCCATGGAAGACACTCCATCCAGGTGCCTACTCTGGCAACTTTTGGGTGGCCAATGACAGAGCTAGCTGACATCAGCTGGCTTGGCCCTTTTGTTACATGGCTGGAACTTCTCTCATGGTAAATGCTCCCTGATGGACATTAAAATGTGGATACGAAGAACTTCACACTTCATTATCCCTCCCATATATCTGTCCCAAATTTCCTTGTTATCAGAATTCCAATCTTTTCTCTTGAAGCCCCTGAACTGGTGGTCAGACCATTCACTCCTGTCCATGATTCCTTATTTATTCTAATTTGGGGCTACTTCTTTTTCTACACAAATTGGTTGACCATGTGTACCTCCTGAAGTTCTGCTCACTGGGAGGATTTTCCATCAGTATTATCTTTATCTTCAAGACCATCTCTGAGTGAGGTTGTTGGAACACTGTTCTCCATGTTTGGCTTGTGCTTATATCCTGAACTTAGCCATTGACAAGGCAAGCTTCAATTTTTCCTCCTAAGTCAGCTGTTCTTCTAAAACCTCCCATATAACCATAGGAGATGCCTGAGATATCTCCTGTATACCTGTGGGACAGATTTATTTCCAGTTTATTTCCCTAAAAAGAAAACTGCTGGGTTGAACTTGATCAGCTTTTGTTAAAATATAATCCAAAGTTGTTCTACCAATTTATACTCACACTTCAGAATATCAGTGTTTCTGTTTTCCTACATCAAAGTCAATACTTTCATTAATAAATATTTTAATTTTTCCCATTAGTTAAGAAGTGATATAGGGCGCCTGGGTGGCTCAGTTGGTTGGGCGACTGCCTTCGGCTCAGGTCATGATCCTGGAGTCCCAGGATCGAGTCCCGCATCGGGCTTCCTGCTCAGCAGGGAGTCTGCTTCTCCCTCTGACCCTCCTCCCTCTCATGCTCTCTGTCTCTCATTCTCTCTGTCTCAAATAAATAAATAAAATCTTTAAAAAAAAAAAAAAAAGAAGTGATATATCCAAGTTGTTTTAATTTACATTTTTTAACTATTAGAAAGATTAGGAATATTCTATTTTTTATTTTCTAATTTTTTAAGAAAAATTTATTTATTTATTTATTTATTTATTTATTTAGGAGAGAGAGGGAGGGAGCTCCAGATCAGGGGGAGAGGCAGAGGGAGAGGGAGAGAGAGAATTTCAAGCAGACTCTGCATTGAGCACAGAGTCCAATGCCGGGCTGGATCTCACAACCTTGAGATCATGACATGAGCCAAAACCAAGAGTCGGACACTTAACTGACTGAGCCACCCAGGTGGTCCCTCTTCTAAGTTTTTTTATTTTTATTTTATTTTTTATTTTTTTAAGATTTTATTTATTTGACAGAGAGAGACACAGCGAGAGAGGGAACACAAGCAGGGGGAGTGGGAGAGGGAGAAGCAGGCTTCCCGTGGAGCAGGGAGCCCGATGCGGGGCTTGATCCCAGGACCCCGAGATCACGACCTGAGCCGAAGGCAGACGCCTAATGACTGAGCCACCCAGGCACCCCCTAAGTTTTTTTAATATTCTAATTTTTCTTTCTAATTTTTTTTCCATCATACTGTTTGTTTATTCTTTTCTTATTTTGCAATGGGTTATTTACTTTTGAGAATATTGATTTGTAGGATATCTTCATATATTCTATATACTAATGTGATGTATCTATGTGTATTTATATGTATTATCTACTCTCGTACTGTGAGTTATCTTTTAATTTTGCTTATTTAAATAAGATTTTTGTCACACAGAATTAATTTTAATCAATGCAACTTTACCAAACTGTATCTTAAATTTTATTTTTTTGTTTTTATATCATACATTCTCCCAAATACCATTGACTAAAAGGAGTTTTTGTGTTTAAAATTCATTTCTTCTAGGGGCACCTGGGTGGCTCAGTCATTAAGCATCTGCCTTCGGCTCAGGTCATGATCCCAGGGTCCTGGGATTGAGTCCCACATGGGGCTCCCTGCTTGGCAGGGAGCCTGCTTCTCCTTCTCCCTCTGCCTCTCCCCCTGCTCATGCTCTCTCTCTCTTTCTGTATCTGTGTCTCAAATGAATAAAATTTAAAAAAAAATAAAAAATAACAAATAAAATTTGTTTCTTCTATTTTGATCTTTTTCCACCTGCTATTTATGTATATAACTATATCATGTCTGTATCTACACCCTTATCCTTGTCCAAATCCATCTGTATGTGATATGTGTGTATGAGTTTAATATCAGATAAAGATCTCATTTATTTTTTCTCATATAGATGACAGTCTCTGCACCATTGTAATGTCATCTTTGTCACATATCATATATCGAATTGTCTCAAATACACACACACAGGCACATAAACTTTTTTTTCTGTGTTCTTCATTATGTTTCTTATTGTATTGTTTTTTTTAAATTTATTTTTTCTATCCCTACTCAAGTCTCATACTGTTCTTTCTGTGTCTTTATAATATATTTAAGTTTCAGTAAGCTGAGTTTCCTTCCCTTCCTCTCCATCTTATAATTTGATGTGGCTGTTCTTGGATTTGCCTCTTTCTGCATAACTTTACGTATTAGCTCGTTATGTTACACAAAGCCACATTAGTTTTGATTAAAGACTAATTGGCAGTGGTCTCAACACCTTTACAATATTGACTATCTTCTTTCAAAGCATGAAATCTATTTTAATAATTTAGATCTTTTTGTGTACCTACTCTGTTCACAGGAATAATTTATTTTAATCAACTATTCCTGATGTTTAGAACATTATTGGTATTTTATTGTGATCCTATCTTTAGCAACCTTGATCTTTTTAATTCTAATAATTTGAAGATTATCATATTTCTATGTATTATCATATTGTTCATCAATTTATCATAGTGCTAACTTGATTTTTTCCTTTTTGGTCCTTATATTATTTCTTCTTCCTGTTTGTCGCCCTACTGTCCTGACAGGCATCTCCAGTACCCTGAAGGTAAGCATTGTGTGCTGGTCCCTGACTTTAAAGAAAAACTTTTAACATTCTCAATAAGACATTATTAATGCAATTAAAATAATTTCTTTATTTTGATCTTACTTTCATTCTAATATATGCATTTAAGTCTGTACATTTTCATTTTAAAGTAGTGTTTACATATTCACTCAATTTGAAATATTGTGAAATTTATATTGACACTTCTTTTTTTTTTAAGATTTTATTTATTTATTTGAGAGAGAGTGCATGAGTGAGACAGCAGAAGCAGAAGGAACAGCAGAGGGAGATGGAGAAGCAGGCTCCCATTGAGCAGGGAGCCCAATGCGGGGCTTGATTCCAGGACGCTGGGACCATGACCTGAGCTGAAGGCAGTCACTTAACGGACTGAGCCACCCAGGTGCCCTTTGACACTTCTTTTTCAACACAGAACTTAGAAGATTAGGGTTTTTTAAGATTCATTTTGTTCTAAATTAAGTTTAAACATTATGTTGTTTTTGTATCATCTATACCAAACTGTTTACACCATCCATTTTTTCATGATTATTAAGGGTGCCCTTAACATGTTATAAAAAGAGCATCGCACAAAGTTAAGATTAAGAACTGCTGATGGAAACAAGAGTGCACTGTGGAATGCAGCCATTTAGAGAACCATGTGGCTGCCCCAGCTAACAGCCTTCCTGAAAGCAAGCAGCCCAAGGAGGCTGGGCTGAGGTGGTTAACAAGGCCCACTCAGGTGACTGGGCACGTGCTGCCAACCGAACCACTGATATTCATCAACAGTCCCACATGTTCCTCCCCACACAGTCTTTGTCAGAGGCTAGAAGTTTTGTTTTCAAATTTCTAAATGTTTGCACATTTGGTCTTTCTTTTATATTAAATTTTTTTTTTAGAGGAGGATTGAGAGAAAAAAAGACAGTGTTGTGTGTGCATGAGCCAGGAGGAGGAGAGAGGAGCAGAGGGAGAGAATCTCAAGCAGACTCTGCACACAGCATGGAGCCCAATGAGGGACTCAATCCCACGACTCTGAGATCATGACCTGAGCTTAAATCAAGAGTCTGACACTCAACCGACTGAGCCACCCAGGCACCCCTATATTAATTTCTAATACTATGGTATTATGGTATGAGGTTATATTTTTATGATATTGGCTTTTATTTATATTGATTGAGGCTTGCTTTACAGATCATAATATGATTAATTATCATAAATTTTTAATATTTGCTCAAAAGGAATGAATGGATGATAACCTATGAATGATTAGAACACTTGACTTGTTTGGTGCAGGATTGAAGAAATATCCATTAGATTAAGCCTGTTATTTGCTTTCTTATCTTCTAGATGAAGGGTTGGCAAACTGGACCACTAGCCAAATCCAGCCCAATAGCTCCACTTGCTTTGTGTGGCTTGTGAGTTCAGAATGGTTTTTACATCTTTAAAGGATTTTGTATATGATATAGAGAGAGGGACAGAGAGAAAATACACTATACAGACTGTATGTGGCCTGCAAATCTTAAATTATTTACAGAAATGTTTTTACAGAAAACATTTGTCAATCTCTCTTCTATGTCCTTAGTATTTTTTTGTCTGATTGATTTATAATCTTCTACAAAAATGTGTTAAAATCTTTCATTGAGTATTCCTTAATTAATTAAATGTCACTTTTGCTTTTACTTTTAGCATCTATGTTTTTAAGGACTCATAGGTCCAGGATTATAATATCTTTCTGGTGAATTATTCATTTTATCATTTATAAAGGTCACCTTTATCCATATTAATGCTTTCTGCATTCACTTAATTAGTATCTGTCTTGCCTATATTAAAAGAAAGCTGGTATCCAAATATGGGTATCAGAGGTAATATTCTCATGAGGGATTTTTTTTTTATTTTGGGTGTTGATGGGAAAGCCTTAGATTTCGGAAATGTTACCTTGGAAAAATTTTGACTTACCCTCCCCTGGAAGTCCGAGGGGTGTTCTGGATTTGAGATAAGTTCATTTGTTAATATATTGGTTTAAAGATTACTGAGAGGGGTGCCTGGGTGGTGTAGTCGGTTAAGTGGCCAGCTATTCATTTCAGCTCAGGTCATGATCTCAGGGTCATTAGATCGAGCTCCACGTCAGGCTCCATGCTGCATGGAATCTGCTTGAGATTCTCTCTCCCTCTCCTTCTGCCCCTCCCACTCATATTTTCTCTCACTCACTCACTCTCTCTCTCTCTCAAATAAATAAATAAATCTTCTTAAAAAGTATCTCAATTACTGAGAAATTCAGATAGAGTAAAACTAGCACTCCATGCGTGTTTAGGTTCTTAGCGGTTTCTCATGAGTGACCTTCCTTATTTTTTATTCCCAACCAGAGGTCTGTCTGGAGACAAACTTTATTCCATCTTTCCTTGCCTGGTGAATGGTGTTTCTGTGGTCCCTCCTTCACTTAAACATTCATTTTTCCCAGGCCCGTATTTACATAGAGAACTCATGTAAAGATCTCTGGATTCCCCAGCTAAATAACAAATCTTTCTTCCATGGGGTTCACATTTCTGCATCCAGCCCCTAGCACTTCTATTTCATGTGCATTTCAAGCTCAGAAGACTTCAAGATCAGCTCATCAGCTTATAGCACTGGTTTCCAGCACCTAGGTAATCTCCCTTTCCCTTTTGGATTTTGTGTTCACTTATATATTTAACTCTTTAAAATAATTTCTTTTATCCATAATTTGTAAAGAAGAGGCAAGAGGGGCATCTCTGTTAGGGTGTTAACTCATCTCACCATATCAGGACTTGAATCCAGCAATCTCAATGCTTCATCCCAGGAACTCTGTACATCATTGTATTGTTATCCATACATATACTAATGGCACACTTGAGCTTAGGGACATTAGGCAACTTATCCATGGTCACACAGCTATTAAATGACAAAGCAAAAAAAAAAA
>NC_138372.1:165305166-165336326 GCF_054177405.1 Leptonychotes weddellii
TGAAAACTGTCTTAGGGTTGCTAGGGTAGCCAATATCTTTTTGGAATTCTTTGAGGGGGATGATAATGGTTTCCTGAACCAGACACTTCTATTCTATCACTGACATATCTTTCTACGTTTTGGAAGATTTCAGAAGATAAGGGAAAGAAAAGAAAGGAAATTAAAAAAAACCTTTTATTGAGCTTCTACAATGTGTCTGGCCCTATCAAAGCTACAATACATAGATTATCTCATCCAATTATTTCCATAACACTATGGAAATATATTAGAATATTGATTTACATATAAAAATAAATATAATAAAAATGCAACAGTAATAAGAGTTAACATTTAAAGAGTTCTTACCATGTACCAGTGTTTTATAGAGGCATTCTCCTTTAATCTCCTGGATAACCTCAAGAATTTGGAAGCTTCACGAGGTTAAGAGACATGTTCAAGATCATTCATGCAGTAAAAAAGTAGAGAACAGGCAAGAGCATAGGTAAATCTTTCAGCTAGTTAAAAACTAGCCTTGAGATTTAACCAAATTCCTGCCCTCCCCAACCAGGCTGGCAACTTTGGTCTTCAATAGCCACTTATTATTACTTGCATGCTCCCAGGTGGAGGAAAACTGAAGTCACATGGCACCTGAGTGGAATTAGTTAACTGCAGCAAGGAGGAAGAAGTAAAAGGAAGGGGGCAGGAACAATATAGGGCGGTGAGCTGGCAGGAAGGATACCTGAGAACTGAGCTGGGAGGAGGAGGCTGCCAACCGTGAGATGCAAGGACAAAGGGCTTCTGCTCTGGGTGCTCTGTGCAGTGTGGTATGGGAGCTATCAGGTGACATATGTCTTTGTCTGATTGGAATTCCATGATGTCTGTTAGAACTTGTTGGTGCCCTGGTTCCAGGGTGATAAATGCATGTAGACAGCTCACTAGGCAGGTAGCTTCTGTTTATTTAAAAGAAAAACAGCCTTGTACAATGCAACACATTCACTCTCTAGTTTGATTTTAGGGCCATATGTGTCTGTATATATGTGTGTGTGTGTGTGTATGTGTACACATGTGTGTATACAGAAGCATATATGTGTATATATAATGTGTATACATACATATATATAAATCCTGCAACTTTTTAAGCATCTACTCAGCTAAAAAAAATCTTTCCTTATTATCAGTAATAACATTCTCTCTGAGGATTGAGAGATTGGATGACCACACTTGGCTCAATCTTATTTTTCCAATTGCTCCATACTTTTTGACCTAGAAGAGAAAAATATCAGGTGATAACTTTTCCAGTCCTTGAGGGAGATGACAATAACCTTACATTGCTCTAAGCTTTCTACTCTAGTGGTGTTGCCCTTGTGCATCTTTACATATTGTATTATCCAAGGTTCTCTAGAGAAACAGACCAATAGGAGAAGATAGATGATAGATAGATAGATATAGATAGATATAGATGATAGGAATTAGCTCATACAGTTATGGAGGCCAAGAAGCCTCACCATCTGCCATCTGCAAGTTGGAAAACCAGGAAAGCTAGTGGTGTAATTCAGGTTGGGTCTGAAGGCCTGACAATTGGGGGCTGATTGGTAGCGTCCCAATCTGAGTCAGTAGGTGTGAGAATCAGGAGAGCTGATGTTGATGCCAAAAGCAGAAGAAGATGGAGGTCTCAGTTCAAGCAAACAGAGAGTGGAGAGTGGGTTTGCCCTTCCTCTTCTTTTTTGTTCTATTTGGACCCTCAAAGGATTGGGAGATGCCCACCTACCTTGAGGAGGACTGTCTTCTTTACTCCATACTCCAGTTCAAATGTTCATTTCTTCTGGAAACACCCTCACAGACACACACAGAAATAAAGCTTTACCAGGTATCTGGGCATCCCTGGCCTAGTCAAGTAGACATAGTAAAATTAATCATCAAACATATGTAGTCTTTGTTTGAGGTCAAACTCCATTAGCCAGGGAGAATATGTAATTTTGTTGGGTACTTTTTTTTAAGATTTTATTTATTTATTTATTTGAGAAAGAGAGAGAGCACACACACATGTGTGCATACACACACACACACACACATATGAGTGGTGGGGAAGGGGCAGAGAGAGAGGGAGAAGCAAATTCACCGCTGAGCAGGGAGTCCACTGCGGGGCTTGATCCCAGGCCCTAAGATCATGACCGAGCTGAAGGCAGATGCTTAACCAACTGAGCCACCCAGGCGCCCCTTGTTGAGTCCTTGTTATGTGCCAAGCACCAGACCTTTTACCTCTGTTAGTCTTAAATGATCCTTCCTATCACTTTGAGAGGGTGATAGAGTTCTTCTCATTCATGTATTTGGGGAATGAGGTTAAGAGTACTTAAGTAACATGTTCTATATCAGTATAATGAAACTAGGAATGAACCTAGCTCTCACTATCCCAAAGGCTACAGAATTTCCATAAAGTCTATGGATTTCAAGCTTTGGTGTACTTCAGAATCCGCATTTCAAAATTTGGAAATGAAGATCTTTGAACCCTGCCCTAACCATGCTGAATCTTGCTCTCTTCATATGGCACCATGTTTCTTTTAGGACAAACAAATGAACAAGATAAATATTGGCCATTGAAAACCAATGAGCACTGAGCATTATACATAACTAATGAATCGTTGAACACTACATCAAAAACTAATGATGTACTATGTGCTGGCTAATTGAACATAATAATGAAAAACTAATAAAAAATAAAAATAAACAAAAAAATAAAAACTCCACAACAAGATAATCAACTTATATATTCTTGAAGATTCAGTCTTCAAAATTTGTATTAGTTATTTATTGCCATGTAACAAATTGCCCCCAAACTTATCAGCTTCAAACAACAAGTATTGATGATTGCACACGTAACATGGGTCAGGATTCTGGGCATAACTTAATTGAGTGGATCTGGCTCAAAGTCTCTCATGAGGTTTCAGTTAATCTGTCAAGTAAGGCTGTGGTCTCATTTGAGGTCTTGATCTAGTGAAGAGCGTCCACTTCTCAGCTCACTTACATGGCTGTTTGTGGGCCTTGATCCCTCACCATATGGGCCTCTCCACAGACTCCCACATGGCATGGCAGCCTGCTTCTTTCAGGGAAAGAGATCTTTAAGGGGAAAAGAAAATGTCACAATCCTTAAAACCTAATCAGAAGTGGCACCCTATTAGTTCGGATGTATTCTATTTGTTAGAAGTGAGTCAACAATTCCAGCCCATAGGCAAGGAGGGAAGGTATTATATAAGGTCACAAACACAGGCATGATCCAGGGCCATCTTGGAGGCTGTTCACCACACACGTATCAGGGCTTCCTTTGTGGGGCAGGTGAAGGAAGGATGGAGTAAGCAAAGGAGTGGTTTGAACTCCTTTAGAGATTGGTGTGTCACCAATAAACACTTGGATTAAAAGAACATCTGATCCAAAGTTATCTTTGCATATGGAGACTTGCAACAGAATTGAAATTAATAGTCTCTGCTCAAAATATTAAAATAATAGTGAAATAATGACTATTAACTAACTGCATGCTACATTCTAAACTCTTTAGAGAACATTAAAGATGTTACATGATTTTGTTATAATTACTCTTATGGCCTTCTCTTTCATTATTGCCCCTTTTTCATTGGTTTGTAGAATGGCAAAAATGATCAGATTTGGGGGTGGAAAACTTCTAGCTTTGGCTCTTCCATTTTTGGCTCACGGGCCTAAGTTTTGATATCATCATATGGAAAAGAATAAAATCCATATAAAATATAATATATAATACATATAATTATTTATGTATCATGTATATATAATTATATATTATATTATATTATATAACTATAGTTATAAAAATATATAATATGTATATAACTATATTAGATATTGTTATATACATAGTATATAATAATGTGTAATCATAATATATAATAATATAATTATAATGTATAGTAATATAGTAACACATAATAATACAAGATAAATTATATGAAAGAATTTATCATAGTGGAGATAGTTGTGTGTAGTGGTCATGGTAATAGAATCATATATAATCTCTGCTCTAGCCAAAATGTCCTTCAGACATGTACACATATCTCTATCCAAGAGTTCTCATGCTGGTTTCTCTAGCTAGAGGTCCCTTTTCTTTGTTTTGCTTACTGTTAAAATGCTGCCCAACTTTACAGGCTGGTGAAAAGGGATTACCCAATCATATCCCATCTCCTTGAAAGCAATCTTTTTACCAACTTTACTTTGTTTAGAAGTCTCATGCTACTTTTGTCTGGTAGGCTTTACATTCTGGTGTCATGTGTTATATCTCTATATGATCATACACTTCTACCGTGCAAGGGCTGTTTGTGACTCATCCTGGTATATGCACAAACCCTTATGAAGTTAATTACACTCTATTTCATTTCAAGAAGCTGTGGAGAAAGATAATAAAATTCACACAATGGGATAGGTTAAAGGACTCATATTGATTTCTGAATCTTCCAGCATCTTACAAAGATACACACACAGTGGGCACTCAACCATTCTCTTGCTGTCTTGCACTAACACAGTAGAGGTCAAGATGGCTTCTATTCTGGGGAATTCCCCATCACCCTCTCTTCTTCACCAATGCCAGGTAACTTCACTATACCTAATGCCCCAACCCCCCATTAATTAATCCTGGAAAGTACCTTCTAGTGATTTCTAGATGTGCATAAACATATTCTGTGTTTGTTGTAGGGTAGGGAAGATAATTGAGCTTCCTTCTGCATTTTAGGCTTTATTTAGGTTTGGTAATATGACTTTAGATGTTTTAGTTGGTTTTGTCTTTGGAAAACAACTCCTGTTAATACTACTTAGATTTTGCATTTCCTGATCTTCAGTGTGAGGCACCATCTTCCTCGAACCACTTCCAGTCCAAGTTCATCAAGGAAAGGAGATCAAAATATACAGCCTAGATTTTATAGAGGTACTTCTTCCTAATGTGCTCTCTTTCCTCTTAATCCAGCCCAGGAGTGGATGAAACTATTAGACTGTGAATGTTTTGAATTAACTTACTTAATTATGAAGAATCCCTTAAACTATCCCTTTTAAATCTAATTCAGGCTTCTCTTTCCAGACTGATTCAATTAAGATTCATTTTAACTGCGGAACCCTGTCTTCATAATTGTACTTTTTAAGTTCTTTAAAAGACATGTATCAAATTCCCAAGTGCTGTCTGCCTTCTCAGTTTTACCTCCAATTCCTTACTTAATGAAGCTGAAAAGAGTGGTGATTACATTGTTCCTTTATTATTACTGGACCTGCCCAGGAGAATTTGTCCAATCTTGCTGAAATACTGCTAATGTGAAATTTTCACAAGGACTTAAAATGCATCCTGTGGATGTGCAGAATGTGGGAGAGTTATTTCCGCTGAATTTTTATTCAAAGTATATGGACTGAGTGCCTATTATGTGCCAGAAACTCCCCAATATGCTTTTGTTTCCATGGTGGGAAAGACAGTTGTGGACCTTGCGCTTCGTCCTCACTATGACCCAATGGGAGACACCAGGGAGGGATGTGGTCATACAGTGTGATAAATGTCCTGGCAGAGACACACCCAGAAGATTGTGTTGGCAAAGAAATGGGCTACTTCTCTCTGTTTGAGGAAGGAGTGTCATGAAATGCTGCTGAGAGAAGGTGATACTTAAGTTCTGTCCAGAAAGGTGAATATGAATACAAAATACCCAGAAGGATTAATTGGAAATCATTCAGATGCTAGGTGGAGATACCAAAAAGAGCAAGCTCAAGCACAAACATGAATTTATTGGCGGCCATAAGTGAGGGGCTCAAGGGACTGTCCAGACAGATATGGGACCTGAGTTTAGTTAATGTCTACAATTCTCTAGTTCTCACACATATCTTTCATTTTCTTCTTTATTTTCTCTGAGTTTCCTTCCTAGTCAGCAAGGGGGAGACCCTAAGCAGATGCAGACTTGCTTGGTCCTTGTATGGTTGACTGCTCTGTCAGGGCCTATGTCAGTTCCCCAGAAAAGGACGCCGATTGGTCCTATTCATGCCACATCCTCAATCTCTCACTCTCATGTATTCACTCATTCAGTGCAGTTAGTTAGAATCGCTGTTCTTGAGTTAATCTCTGGACTCTGGAATTTGTACACTTGGGCCAGGCTGAATCACTGGGCCCCCCATGAGGTGGGGAACCAGCCATATAATTAGCATCCCACCATTTGGACAGGGGAGTCCCTTTAAAAAAATGTTTGTGGACAAATTAAAACCTATGTTACATAGGCTACATCATCCGAAGATTAGGAGGGCCCATCCCATATGTAATCCCTGGTTCAGGGAAGACAGGGTACGTTAGGACAGTGCTGCTCATACTTGTTGTGTACGCAGGAATCTGGGGATATTGATTTGATGTAGATTTGGATTCTGGAATGGAGGCTGAGACTCTGCACTGCTGAGTTCTCTGGTGATGCTGATGCAGCTGGTCCATGGACCACCATTTGAGTCGCAAGGCATTAGAGAGATACAGCAAGTCATTGAATGTAGTTGTTCAGGATACAAGAATAGTAAGTGGTAAAGAGATGGAAGCAGTGAGAAATGTCACAATGTAAAGAGTAAGGCTGGCACCAAGAGGGCCTGGACCCTGGCTCAGCTCTGTGAACTCCAGGCCTGCTAGCACCAATTTCTCCCCTTTGGCTTCTATGTTTGCAAAATGAGTGATCAGTATTATAGAGTTCCAATCAGGCAAATGTCGTAGTAAGGAAGAGCCCAGCTTTGGAAGCCTGCTACGCCTCTGCTGACAAGCTCAACCTCTGCCTGGACCTATGACATTAGCCATGTTACTCAAGAATCTCAAATCCTTTGTTCAGTTATTGGACATCCATTTCTCCATCCTTCCTCACTTTATCTGGTGCCCTGGAGGTTGCCCTTGTGGACCACATCATCTGGGAAATCTTTCTGATTTCTACTTGCTAGTGGAAGGCACCAGCAAAGGATTAGGGTAAAAGACCTCCACACTGTTTTGTCCCTGTGATACCAGAGTTTGGGTAAAAGCTGTGTACTTGTATCTAAGGCAACAGCTCCCATGAGGAAATTATTCCCCTGACAATCCCATCAGGTTCTGCAACACTGCCCCCTTGCCCTGACCAGGGGTAGAAGTAAATCCCCACTGTGGCTAATTCCTGGGCCAACACCATCCCATGCCTGCTGTCAAATATTCTAGTTACTGTTTTGACTATTTTCCATCCTGATTTGGGTTCTACCTTTGCTGGTGATCCGTGGACCTACTGTGGAGTTTGATTAGTCCCCAGTGTTTACTTCCCTTGGTGTTATTCTCCTTCCAGCATGGTTTTCTCTGTCCATAGGATCAGAAGTGGACATCCACTAGGTAACTAGAGTTGTTTTTTTAACTTTTTCTTGTCTGAAGCAGTATACACACACACACACACACACACATTCTTTCTTTTGAGATTTTGAGATTTTGATGGCTAGGCCTTTGGTGATGGTACATCATTGTCATAGTGCGGGAAGGGGGTGTAGAACCTGGGAACCAGTTGGGTCTGTGTACACTATGTGCCACTGAGAATTAGCCATGCAGAAACAAGGAAACATTCTTTCCTTCTCACCTCCATCAAAGGTTGTTAGAACCACTTATGTGGGATGAGAAAAAGCTCTAGCTGGAAACAAGGAGGAATTGCCTTTATATGTGGGCCCAAAAGAAGAAATTGAGGGTGCTTTTATTCTCCTTGCCTGCCCTGCTTTTGCTGGGGAAACCTTATTAGGTTGTTACAGCCTCAGCAGATAAATCTGAGAATTCATTTTTATTTATATGTTGTTTTCTCGGCATTTCCTGTGATAGACTTCAGTTGTAAAGAGAGTTATAAATGCTGTTTCTGCAGGCTGTTTTTACTGCACTGTATCTGTGTTATTTCAGAAAGGCCCGCTGAGACCTGATTCCAAAAGGTCTTGTTGTTGGATAGAGGTCTGCTCCTTGTTAGCTGCAGCCCAGAGAATTCTTGACTGACATCCTGGAGCTGTTCCAATTACCCAAAGTGGTCAGGCAAGGCAACACACTGTGGTGAGAGCTCAACTTATTCACTTCTACATGCTCAGTGTCTGTGGGTTTTCCATTCATTCATTTATTTAATAGGAGTATGAATCTCAATCTAAATCTAGTATTATGTATATGTGTGTGTGTCTATATCTGTATCTATCTATCTTATATATAGATCCCATACATATGATATAAGGGTATGATATAAACAGTTCTAAGCACATGGGGCACAATATAGAACAAAAACAGACAAAAAGACTTGCCCCTTGGAGCTTACATTTCTACTGGAGTTGCGGGTAGAAGTAATATACTATTATAAACTATTATATCAATTGACCAATAAATAATATAACTTTGGATAGAGACAATTGTAAAAGAAAAGAAACCAAAGCAGTGGCTGGAAGAATGGTGATGGTGGGAGGGGGCTGGGGGCAGTCAGGAAGCAGTCTTAGTTAGGGTGGTCAGAGCAAGCTTCTCTGAGGACCCCAAATTTCCCTGGAAACCTGTGAGCTGAGGGAGCCAACCATGCAAAAGAATATTCTAAGCAGAAGGGAGGACAAGGAGAAAGACCCTGGGGTAGGAACAGGCTTGACAATTTTTAATCAAAACAAGACAGCCTCTGTGGCAACAGTGCAGTGATGAGGTGGGGTGGTGGGAGGTGGGTCGGGAGAGACAAGCTGGGCAAGATTATGTAGAATGATGTCAGACTCTATCATGTATTTTATCGATTTTGAATTTTATTCTAATAGTATGTGTTCCAAGCAGCAAAATGACATGGGAAGATTTATAATTTCAAAGAATGCTCTGGAGGGATGCCTAGGTGGCTCAGTCATTAACGTCTGCCTTCAGCTCAGGTCATGATCCCGAAGTCCTGGGATTGAGCCCCGCATTGGGCTCCCTGCTCAGCGAGAAGCCTGCTTCTCCCTCTCCCACTCCCCCTGCTTGTGTTCCCTCTCTCGCTGTGTCTCTCTCTGTCAAATAAAATAAATAAATAAATAAAAATCTTTAAAGAATGCTCTGGAACTTGGCTAGAGAGGGTAAAGAGACAGCAAGGAGCCAATCCGGAGACTATGACATTGATACAGGTGGGAGCTGAAGGCACCTCAGGCCAGGGTAGCAGCTATGGGAGTAACGAGCAGTTCTTTATTTCCGTTATTTGAACTGAATGTTTCTAAGGCATAACTGGAAGTTTTTATTGGTAGATTGTAAGTGGGATTTAAATAAATATAGGGACCAAAGATCATTCTTAGGTGGTTGTCTGGCATGCCTGAGTGAAAGGTCACCATATGCAGCCATAGAAACACTGGAAAGTAGTGTGCTAGAGAGACAAGCTGACTCTCATCCATGCATGTATGGTATTCAAAGGCACATACTTGAGTACAATCATCAAGGGAGGGATGTCAAGAGAGAGCAGAAGAGTCCAAGGACTGAGCTCTGGGGGTCTCTACCATGTAGAGGTCGGAGAAGGGAAAAGAATCCAGAAAAGGAGACTGAGGAAGAGTGCCCCACGATATAGACAACCAGGAGTGCTTGCTGACCTCAAATCAAGTGCTCAAAGTGCTTTGGAAAGCAGAATGACCATCTGTGTGAGAATCTGAGGTGGGTCAAGTGAATGTCAGAGGAGACTCTGATTAGATATGGTGAGATGGAAACCATCACTGGTGTTGAAAAGGCCATTTTATTGAAGTATTGATGATGAAAACCTGAAGGAAGAAGGTCAGGTGGGTCTGGGAGGCCAGGAAGTAGAAACATGAGCGCAGCAACTCTTTCAAATGTGTGTCTATGAATTCAAAGTAGAACATAGGAGGGAAACTTTCCAGTTTTTAGTACCCGAATTCTATATACCAATTTAATATCTAATTTAGTAGATAATCTTTTCTGAGGGAGGAATGGGGTTCTGAATCTGAGGGCTGGAAATCTGAGACCCAGCATGGTCAGGTTCAGGTGAGCTCTCTCTTCCAGGGGGCAGACGGTCAACTTCTCATTGTATCCTCACGTGGTGGGAAGAGCAGAGAGACAGTTCTTAAGTCCCTTTTCTAAGGGCACTAAAGCTATCCAGGAGGGCTCTACCCTCATGACTTAATCACCTCCCAAAAACCCCACCTCCTAACACCATCACATTGGAGGCTGGGATTTCAACATATAAATTTTAGGAGGAGATAAACATGCAATCCACACAAGGGCTGGTGATATTCTTTCCATATATCACTTCATATCCCATTCACCCTGGATGCTTAATGATCGCCTGTGGACTGATTGACCTGACTTAATGGTAGAGGTCAGTGTAGTTACATTTTTTTTCATTCCTTTAATAGAATTCTGTTAGTCCCTCTCTTTTCTCCTCTCTCTCTCTCCCTGTTAATATGAACAAATATTGTAGTGACTTATCTGAAAAACCTCTTTTACTTTAGCTTTAATTTTGTGTCCCAGGAATGGAGCCCTGAGCTAGCAAGCAAAAGCTGATCCTTTCAGAGCTGTGGCTCCCCAAATATTGTGTACACTGGCAAGCTGTACCTTAATAGTTCCTCATAGCACACTGTGCCAACAGCTCATGGATCAAGTACTCCCTAAACAGTAATATTCCTTGACATGATGGATCATTATAGTTCCATTATAGTCTTTTGAGTCAATGATGTGGGAAGAATGGGCTATCACTTTTAGCCCCTTGGGAAAAGAGCTATTTTGCCTCCCCAGTGGAACCACCTGCCATTTTATCCATGTCCACCATTTTAGAATTTCTCCCTCAGGCTCTAGTACCTGTACTGGGATATAACACGCAAGGAACCACATTTTTTTTTGACTATTTATCAAGGAGATAACTATGGCCTTAGGATTTTCTGGTGTATTTATGGTGTGAGGAAAGAGCACTAAACTGATAAATCGGAATAGTTGGCAGTTGGGTGGGAGTCTAGTCATGCCATTTGCTTTGTGATTTAGAAGAGTAACTATTTAATAATGATTAATAGGTAGACAGAAATGCATGTATATGCATACAAACACACATGTGCATGTGTGCACATGAACATTCACGCATACATAGTATGTATGCATCTATCTATCCATCTGTCTATCTATCTCTCTACCTACTTATCTACCTATCTGCAGTTTACATCCTCAAACGCTTAGTAGCACAATGCTTGACTCCTAGCAGGAATACATTCATGCTAAGGATTCCTCGTGTGAAAGAATTAAACAGAGTATTGTCCCAGCCTAGTTCACAGTATCAGTGTGAGACCTGGCAAAAATAGCAGTGTGAGAGAAAATGCAAATGCAGAAAGGTACACATGTGTAAGGCATTGCTATTCACTGGATTATAGTGACTGAACAGAAATTTCTTCCATAAACATTTCTGACAATCTATTATTTGACTGGAACTATGCAGGACACTAATGATAGGGGGGTACCTTCTCAAGGTATATAGACATAAGACTTCTTCTTGGGCATGGAATAAAAGTTGGTTAATTTCCAAAACAAGAGACCCAGAAATTCTGGTGACAGAGTCTTTTACTTGCCACAAGAGGATATTTGGTAATATAGGGTTACCTTTGAAGTACAATTTTATTTATACCTTTACCTCATTGGATGTATATTTCTTTGAGTTCCCTCTTTAAGAGTAAAAATAGGAACTCTTCATAATTGTAGAGTGTTTTCACCTTAATATAGTGCTTTCACATAATTAGCTCATCCGATGCTCATGATAACTCTGAAGACTTGTTGCCTTGTTTTTTACAGATGAGGAAGTGATCTCCAAATCATAAAGAGCCTCATCCAGGGTGGTTAAGTTGATCGTGAAACTGGAACTTGAACCTGGATCTATTTGATGCTGCCTTCAAAAGTCACACATACTTGAATACCTTCCTTGCACTTGTTAATGGCTTCCTAAACTTGCCTCATCTTCGGAATCACTTGGTGGAGTGCTAGTCACTGGTGGACATTGGTAGCACCAATGGAGCTATGTCTGGAGGTGCTCTGCTGAACCAGGTATTTACCTGTTACTTACTTGACTCTAGAAAGTTATTAGAGAGTCCAGAAAAGTGGGGTGTTTTTGTGGGGAGAAATAACCATGGGCACTGTTTACCAAATGTGATGGAATTATTTCAATATCTTAACAAACAGTGCAACCACACCAGAGAGCTCTGACTTAATTTTAGCTCTTCTTAGGGAAACTTAAAAAAAATTCTCCAGACACCTGTTGTGAAGGCTTTGATGAAACAGGCATTGAATAAAGCTAAGAAATAAATATGTCTGTGTGTTTACTTTTACAGAATTCTAGTGCATTCCTGGGATAAAGCAAATTCTAGAAACAGTGGTATCATGCTGAGTGTGGGCTCTAGAATCAGACTTCCTGAATAAATCCCAATTGTATAACCTTAGGAAAATTACTTAACCTTTTTAAGTCTCATTTTTCATCTTTAAATTTGGGATAACTATGGTGAATACCTCACAGGGTTGTTCAAAAGATCAAGGTTAATCAATCTACGTAACATGCTAAGTACAGTCACTACTGCATCTCCATGAGCAGCCAATAAATATTGACTATAAAGACATAATGTTAGCTGTATAAGTGCTTGTCTTCTAGCACATCCCTTATCCATGTTTATGGAGTGTCTTTGAAGCTGAGTTTCTCATGGGAAGATGACTTGCTGTCCTTTAATTATTGTGAAATACTATTTAAATCATTTACCAATGATAAAAATGGATTTATTTATTTATTTAAAAGGTTTATTTATTTGAGAGCGAGATGGAGGTGCAAGGAGGGGGCAGGACAGGGGAAAGAGAGAGAGAGAGAAGCAGACTCAATGGTGAGTGTGGAGCCTGACTCCTCAGGGCTCAATCCCATGACTCTGAGATCACAACCCAAGCTGAAATCAAGAGTCAGATGCTCAACTGAACCACCCAGGTACCCCAATGAAAATGGATTTAAAGCACTGGTTCTGAACTCAGAGAATCTGGGGAGAAAGTTTACCACTGTCATCCCACCCTCAGTGAAAAGTACACATGCACCAGGGAATGAAACATTTTGGACAATTTGGGGAGGTTCTCAAGTTCTGAGTCCTTGATTTATTAGATCTGAAGTTATTTTAAAAGCCAATTATCTACCACATATATATATATATATATATATATGTTTTAAATGTGAAGTCCAGAATTTTGATGGATTCCTGTCTCATATTGAGATCTTTTATCCATTTTGAGTTTATCTTTGTGTATGGTGTTAGAGAATGGTCAAGTTTCATTCTTCTGTAATCCTAGAGGAGAACATAGGCAGTAACCTCTTCGACATTGGCCACAGCAACTTCTTTCAAGATACATCTCCAAAAGCTAGTGAAACAAAAGCAAAAATGAACTTTTGAGACTTCATCAAGATAAAAAGCTTCTGCACAGCAAAGAAAACAGTCAACAAAACAAAGAGGCAACCCACAGAATGGGAGAAGATATTTGCAAATGACACTACAGACAAAACGCTGATTTCCAAGATCTATAAAGAACTTCTCAAACTCAACACCCAAAAAACAAATAATCAAGTCAAAAATGGGCAGAAGACATGAACAGACACTTCTCCGAAGAAGATATACAAATGGATAACAAACACATGAAAAAAATGTTCATCATCATTAGCCAGCAGGGAAATTCAAATCAAAACCACATTGAGATACCACCTTACAGCAGTTAGAATGGCTAAAATTGACAAGGCAAGAAACAACAAATGTTGGAGAGGCTGCGGAGAAAGGGGAACCCTCTTCCACTGTTGGTTGGAATGCAAGTTGGTACAGCCACTTTGGAAAACAGTGTGGAGGTTCCTCAAGAAGTTAAAAATAGAGCTACCCTATGACCCAGCAATTGCCCTATGACCCATCAAGTGACACAGATGTAGTGAAAAGAAGGGCCATATGCACCCCAATGTTCATAGCAGCAATGTCTGCAATAGCCAAACTGTGGAAAGAGCTGAGATGCCCTTCAACAGATGAGTGGATAAAGAAGATGTGGTCCATATAGACAATGGAATATTACTGAGCCATCAGAAAGGATAAGTACCCAACTCTTACATCAACATGGATGGGACTGGAGGAGATTATGCTAAGTGAAATAAGTCAAGCAGAGAAAGTCAATTATCATATGATTTCACTTATTTGTGGAACATAATGGATAGAATGGAGGACATTAGGAGAAGGAAGGGAAAAATGAAGGAGGGGGATCAGAGGGAAAGATGAACCATGAGAGACTATGGACCCCAGGAAATAAACTGAGGGTTTTAGAGGGGAGGGGGTGGGGGTAAGGCGGGCACGTATTGCATGGAGCACTGGGTGTTATACAAAAACAATGAATCATGGAACACTACATCAAAAACTAATGATGTACTGTATGGTGACTAACATAATAAAATAAAAAAATTTTTTTAAATAAATAAATGTGAAGCCTAAAACAATTGGGAAATTGTTGGGCTCTGCGGTCAGCAGAATAGTGGCCCCCCCCATAGATGCTCACAGTTAGTCCTTGGAACCTGTGAGTATGTTTCCTAACATGGCAAGAGACTTTATAGATGTGATTGAATAAAGAACCTTGAAATGGGAGATTACCTTAGATTACTTGGGTGAGTCCAAATTCTGGGACCTTAAAACTGAAGAACCCTTCCCTGTTGAGCTTAGAATGAGAGGGAAACTTGAATACTGGAGAACCATCAGAGAGACACAATGTTGTCAGTTTTAAAGATGGAGGAGGCCATAAGCCAAGGAAAGCAGGTGGCCTCTAAAAGGCAAGGGAAGAGATTCGTCCCCTAGAGCCTTTAGAAAGGATGCAACCCAGTCTGATACCTTGATTTTATCACAGTAAGACCTGTGTCAGATGTCTGGCATACCAAATGGTAAGAGAGTAAATATGTATTGTTTTATGCCACTAAAACATCACCAGAATACATTACTGCTGCCACAATGGTGGCTCCTTTTCTTGCCTGCACATCCGTGAGCAAAAGGCGTCAAGTAACCAGGTGGCAGTCATGACTTGTAATTCAGTGAGACTCCTGCTGCGACCCTGGTGAAGGTGTACTCCCTTGGAGATCCAGGACCACTCACTCAGCAGCCTAGGGCTGCAGGGAGGGGAAGCACACATTCCTTCAGTGGTCACTGGGAGAGATGATAAGTGGGCCTGGACTTACTTCCATCACTTGATTCCTGAACCCATGCATCTTCCCTGTTGAAAACACAGTCTCTGATGCAGAGCATGTGCTGTATTTTGGAGGATGGCATCCTGTTCCCACAGAGTGTTACTTCTGAGCTGATGCTTTGGCTGTGCCTTCAGCAAGCTGTGCCAGAGCTCTATTAGGCCAGCAGCTTCTGTGTAATGCAGCATGTAATATCACACTGGGTCCTGTGATCAGTGGCTCATTCCCATACCTCTTCAATTAAAATGTGAGTCCCCTGTTCTGACTTTATGTAGGGTCCAATGCTGGTGGCTTCAAAACTCAGGAACATGAATAGTGGTAGTGCAGAGGTGCAGGAAAGACCAATTCATACACAAAATACTCTCCTGTTCCTTTGAGAATGAACCACTAGCCCTTTCAGGATGGTTGATAGGGTGAACTTGACATGAAGAGTTCATTTAGTCTTTTTAAGAAATGGTGCCATATTGGGGGCTCAGCCTTAGTCACTCCTGCTAACAGGTTTGTTGTTGGCAGTGGGAACAGCTAGATCATCCTTGGGAATGAAGGCCCATGTTATTGGGCCAGTTGTGTAGCTCCCATTTTTGCCACTGTAGATATTTAATTTAATTAAGGTGCCCTTCATTCCATCATTTGCTTGGCTACTGACAGAAGTTGGCTGTTACCAACTATCCAAATTAGTTTTCTACGTAGGCTTTTTTCTATGGTGGAAGCTTTCTGTTGAGCATTAATGTGTAATACAAAGTCTTTATGCTTCATGCCCACCCCAGTGTATCCAGCCATATACATTCACCCATAACTACTTCTCTTAAATCTTGCAATCCTTCCTATCTAAGCCCTTGCCCAGCTGTCCGGGCTGCTCAGCACTGCAGTGCACTCATAAATATCCTAACCTTGGGTCACTTCTCCTTCCACACTAAGTGGATGACATAGTGCACTGCCTAAAGCCCTACCCACTGGGAAGATTTTTAATATGACTGTTTTATGAGACTACCTCTGAGTGAGGCTGTAATGCAGCCAGCTTCCATTTTTGACTTGGAGCTACATACTGAGCTGTGCATCTGTTAACCAAGTTCAGGTTTTTTCTTGCTCCTTTCACGGGTCACTTAGGTATTTTCCGGTTTCTTGCTCTTTCATTTATCAGCCTTACAGGTTTTTATTAATTCTGTTAATACTTTCAAATAATCAAAACTGTTGGTTTTTTTCTGTTTATATCTAATTTTTATTTCATTAATTCTCTTTCTAGTTTTGATTGCTTCCTTTGTTCTATTTTGTGTTTATTTTTTGTGTGTGTGTATGTTTCTTAAGTTATAATCTTAGACAGCTCCCTATACAGCATTCTTTTATACTGCAAGCATTTGAAGTTATTAATACAAATTAATAATTTGATAACTTTCAAATACCAATTAAGCAAAACACTATAGGCTTTGGTGTTGTTAATATTTTTAGGTGTTCTCTCAGTTGCTAAAAGAGAGATGTTAAAATCCCTGTATTTGACTGTAGATTTGTCTATATGTCCCTTTAATTCTGTCAGCTATTGCTCCGTAAAACTTTTCAAAACTCTATTATTAGTTTAATACATATAACAATAGATTTGCCTTCTTGGTTAATGTAATCTTTAATCATTGTTAAATGCATCAACTAGTCATACTTTTATTTGACATACATTTTGATTAATACCATCTTTTTTACTCAATTCTTTTACAATATATATTTTTCTATCCTTTCATTATCAACCTGTGACTGTATCTTGTTTTTAACATATATATACTTTTCTATCCTTTCATTATCAACCTGTAACTGGGTCTTGCTTTTACAATATATATTTTCCTATCCTTTCATTATCAACCTGTAACTGGGTCTTGCTTTTTGTACAATTTTACAACTTCTGCCTTTTAATTGGATTGTTTAGTCTCTTTATTTTTAATATAAATATTTATATGTTTGGACTTAATTCCACTGTAAATTATTCATCTTTTTCTATTTATCCCATTTACTTTTTATTCCTCTGCTCCTCCTTTCCTTGCTTCTGTTTTTGAATTATTTGTTAGGATCCCATTTTACCTCATTCACTTATCTGTTACACATCTTGTGCATTTTAATGGTTGCTCTAGATATTACAATATGCATACTTCACTTCAAGTAAAATTACAGTACCTCAGGAAAACTTAAGATTGCTGTAATATTGTACATCCATTTCACCTCTCCCACTCAGGACAAGGGTGAGGGGAGCGGGGGTATGGGGTACATATGACCTAGAGGTGAGTGCTCCTTTAACTTTATGCCCTAGGTGCCTCAGCCTGGTCTTGGCCCTCTTCCCACCTGAGTGTTGAGTGTTTTTTCCCATGGACTCACATTGCTATTATGCTAATCTTAAACAATTAACAGTCTTTAAGGAAATTACATAAATATGTGTGTGTATGTGTGTGTAATAAAGGCATACTGACTCTTGTTACTTTTCTTACTTTCCTGCTGATCTGCCTTTCATATGGTATCTTTAAGTATTCTTTTAGTTTATATCAGTTGTAGGCAAATTTTCTCACCTTTTGTCTATCTGAAAATATCTTTATTTTGCATTTTTGAAGAGTAATTTTGCTGTATAAACAATTCTAGTTGCTTTTTTTTTCTTCCAGCACTTTAAAGATGTTGCAATTTGATGTCAAATACATATGTGTGATTTCCTTTGTAATCTTGCTTGTGATTCACTGAGCTTCTTGGTTCTGTGAGTTGGTGTCTTCCAGAAATTTTGGAAAAGCCCTAGAGACCCTCTGATTCTTTCCCTCTTTCCTTCTGATAACCTAAATACATGTGTTATATCATTAATGCTGTACCAAATGTCTTGGATATTGGAGACCTTTTCTCTTTCATCTCCTTTTCTCTTTGTGTTTTATGTCAGGTAATGTCTACTGACCTGTCTTCATGTTCTGTGATTCTTTTCTTTGATGTGTCCATACTGCTTTGAAGCCTTTGAAATAATGTCATATTTTTAATTCCCATCATTTAATTTGTTTTGTTAGTTTTGCCTCTGCTAAAATTCTCCATATGTTCATGTATACCACCTTTTCTCACTAGATTTTTAAATATATTTTTCATACTTATTTTGAAGTCATAATGTGTTAATTTCAACATTAGGACCAACATCAGGGCTACTTTCCCTCTTGATCATGAGTCACATTTTCTTGTTCTTTTCACAAATTCCTAACTTTTAATCAGATGCAAGACATACTGTGTAAAATATAGAAGAAAATTAGATAATATTTACCCCTAGAAAAGGTCACACACCTTCTTCTATCAGGATACTTGTGATTTGGCTTGAGTTAAACTACTCTGAAATTTAGCTGAGTCTGGCTACTATATGGAGAACAAAGTGAGAGTAGTATCAGAAAGGCCACATAGAAGACTTTTTAGTTCTCCAGAAGGAAGAAAATGGTGGCCAAAATCAGGGTGTTAGCATTAGAGAGGATAGTGGTTGATTCTGTGATTAATTTCAGATTTGAATAAGTATAGGCAGAAAGGAGAGGACACTGTGAAGGAAAAGCTGCCAGACCCTGAGACAGAATGGATGTGCAAAGTGGGAAGGATGGAGGGACTGAGGAATAATTGCCACAGTGTTTACCTGCTCTGCCGCTTCTGGGCTGATCACATGATACACATGTCACTCATGTTTCCCACAGGCCCAAACATAAACAATAGCATGTAGAAATTGCACAAAAAAATGCCTACTGAATAGCACAAGTTCAGACTAATTTGACATACTTTGCAAATCCACTCTACTGTTACCCAAGCTCTCTTTGACTCGCTACATCTACCAATACACTGCTAAATAAAAGATATAAAATTATTTCAGGGGCAGCAGAGACAACAGAGCTACTGATTATAATATCCTGCCAAAGAAGTCACCTCCTAGTGACAAACTATGGCTTGCTTGACTAAAGTTTGTGAACAGAAAAGCCATACTGACCTTGATGAATCCTCACCTGTAGTTCTGAGACATCTAAATATTTCAAACCCCTCATGCACACCATAATCTTGCCCAGTAAGTAGCAAATAGTTCTCAGTATTTTCTTTGCTCAAACTGCATTATACATTTCTGGACTTACAGATCATAACTCTCCAATGACTTGCTACCTATGCGAGACAGGGAGGGAGATTAGCAGAGAAAAGAACTGATGAGAATGCTTGCAGAAAGACATATCCATTCTTAGCAGGATAGAGGGTATTTGAGGGGTGATTTTCAGTGTCCAAAGATGAGGGAGGCAGGTGGAAACGGGATTGGGTGTACAGACCCTGGGATTCTTGATCTGCTTTATGTTAAACCCTCTGCTTTCCTCCAACTACTGGATCCTTTTTTGGCTGGCTCGCTGTGAATTCCTCAGGCCACAGGTTTTCCCTTCTCCTCTTCTTTTCCAAGGATTAGCAAATTACTGAAGGAGGGGAAGTTCCTGGGCTCAGGGAAAAACTCATTTAAAACCTGCAAAGGCACACACTGAAGGAATTGCCACCACTCTTACAATTAAAACCAACATCCTCAAAGTTATCCCTGAGAGGCATGATTATGTAGGGGTTCTAGCTTCTGACTGCCTCTACTTCCACACTGGCCTCAGGGGTCAGTGTTGCTTCTTTGAGCCTCTGCACCAAGGATGGACATTCAGCATAAAGACTTGTATAGTAGGAACAGGGCTGGCACATTTAAATGAGAGTTTACTAAAAGCTTGGTGTTAACCAAAAAATGAACACTGAAAGTCACACACACACACAAACTCAATCTGATTTTCAAAACATGACTTGCTTTCTAGGGCTTATGGACTAGCCTGTTCTAACTATTCACGGACTCCCTCTCATGTAGTAGGTGTCATCATAACACCCACTCACAGAGCCAACAAGAGGGAGGTACAAAGCCAAAGAGAGGCAGCCTCTCTGTCTCCCACCTGCTGAAGGATTCCTTTCTGAGGCCAGGGATTTTTCTTGTAGTTCTTTCTTCATTTGTGGAAACGATTCTCACTGTCCACCAAAATTAGGTTATGTCAACATAAGTTTATCCAGAAAAGCAGACTATAAACCTAAAAGTTATCCTAGATAACCACAGACACTACTAAGGTGGGGATTGGTAAATATGGGTGCCCAGGAAAGTAGAGTACTGACCTCTAAGAGTGACTCCCAATCAGATAATCCATCATATTCTACATATTCATAGCTCCCCACAATAACTACCATCTACTGAGTGCTCAGTCAAGGAGTTATGTCTTCAGCTGAACATGCTGTGGTCTAGCAATGCTGCATATATGAGTTGCTGAGAAAAGGGATACCACACACCGCAGGGAACCATGGGGCCTTCCAGTAAAATGGGGTTTAGAGGGGCTTATGATAGGATTTGGGCTCGTGTTAGGTGATTTCAAGGAAAGCTCAAGGAAGTGGGAGTTTGCTGCTGTCTGTTCCTGTCAGGAGTCTCCAGTAATACTACGATTGGATATCAATAATATTTATGTAGGATATTGGAGAAATGAAGTGGTTCCCCAACAGCCTAGTTAGTGTCAGGTCAGGGCACCTAAGGGCAGAGTGCTGCCACAACTCTTTTTTTTTTTTTTTGTCCTCTCTTTTGGCCAAAGGCAGATTAAGTCAGGCTGCAGGTTTTTAGTCATAGTGTCCAGATCTTCATTATCGTCATCTTCTCAAGAGACCACTTTTTGTAATGTGGAGTTAGTTCCTTCTACTTCTTGGTTAGAGGATAGATTGTGGAATCATCTGGCATAAAAATGTATATGCAGTTGCATTTAAGACTCTGAACAAGAGGAATTGACCAACTGTAACACAATTACCAGAAACAAAATGATTATTAGCTTTTGTAGGAGATCCTGAACCCAGGATCATGAAAACATCTCAAAGTCCAGGTAGGTCTGTACTGGAGAACCAGATGGCTTTTTCTTTTATCCCACTCACAGACTGTTCTGCTTGACTGGCATATTTTTATAGGTTACAGCTAGATGTGTTTCCAGCACAAACCCCTCTTTGGCTAGCTCAAAGAACATATGGCTATGTGATTGTTCATTACAATTTTTGTTTGTCAAGCCTTCAGGGAAGCTGCTGTAACATGTATGACTTTTGCTATGGTCACAGATGACTTTTGAATCTCTTTTCTCCAATTGTATTATTCCTACCATTAGAGCTCAAGCTTCCTATTGAGTAGGGCTCAAGCTGAATATTTCTTTTTGGACCATGATGTGGCCACTAAGAGGACAAGTTAAGTCAGCTATATAAACATGAGTGATCTTATCCGGGAAATCTCCCCAGACATTTTTGGAAATTCCAGTCTGTGATTTCATAAACACTTTTCCTTTAAAAATACATACCTATCACTCAGTGCAACCCAGACTGGCTTTTTGGACAAAGCTGTAAATGTAAGTTGGCACCTAACCAGAAAACTTCTATCACCTGTTTGGAAAGATGAGAAAGCATGAAATAAAGCATTTAATTTTTATGGAAAGGAAAGATAATGGACTTTTTGAACATCTACTCTGTGCCACTCGCTGACTAAGACACTCTGTACTCATCTATTTTAATTCTCTCAGTGCCTTTATGAGGTTCATATGCTCAATTTTCAAAAAAAAAAAAAGGGTAGACTGGACTCTGTTCTTTGTGTGATTTTCTGCTATGTAAATTATGCCTCCATCTTTTGAAAGAAGAATCCATAATTAACCTTCTCCATGTCCATGAGATTCTTATAAAATTAATTTCATGTCTTATCTAAGGGTGGATGTATGGCCCAGAACTGACCAGTTAGAATGGTTATTTTGATGAGGCACATGAGAACCAAATTGTTCTACTCAGAGTGAATACTCTGACAATGTTTTTTGAGCAAATAAGAGAGAAAGGATTTTTTCCTTGTGGGAGTCTAGGAAATAGGGACAATGTACATGTGGTGATACCAGAGGCCACCATCTGAAAAGCCCTGCCAGAGAAAACCAAAGAAGACAAAGCAGTGATGGAGAAAGTATGAAATTGAATCATCTGAATGCACGTGAAGATGAACACAGCTGTGCATGAAGCCATTTTCTACTTGACTTCTCAGTTATACAACCCAGCCAAACCTTTCTTTGTTTGTTTTCCCTTTAGCAATTTGGGTTTAGTTTTTCTCACTCAAAACCTGCAACCGTAGGGTCCATTATAGGGGGCAGTGGGGAGGGTCATCAAGGTGAAATTTCTTGCATGAATCATAGCTAGTATTAGGACAACTGGGGTTTGACAGATGAGTTTGGCTCGGAAGTCCAGGCTCTGTCCATGCCTGGTGACACAGTAAGGGAGGATGAGACAGTGTTGTGTAAGTTCAGGTGAAAAGGAAACTTCATGAAGAAGACACACGAAGGACTGGGGATTCTTTGATAAACTAGGGTGAGTAGAATGTCCTTTGGCATTTTTCATTGTGCTATTCTGTCCCTGGTGGTCACAATAAAACTTGCCTCTCTTTGTGGCAGGGGCACCTTTCTAAGGACAAAGGCATGTGGTATCAGTAACCTTGGAGGCAAGACACATCACTCATGTGTTTTATAATCACTGGATTTTGAGGTGGTCAAACCTATTCAAGAGCAATTTTTTTTAAGGTTTTGAATCATCCCAAGGAGAAATATATTTTCTATCACAGACTCACAAGCTCCCCATTAATTATATTAATTTTACTTTATTTGTCCAATATTTAGCATAGTGTCTAATATATAGAATATTCCCAATAGATACTTGTTAAACAAATGCACAGATTAATTAATTCTACCAGGGCCATAACCTCCAAACACCTGTTTCTCAGCTGTTTGCTATCAATTTCCCAAGTTCAGATAGTACTGACTCCTTTTACTGATAAATGGCCTTATTGTTCCTTCAACTGTAGATCAAAGGACATCTATCTTATAGAAAAGCAAAGTCCAGTATCCTGACAGTCCAGATTTCCAATACACTTACAAGAACAAATGTGGATCACTCCCCAAATGTCTGTGGATAACAATATGCTCTCCTTTCATGATGCAAACAGGGCAGCAGACTTAAAATATAAATAATGACCCGAAAGCAAGGTAATTTGGAACTATTTCATAGCTGATGAGCCATTATTCCCCCCTATCATCAATGCATCTAAAACAGGCTCTCCTATCACCTTGTTCAACCTCCATCATAAAATTAATTACCTCTGGATAGACCCCATTTAATTGCTCATAAAATTGATCTTACTTTTCAGATTTTATGGGAGCTAGTATGTCATCAACAAAAGTGCTTAGAATAAATGGGATGCGCATTATCTACTTTGAAATAAAACAAACCCATGATGGATGAGGGAGCCTTTGGCACCTGTGTCTCTTGGACTGTAATGGATCCTCATAGGCAGTTATAGAGTACCCCTAAAGATCTTTGCTGGGAACTTTCTTCTTTTTTTCAAAAAATAGTGGTAAAAACCTTTTTTTGATTAGAAAATTCCATGCATTTCATTTCAAAAAAGTGCAAGAGCTTGTGCTATCATTCTTGCATTTGTTTATACCCTCTATTAATTCATTTATTCAATCCAGAGGCAGTGTGGTTATGGAAAGAATATGCAACTTGAGGTTGGAAGAACCCGAATTCCAATCTTACTTCCTGCATGTAATAACCATTTCCCTCAGAAAAGTTACCATCTCTCAACTGTATGTTTATCTCCAGTAAATTAAGCATACTGATATTTATTTCATAGGCTGTCATTAGGTTTAAATGAGATCATGAATACAAAACATTTAATAAGGATCCTGGTCCAAAGAAGACATTTCATTCAGTGTTAGATGCTGTTATATTACCACTGTTGCTATTAACAAACCAACTGGAAAACAAACATGCACTGAAGTGAGGTAACAGGATAGAAAGAAGACGGGTTTTGGTGGATCAATGTATAGATTCTAACTGTGATTTAAGACCTGTATATCGGCCACCTGGGTGGCTCAGTGGTTAAGTGTCTGCCTTCAGCTCAGGTCGTGATCCCAGGGTCCTGGGATTGAGCCCCGCATCTGGCTCCCTGCTCAGCGGGAAGCCTGCGTCTCCCTCTCCCACTTCCCCTGTTCCCTCTCTCATTGTCTCTCTCTGTCAAATAAATAAATAAAATCTTTAAAAAAATAAAAATAAATAAAACCTGTATATCCTTAGATGAGTTACTTAATCTCTCTCACCATCCATATCCTCAGTTATAATTGGGAAGTTTAGCATATAACCCACAGGATCAGATGAGGTAGTGGCTGACAGTGAGCGCAGAGCATGGGGTGATGTTGATGGACTCCTTAGCATAGAGGAGAAGCTCTGTGAGTGCTGACTGTGATGATAATGTGGACAATGGTGCAGTGTTTATTGTAGAGATCCTACATTTTTGATGACCCTGGCCTCAGCCTCACATTCCCCTCCCATTCTGAGTGCTGGGGTTGAAGCTCCTACTATACACCTGGGATTTACTTAAATTGGCTGGAGATATGGACAGAAAGGAAGGTTTCTTACCCGTGGAAAAAGGCATTGATGCCCGCAGGCGAACAGAGCTCAAGAATCTGATGACTCTTTCCCATCCTCGAGTGAGGATTGGACCAGGAGGCTGGGCTGGCCAAGCGCCCGATCCCAGGTTTCTGGCCTGGGACACACCTTTTCTATTCTGTCCTCTGAAGCCTCATGACCTGTTACTCACCTTCTCAAACTGCAAGTGTCAGTTAAAGGAACTTATTTCTCTTCTTCTAAGATCACTTTCTCTCCCTTAACACAAACATTTACCCATGTGGTTCAATCTGTCTAGAACTTACATTCTGCTTCTACTTTACCATTCTTTCACTTAAATATTTATATTCACCTTCATAGGTTAGAGTAGGTGCCAGTGCCTCCTGGAATCTTCTTCTAACCCCCAAGTCTAGGTTACAAGCCCTTTTCTTCAGCATGTCTTTCCCATTCCACAATGCTTACTACACTGCCCAAGGAGAGCCTGTCTGTCTAGTGCTAATTTATAAACAGACCGTGTGAACTTAAATATCTGTGCTGTTCATCTCTGTATGTTCAGTGTGGGTTGTCAGTGAAGACTTGCTGAATTGTTGGATGGACTATGTGGCAGTATGTGAAGCTCACAGAGTTCACAGACCTGGTGATGAGTCTTGGGGGATACCTCACTCAGCTCAGAGGGCAAGCCCACACCATATAATCCAAAAGGCTTGGCCAAGAACTGAGCCAAGGAAAATAGCCCAGCTAAAGAGCCAAGAAGTCAGAGAAGTTAAAGTGAGATAGAACATAGAAAAGGAATGAAGAAAAAACAGAGATGAGATGTGAACTTCTGCTCTCTGTATTACAAAGTCTCCTTGCTCTCCTGGTGTGGGACAGATATAGCATGTCTTAGAGGTTTTACATGAATTTCCTGAACAAGGGGCTGAGAAGGATAGAGAAATAGTTCCATATTGGCATTTTCTACAAGGTCCCATAGGAAGCACATAAAACAGTGTATTTCACCAAGGGCATGCATTATAGAGAAAAGATGGTTCTGTGACCAAATGAGCTTGGAATTTTTTTATTAGTTTCAGAAGTAGAATTTTGTGATTCATCAGTTGAATATAACACCCTATGCTCATACATCAAGTGCCCTCCTTAATGCCCATCATCCAGTTACTCCACACTCCCACCCAAAACACCTCCCCTCCAGCAAACCTCAGTTGGTCTCCTAGAGTTCGGCATCTCTTATGGTTAGCTTCCCTCTCAATTTTTATTTCATTTTATTTATTTTATTTTATTTTATTTTATTTTTACTAATGGGGTTAAGCCAAGTTAACTATAGTATGGCCAGACATCTTAGAATCTTTAAAATGCTAATATGAACTTCTGAGCTCAGACCATTTCCCAAACTACATAATCACATAATCTTTTTTTTTTAAGGATAATTTCATTGAGTTTGCATCCCATGAAGCATTGGTTTAGAAAATACAGCTTTAAACTATTCATAGTGGTTTGTATTGTTTTTATGGCTTCTATCATTTCATGTATTTAATTTTAGCTTGCCGTGTTTTAGAAAACAAATAAATCAGTACTAATGATCATTATAGTTTTGCTTTTTTGGGCTTTTCACTCTAATGGCTTTGTGTGACCTGGAAGGAAAATATTCCTTCATGAATTATATTGAATGGATCAGATGTTATTACTCTCCTCTTGCTAAAAAAGATAGAGGGAGCTACCTCAAGGAGGTGGGGCAGTGAATGAGAGTTTCCAGAATCTAGTCTGGGAATTTTTGACCCAGGATGCTTCATAAGGAAGGGCTGGGGAGGAGAATGAACATGATGCAGGGGATTTTGAAAAATTTGCTCAAACTCCCAGGGTCTCAATTTAATTGTGTGAATGGCTTAAGATACTAATATCTACGTCAGAAGGTTATTGAGAAGATTGCATGAGGTGATGTTGATGGACTCCTTAGCATAGAGGAGAAGCTCCGTGAGTGCTGACTATGATGATAATGTGGACAATGGTGCAGATTCCCATCTTTGAGATTTCTGTAGAACAGTTTTGTGGCCCCTTTCTATTTCTGTCAGTCTCTTATTATTCCCTGAAAATGTTCTTTCTCCATTTTCTTCGATGAGGTTCCATGCCTTTTCTTGGAGAGTTCCCCCAAACCCTGAGGAAAAATAAGAGTTTTGTCTGTACCTGGTCTTCTAAGTGTCCCACTTCTTCAGCTAAGACAAGCTAAGTGTAGGAGAGAGACAGAACACATTTGCCCCACTACAGACCTACACAATGTGCTGATGGAATGAGCAGCTTTGGAGGACAGCAGTTTGTTTCTGATTGTTGGTATGGTGGGAAGATGGGACTTGCAGGAGAAGGGGGAGGAGGCGAAGGGGGAAGAAGGAAAGGGATAGACTACGTGTTTTCGTGCAGAAATAAAAGTGAATAAAATAAAACAAAAAATAACTTTCTTTCTACAAGCTACACATACCTACCTGATCTCAAAACATGGAAGCTGCCTAGTTGTATTGCTTATATAACATGTCCAGTAATGGCTCAAATGGGTAAATTAAGCTGCATATTCTCCTCACCTGCTCCCCCACCTCTATACGGAAGCCTATTTGTTATATTTTATTTTCTATTCACAAAATACTGTTCTTTGTTGTCATTGCTGTTAATGCTGATAATATTTAACTCAGTAAATCCACTTTCAGCAAAAATACTAAGAAAATGATCTCACATAAGAGGACATGTTTATCACAGTGGGAGTTTTACTAACAAAAAACTGGAAACATCTACAAGGTACGACAAACATTAAAGTTTAAATTTTTTGTTTCTTACACATGATGTGATATTATAGAGCCATTAAGTGGGGTCTTTTTAAATACTTTGTAATCACAAATCAGAAAGTGTGATGTTTCCAGTGTGTTCTTCTTTCTCAAGATCACACTGGCTATTCCAGATCTTTTGTAGTCCCATTTCAATTTTAAGATTTATTTTTCTATTTCTGTAAAAAAAAAAAATCATTGGGAGTTTGATAGTGATTGCAGTGCATTTACGGATTACTTTGGATAGTGTGCTCATTTAAAAAATACAAATTCTTCCAATCCATGACCACAGGGTGTTTTCTATTTATTTTCATCTGTTTTCATTTCTTTTGTCAGTGCTTTGTAATTTTCAATGCACAAGTTTTTAACCTTCTTGGTTAGATTTATTCCCAAATATTTTATCCTTTTAGATGCTATTATAAATGGATTATTTTCTTAATTTCCTTTTTAGATTGTTCATTGTTAGGGTATAGAAAGGTGAATTATTTATTTATTTTTTTTTTTAAGATTTTATTTATTTATTTGAGAATGAGAGAGAGCACATGAGAGGGGGGAGGGTCAGAGGGAGAAGCAGACTCCCTGCTGAGCAGGGAGCCCGATGCGGGACTCGATCCAGGGACTCCAGGATCATGACCTGAGCCGAAGGCAGTCGCCCAACCAACTGAGCCACCCAGGCGCCCCGAAAGGTGAAT
This sequence comes from Leptonychotes weddellii, assembly GCF_054177405.1. Taxonomy (NCBI): domain Eukaryota; kingdom Metazoa; phylum Chordata; class Mammalia; order Carnivora; family Phocidae; genus Leptonychotes; species Leptonychotes weddellii. The sequence goes on from NC_138372.1 coordinate 165,333,301, forward strand.
TATTTTGTACATTGATTTTATACCCTGAAACTTTTTTGTGCTGATTTATTAGTTCTGTCATGTTTCTTTTCTCTTTTTTTTGTGAAGAATCTGTAGGGATTTTTTCTTCTTCTTTTTTTTAATGTATATGATAGAATTGGTTATGCACATACAAAAGAATGAAATAGGACCCTTATCTTACACCATACATGAAAATCAACTCAAAATGGATTAAAGACTTGTGCTTAAGTCTCCAATAAAACATAGGAAGAAAAGTTACTTATATTAGTTTTGGCAATTATTTTTTTTTTTGGATTTGATGCCAAAAGCACAGGCAACAAAACCAAAAATAGACAAGTGAGACTAAATCAAACTAAAAAGCTTCTATATGCATAGGGAAGGAAACAATTCAGAGTGAAAAGACATGCTACAGAATATGAGAAAATATATGCAAGCCCGCCATTTAATACAAGGTTAATATTCGAAGTATATGAGTCTCCTATAGTCAATAGAAAAAACAAATAACCCAACTTAAAAATGGGCAAAATGCTTGAATGGACAATTTTCCAAATAAGATATACAAATAGCCAACAGGTAAATGAAAAGATTCTCAACTTCACTAATCATCAGGTAAACACACATCAAAACCACAAAGTGCTATCACTTCACCTGTTAGGATAGCTGGTATCAATATAAAACGAGACAAAAGATAACAAAGTGTTGGGGAGGATTTGGATAAATGGGAATCTGTACACACTGTTGGTAGGAGCATAGACTGGTTGCAGCCACTACAATGGTTCCTCAAAAAATTAAAAATAAACTACCATAAGATCCAGCAATCCCACTTTCTGTTATATATCCAAGTGAAATGAAATTGGGATCCTGAAGAGACATCTGCACCCTCATGTTTATTGTAACATTATTCACAATAGCCAAGATATTGAAACAACCCAAATAACCATTAACAGATGAGTGGATAAAGAAATGTGAGATATTATACATACAATGACATATTATTCAGCCTTAAAAAAAGAGAAATTCTTCCATTTATTGCAACATGGATGAACCTAGTGTACATTATATTAAGTGAAATAAGCCAGTCACAGAAGGACAACTTCTGTGTATTTCCACTTACATGCGATATCTAAAATAGTCAAAGTCATAGAAGCAGAGAATAGAATGGTGGTTGCTAGGGGCTAGGAGGAGGAGAAAACTGGAAATTGTTTTTCAATGGATGTGAAGTTTCTGTTATGCAAGATGATTAAGTTCTAGAAATCTGCTATACAACATAGTACCTATAGTTAACAATATACACTTTAAAATATTTATAGATCTCATGTTAAGTATTCTTACTTTAAAAAAAAAGCCCACAAAAGAACACAAGGACATTTTTGGAGGTAATGGATATGTTTACTACCTTGGTTGTGATGATGGTATCATGGATGTATGCGTATGTCCAAGCTCATCAAGTTATATACATTAAGTGTATAAGTTTTTTTGTATATCAATTATACTTCAATAAAGCTAAAAAAAACTCCACAAATATAGTCAGATTTGTTCTAAAATAAAAACAATAGTTTATATGTCCACTATCTGAGTAAAAATATTAATCAAGGAAATTATGACTTTGCATATCTTCCATACTCTGCAGTCTTCTGCATTAATTGCATTAGGGAAGTATGGAGCCACCTGCTGAGTGTCATGAGGAGAAAATGAAAAGCGGGATGGTGGAGAACTAGGGGACCCTATTCCAACCAGTCCCTGGAATTGAGCTGGATATCTACCAGACCACTCTGAACACACACGAAATCAGCCTGAGATGTAAGAAGATAGATCTGGATCTCTACAAACAGAATATCACAGGCGATTGGTTTCGAGGTACAAAGTGGGGAGCCGTAATATTGGAGGATAAATGGCAGTGGGAGGGAGCCTGGCCATGGGGATCCTACACCACCGGTGAGCGATAGCCTCCCATGCTGGAGACAGGGCACAGACTCGCACACCAGTAGCCAGGGGGAAAGGCTTTAGGGCAGCCCCCCAGATGGAAACCCGGAGCGGCAGGGCCATGCCTGCAAACTGGGGGCGGCTGGGGGCTTTAGAAGAACAAAGGGCAGAGAAATGCCCTGACCTGGAGGTGAGGACTGGGAGCACTGCTGAGGGGTGTACAACCCAGGACGCTGCAGTTTATAGCAGCACAGACAGAAACAGAGATAGTGTGGCCTGGAGGGCTCACTGAAGATCAGACTGTGATCTCTCTGCTCTGAAGCAGAGGGTTGGAAACGGTCTCTTCTGTTCTTTCAGAAGAGACGCAGAAAGTCTCCAGGGAAAGCCGCCAGAGAACAAAAGCCCCCAAAAAACAGGTTTCACTGAGCCCATCCCCCACCACAGGGGGCAGGGCAACTCTGCCCAAACAGGGTTGCCTGAGTAACAGCGCGGCCGGTCCCTCCTGCTGAAGACAGGCTGGGAGAACAAGAGGCCAGCCACCCTAAGGTCCCTAGAAAACAAGTGCATCTTGCTTGGGTTGTGGTCAATAATTTGGACTCTATACATTCCCTCAACCACCCCTCAACAGAATGACTAGGGTGAGGAACCCCCAAAATAGGAAAGACCCAGAAATTATGACTTATGTCACAGATTTACAAATGGATTCAGATATAACCAAGATGTCGAGATGGAATTCAGGCTAGCAATTGTGAAAACAATAGCTAGAATGGAGAAATCTATTAATGACAACAGAGTCTCTAAGGGCAGAAATGAAAGCTGAATTGGCAGAATTTAAAAATGCTATTAATGAGTTCCAATCTAATCTAGATAATCTAACAGCTAGGGTAAGTGAGGCAGAAGAACAAATTAGTGACCTGGAAGACCATTTAATAGATAAAAAGGGAAAAGAGGAGGCCAGGGAAAAACAACTCAGAATCCATGAAAATAGAATCCGAGAATAAATGACACCATGAAACGCTCCAGTGTCAGAATTATTGGAATTCTGGAGGGGGGTGGAGAGAGAGAGAGGACTAGAAGATATATTTGAGCAAATTGTAGCTGAG
>NC_138372.1:165336826-165376107 GCF_054177405.1 Leptonychotes weddellii
CTCTTTAATAAATGGTGCTGGGAAAATTGGACAGCTATAAACATAAGAATGAAACTCGACCATTCTCTAACACGATACACAAAGATAAACTCAAAATGGATGAAAGACCACAATGTGAGACAGGAACCCATCAAAATCCTAGAGGAGAACATAGGCAGTAACTTCTTTGACATCGGCCACAGCAACTTCTTTCAAGATACATCTCCAAAAGCTAGTGAAACAAAAGCAAAAATGAACTTTTGGGACTTCATCAAGATAAAAAGTTTCTGCACAGCAAAGGAAACAGTCAACAAAACAAAGAGGCAACCCACAGAATGGGAGAAGATATTTGCAAATTACACTACAGATAAAGGGCTGGTATCCAAGATCTATAAAGAACTTCTCAAACTCAACACCCAAAAAACAAATAATCAAGTCAGAAAGTGGGCAGAAGATATGAAAAGACACTTCTCTGAAGAAGACATACAAATGGCTAACAGACACATGAAAAAATGTTCATCATCATTAGCCATCAGGGAAATTCAAATCAAAACCACATTGAGGTACCACCTTACAGCAGTTAGAATGGCAAAAATGGACAGGGAAAGAAACAACAAATGTTGAAGAGGCTGCAGAGAAAGGGGAACCCTCTTCCACTGTTGGTTGGAATGCAATTTGGTACAGCCACTTTGGAAAACAGTGTGGAGGTTCCTCAAGAAGTTAAAAATAGAGCTATCCTATGACCCAGCAATTGCACTACTGGGTATTTACCCCAAAGACACAGATGTAGTGAAAAGAAGGGCCATATGCACCCCAGTGTTCATAGCAGCAATGTCTGCAATAGCCAAACTGTGGAAAGAGCTGAGATGCCCTTCAACAGATGAATAGATAAAGAAGATGTGGTCCATATAGACAATGGAATATTACTCAGCCATCAGAAAGGATGAATACCCAACTCTTACCTCAACATGGATGGAACTGAAGGAGATTATGCTAAGTGAAATAAGTTCAAGCAGAGAAAGTCAATTATCGTATGGTTTCACTTATTTGTGGAACATAAGGAATAGCATGGAGGACATTAGGAGAAGGAAGGGAAAACTGAAGGGGGTGGAAATCAGAGGGAAAGATGAACCATGAGAGACTATGGACCCCGGGAAACAAACTGAGGGTTTTAGAGGGGAGAGGGGGGGATGGGTTAGACCAATGATGGGTATTAAGGAGGGCATGTACTGCATGGAGCACTGAGTGTTATATGAAAACAATGAATCGTGGATCACCACATCAAAAACTAATGATGTTTTGTATGGTGACTAACATAACATAATAAAATTAAAAAAAAAAAAAAAGGAAAGTGAAAGCGATGTTTTAATGCTGGGCATATAGTGAGTGTTGAAGAAATGGCTCTTAAAATGATATAGAATAGGATATTATTTTCTTTCATATTAGGATCAGAAAGGTATTGAAATTTCAGTTGTACATGGAAAAGAGAAAGGAAGAAGGCAAGCAATAGTGGGTCTGCTGCTATGTGCAACTCACTGTGCTTCGTGTTTTACTTGGGTTCCCACAAAGTTGAATTTGTAGGACACGTCGAGTCTAATGAAAACCTATCTTTCGTCTGCCCCTGGATATAAACTCACAGTTCCCTTGACTTCTGTGGGTGTGCTTAAAACATGTTAAGTCATTCTTAGGACAGCAACTGAAAATATCCAGTGCAGTGAATTATAAATTAGGAAGTTGAAAAATGATTGTGCTCACTCATATCTAGTGCATTCCTCCTGAGCACATGGGAAGCACTTCCCACCTTCCAGGGCAATTATGTCTGCCACCATGTTGTTGAATTCTGGGCATCAGGATATGGAGAAAAGCAATTTATGCCATTTCAGGTCACTTTATAAAAGCCCATGTGCAACACTCCAGCTCTCTCTTGCTGTGTGTGCTTCAGAAACCCTGGGGAAGTCATTTGTTGATAGAGTAATGATGATGTGGGTCTCAGTCGGTGAGATTCCCTATGTGAAATGGAGCATGCCCTCCCTCCACCCAGGGCACATACCCACTGCCACAATTTAGACAGATAGCACGAGAAGAAATAAAGCTCTGTGACTGACTGGGATTATGGGTTTGTTACCTCATCATTGCCTATCTTATCCTGACTAATTTCCTGAACTTGATTTTGTTTTAAATCTGCCTTCTACAAGGTGCCATTGGCTTGGGTGCTCATATAAATTGAGAGAGGGTGGCAAAATCCTCCTACTCTTTTTTTCTACTTGGAACTTCTCCTTATCCAGACTCATGAAATAATTATCTGACCCCAACAAGCAGGGGATAGGAAAGATGAGGTAATGAGATCCAGAAAGTTGTTATCCAGTGTTGTCCTAAGATTTTCATATCTGGCAGATGATCAGAACTTGCCCTTTCTCTTGTGAGCACCTTGGTGAGTTCAGAAGCTTCCCTACTGAGACCCTGACACTGCATTTGCCGTGATGTGGCTTCCTGTGCTTGTCTCCTTCAAATCACCTCTGGACTTCTGCCCTAGCAGAAAACTCCACAGCCCATTATTGCTGGGCTTTATTACTCTGGAAGGCTGCCTTTTTGGGCAGAACTCCTTGGAAATTGACCCCAGGCTCCCATCCTATTTCATTTGCTCCAAAGCTCCCTGTGTGCACTCTCAGGAGTGCAGTTACTTCCCAGATGTGGCTCCCTCTCCTTGCAACCCAAGGTCACTCTAACTTTCTCAGGCATGGTAAGCACCCATCCTTGCATCTCCATCTTAATGGCAGGGGCACCCTCCAAACCTGACTGTACTCTTAAAGCCTTCTTTTCAGGCTCCCACCCCTCCACAACCTCATTGGCCCCATGGTCCTTCCTAGAAGTCCCATTACAGGATCCTCCTGGATCGCTACTCCATCTACCCTTTTATATCCACATTTTATGATAGTCACATAACCAGTTATTTTTTCCATAGTATTCTGTTTTCAATTCACTTTGGAATGTAACATCTGTTGAATTCATGCCCAATGAAGCATGAAGAGTACCATTTTTACATCCCGTTACACATACATTGTCTCATTTAAACTCCATACATGCCCTGTGAGTTATATTGACCCTTACTTCATAAATGAGAAACCTAAATTTCAGGCAGGTTAGCTGGGTCACATATGTAATAAGCCAGAACATAGGTGCCATGAGGGAAAGCAATCTGTCTGTCTTGTTCACTTTTGCATCACCGAACATAGAGCAGTACCTGCACATAGTATATGCTTAAGGTTTTTTCCTGTATGAGTACATGATAACAGGGATTTACAAATCAATTTCTATTTACTTTATACCAGGTTCCTCAAACGTGGCACTACTGATATTTGGGGACAGTTAATTTTTTGTTATTTGGGGGGCTATCCTGTATATCATGGAATACTGAGCAGCATCCCTGGCCTCTACCCATGAGACGTCAGTAGCAGGCTGTCCCCTAGTAATGACAACCCAAAATGTCTCCAGACATTGCCAAATGGGACCTGAGATGTAGTTGCCAGGTGGAAAACTACTCTACACTGGTGTTTTCCCATATGTGTCTGTAGATTGTTGGTGGTAGGAGGGTGTTTTAAATTGGGAGAGGGGAGGATGACTGGCTTACTTATCCTCAGAGATATGGGTAACAATCAAATTAAAATACAGTTTTTCAACTTATTCAAAACATAGGGCTTGAGGAAAAGGACTCTCAGAGCAATTGGAGCCAGGAAAAGAGAATATTTAGATTTGCTTTGCTCCATCAAGGTAGAATTGGGCCTTGGGATTTCAGATGGTATGAAGACTCATTGTATTGATTTTTACTTTAGTTTCTATTTGTGAAGAGATAAGGTTTTCTATTTGTAGCAATGAAACTTCTTTTTGTCAGAGAATGTTAGTTGAACCACCATACATTGCTCCCCCTCCAGCCACCGCCCCCCCTTGGATTTAACTGTATTTGCCAGGTTCCTTGCATTGAGGCACATCCCTAAGGCTAGTACATGGATTTGTGGACAGGTCCTTACTATGCTTGATTCTTCATTCTCTTTTTTTTTTTTTTTTAAAGATTTTATTTATTTATCTGAGAGAGACAATGAGATAGAGCATGAGAGGGGGGAGGGTCAGAGGGAGAAGCAGACTCCCTGCTGAGCAGGAAGCCCAATGTGGGACTCGATCTCGGGACTCCAGGATCATGACCTGAGCCGAAGGCAGTCGCTTAACCAACTGAGCCACCCAGGCGCCCCTCTTCATTCTCTTTTACCCATGGATTAGCTGATAAAGAGATGAGCAACAGGGTGATTTTGAGAGTTGTATGTTGAAGACCACTGAGATGCAAGTTGGAAGGTATTAGATCCTGAATCAGTGCATGGAGACAGTTGCACAGGAATTTCCTGGTAAATATCCATCTGCGGAATGTTTCACAAGAAGAAAATAGACTTTTTTTTCTAAGCCCTTGAGACTTGGGGATTTGTCACTTATAGCAGCATCATAACAAACACACCCTTCACATGGATTTAAATAAGTAAAAGTGTGAACAGATATAAAGAAAAACTGCTTAATTCTATCTCAGATATTCCATGGATGTGGTAAAAACTCTTAAAGGTAATACCAGTAATGGATCTATAGAGTCAAGGATGTGAACATGAATACATTACCTATCAGGAATTCTCTTCTATGAAAACTGTCCTTGTTGATTTCAGAAAAAAAAAAAGGGACAATATAATAAAACTATTTGCTAGGACAAGACCTTAGTGATATATTTTGCCAAGAAGTGATTAAGATCTATGTTATGCAAAGGTAACTGTATTAGTTTCCTATTGCTCCATAACAAACTACTGCAAAGGAGAAACTTAACACAACATACATCATTATCTCGCAATCTCTGTAAGTCAGAAGTCTTGGCACGACTCAACTATACCGTCTGCTCAGGGTCTCCCAAGGCTGGAATCCAGGTGCCAGCCAGACTATGTCCTCACCTGGAGTATCAACTGGAGAAGATTTTCTTCCAATCTCCATCAGGTTGTTAGCTGACTTCACTTACTTGTGGCTACAGAACTCGTGTCAGCTTCTTTCTTCAGAGCCAACAATGGAGAGAGTCTGATGCTTCAGGACTCTAACATCTAGATACTTTTAAAAAGGATTCATGTGATTAGGTCCTGCCCACCCAGGTTAAGATCCCGTTTGATCAACTTAAAGTCAGTTGGTTAAAGACTTTAATTACACCTGCAGGATTCCTTCATTTTGCCAGATAGTGTAGAGCACAGTCCAATGTGGGTTAGTCAGGGGACCTTGGGTCTCTAAAGATACATGGAAGCCAAACGCCTCCCATTTTTTACTCCACTTACATCCAAGATCTTTAAAATTGGAGTGGCCAATATTCTTAAGTTGGATTTTCCTCCTTCCCTGCAGTACTTCCCTAGTCTTTCATTCTTATTCAAAGAGACATAAACATGAAACTTTATCTCAGGCTCTGCTTTCAGACAACTAGGCTGAGGCACTGCTTTTTGCAGAAAGACTGAGTCTTTATGTGTCTTTGTATCTTATGTATCTTTGTATCTTATGTATCTCATTCCCTACTGTTGAGAGTGTAAAAGTAGCCACTTTGCCAAATTTTCAAGGTCCCAGATTTCTGAACTGTCTCTCATTTCTTTTTCCTTTTACAAACAAGCCAATTAATGACCAAGCTCATCACTTTCTTATAATACTTTCCTAAAGTGGGCGAATAGAAACTGACATACACTCTCACACTGGCTCCTTCTAGTTGCTTCCTGTAGAGCTTAAAGACTTCAGTCAGCACATAGTCTGCCCCCAAGTTACATCAAGCGGTATTTTTCATTGAAACTTTTACAGAGATAATTGTAGATAGCCATCCCATCTATACTTCTCCCAGTTTCTCTTAGTAGAAAAATTTTGCAAACTTTTATTAAATACCACAGGACATTCACACTGATACAATCTTGTGATCTAATTCTGATTTCCCCAGTTTCATTTTATGCATGTGTGTGTATGTTAAGTTCTGTACAATTTTATCACCTTGTAGGTTCCTGTATCCACCATCACAGTCAAGATATGGAATAATTCCAGTACCACAAGGATCTCTCATGTTGCACTTCTAACTATCCCCATGTCCATACCACCATGGCCACCCCCACTTGGCTCTGGCACTAAATCCTGACCACTAAAATGCTCTTCATTTCTAAAATGTTGTCCTCTAAAATGTGATGTAAATGGCATAATACAAAATGTAACCTTTTGAAATGGACTCTTTCCACACAGCGTACTTTCCTGGAGATTCATTCAAGTTGTTTATTCCTTTTTATTAACAAGTAGTATTCCATGACACTTATGCACCAGAGATTGTTAACCATTCACCTGCTGAAGGGCATGCAAGTTGATTCCAGATTTTGGCTCTTGCAAATAAGGCCACTGTAAACATCTACATACAAGTTTTTGTGTGTACATAAACTTTCCTTCATCTGAGATGAATGCCCAGGCTTGTAATTGCCTCGTCATATGGTAACTTTTTGGTTAGTTTTACAAGAGATTGTCTGTTGTAATGAGTAGCCTATACTATCTTACATTCCCATCAGTAATGTATGAATGATTCATTTCTTTCTATTTCATTGCCAGAACTTGGTGTTGTCAGTATCTTTTTGTTTTTAATTTTATCCATTCTGATAATTATGTAGTGTTATCTCATTGTGGTTTTAATTTACATTGCTCTAATGGTTAATGATATTGAACACTTTTTCATGTGTTATTTGTTATCTGTATATCTTCAGTGAAATACCTCATTTTTCTTTTTTCTTTTTTTTTTTACTGTTGAGTTTCAAGAGTCCTTTATATATTCTGAATACCTTTTTGTTTTTGCCAGATATGAGATTTGAAAGTATTTTCTCCCAGTCTGTCGACTGTCTTTTCTTCTTCTTCACATGGAATCTCAAAGAACAAACTTTTAAAAATTTGGATGCATTCCAGCTTATCAATTTGTTCTCTTTTGGATCATGCTTTTGGTGTCATGTCTAAGAACTCTCAAACTAGCCTTAGATCCTGGAGGTTTTCCTCTTTCTTTGTCTAAAGTTTTATAGTTTTATATTTTATATTTAAGTCTATGGTCAATTTTGAGTTAATTTTTATATACTGTGTGAAGGTTAGGTTAAGGTCATTCTTTTCCCCTATGGATGCCCCCATGCTCAAGCACCATGTATTTAAAAGGTTATCTTTCCTCTGTTAAATTACCTTTTCACCTTTGTCAAAAATCAGTTGAGGGACGCCTGGGTGGCTCAGTTGGTTAAGTGTCTGCCTTCCACTCAGGTCATGGTCCCAGGATCCTGGGATCAAGTCCCATGTCAGGCTCCTTGCTCACCAGGGAGACGTCTTCTCCCTCTGCCTGCCGTCCCCTGCACCTTGTATGCCAACTCTCTCTCTCTCTGACAAATGAATAAATAAAATCTTAAAAAAAATCAATTGAACACATTTGTGCAGGTCTGCTTCTTTTTTTAAACATGGACAAGTCTTTAATAGATACTACATATGAGAACATCCAAGTGGTTAATAACAATTATAGTCCTTAAAGAAGTATAAATTAAATCACAATTAGATATCACTGTACACCTATCCAAATTTTATAAAATAAGCAAGATGAAAAAACAAGTGTGTGGAGTAACTAGAACTTGGATACACTGCTGGTGGAACTATACTTTCATAAAACCAACTTGGCAAACTATTTGACAGTACCTACTAGAGTTGAACATATGAGAAACTTTAACAATATGGAACAATCCCCCACAGCTAATGTTGACAACAACCAAAAAACTCCACAAAGGAGTACATTCTGTATTTTTTCATGTATAGGGTGTAGAAAAACAGGTAAAATTAATCTCCATTGTTAAAAGTCAGAATGGTGGGTTGGAGTTGGCTAGAAAGATGCATAAAGAGAATGTCAGTCTATTTCTATGATCTTAATGTTGTTCCATTGACCTAGGTATCCATCCATTAATTAATAACACACACTCTTGATTAATAAGTCATGCTCACTTGGCTATTGAACCCATCCAGTGAGGTTTTTTAAAAAATTTCTGTTATTGTATTTTTTAGTTTCTTAATTCTCATTTAGTTCTTTTTTTTTTTTTTTTACACGCAACTTCTATTCCTTTGTTAAGGTCTTCTATTTTTTCATTTGTTTCAAGAGAATTTGTAAGTGAATTTTGAACCATTTTTCTATAATGGCTGCATTGAAAACCTTGTCACACAATGACGTAATTCCAACATCTGCTTCATCCTGCTTCGGCACCAGTTGATGGTCTTTTCTCCCTGAAGTTGTGATTTTCTTGGTATTGAGGTGACAGATGATTTTCAGTTGTGTCCTGGACATTTTGTTTGTTTTGTTAGAATACTTCCAATTCTATTAAAATCTTTTATTTTAGCAACCAGTCACCCAGTTTAGGGTTAGAATGCAGGCTTTGGCCTAACATGTGGAGTGTGGCTCCGGTGGGAAGGTGATCCTTACAATCTTCGTGGTGTTATATTCATCTGCTTGGTTTGGTGCTGCTGGAGCTCTCCCTGTCCTGTCAGTGCAGCTGAGGGTGCTGCAAGTCCAGTAGTGGGATGTCTTCTGCTGACAAGGAGTGTGGTAAGAACCACTGACTGGAACCCCACCCCCACGTGCCTGCTCTTCTGGTGCATCTGAGTGGAAAAGGAGGGTCTATGGGGACCAAAAGGAGCTTCCTATATATGGCCACCTGCTTTTTGGGTCCTTCTCGCCTTCTGCCTGATTCCCTCAGAATGTTTTGGCAGAAAAAGGGAGTCTCAGAGACTTAGAGAGTTCTTATTATTCTTGGGGCTCCCAACCAAACCCTCTTGACGGTAGTGTCTGAGTAGCCTGATGTATTCAGAGAGACTCTTATCTGATCCAGAAGTGGAATGAGCCTACCTGCACTTTCTCCCCTTGGTCAGTCAGGGATTAGTAAATGCCAGATCTGGGTGACCTTCTTCTCTTGGGTGACAGCATACAAGATCCCCTGCCACTGTCCTGTTCCTCGAGACCTGGAGCCCTAACCAACAGCTTGCCTTCTTTCTACTTCTGAGCATTCACCTTTTGTGGTCTCTTGCACCAGTTCCAGGGTTTATAGTGGTGCTTAATGAGGAGGAATAAGGAAAAACACATTGATACCACCTTGTTCAGACCAACATTTTTACTCAAACATTTCATAATCAGGCCTTTATTTCCCTATTTCATCATTAATTCTTCCCACACATGTACCTTATGGACATAACTGATTTGCTAAGCTTAACTGACTCTAATGCCCTTTTTTAAATTCTTCCCTCAACCTGGAATGCCCTCTCCCCTCTACTTTCTTAGAAATGCTTGTGGGATTTCACCAAGTGTTTTTGATGTTTGGTGAAGTCAGGGCTAATTTATTAAGGGCGGCAGATGCTGAGGTGAGGTCTTTGGACTTTAGCCTATGGGTAAAAGCAATTCCCTTGCTGGCCTCAATCCTCTGAGAATCCTTATTAGTGGTTACTGAGGCTGTACTCTTCTGGGTTACTTGATTTGTAAAGAGGGAAGCATGCTTCACTGCTTTGTTTTGGAAGTCAGTTGACATTCAGTTATTAGACTAATCCAAACTGTGTTTTCCAATAAACGTCTCAAGGGAAGGTTTCCAATTCACTTTGGCTACTTAAAAGAAGTTGTCAGAGTAAATTAAGGCCTCAGCTCTTGCTCAGGCAATGAATGTCTCTAGAATAACACCTGTTGTCCTTTCTTGATGAGCACAAGACTCTTGTCTGCAGTCTGATTGGGCCATATAGCCGTAGAGAAAATGGGTCTTTTGTAGAGAAATAACCAGCCATCCAAAAAATCAAGCAAACAAATGAACACCCCAAAAAACAAAACCTGCCAGGCATTTAATGTGCCTGTTATACTTAAGACACTAGACACTAGAAAGTGTATGAAAATACTCACAGTAAAGCTCCTGTGTTCTGCAAGTATAAACTATTTATTCATCCACTCATGTGTTCACTTATTCAATCACCTTTGTTTTTACTGATTCAAAATTTAGTTATATGCCAGCTTATTTTCCAAAGTGCTGGTGTTAAAATGAACAAGGCATCACATCCCTTGGGGAGCTCACCACCAAATCAGAAGACAGGCCCTTAGATTCTCATAAAACCCTGTGAGAGGGCAGCGGCTGACTGCCTGCTGCTACCATAGACATGCAGAACCCCATGAGGGCGTTGAGAGGTGGTATCTAACTCAAAATGTACATAAACGGGGCTCCATGGAAAAGTCCTAGAGGAAGTTGCACAGAATAAATGAGGCAGAGAGAGAGAAGAGGCTTAGGCCAGAAGGAGAGAAATAGCATCAAGAATGTTCTAGGCACAGGACAGGGAACTGAGCGGTGGTATTGAAGAGGCAGGCGGGGAGCTCTGATTTGCATCGTGTTTTACTGTTTACAACTTGCTTTGTTTGATTATCACACAAAAATCCTTGATAATTAATTCAGCTCATGAGGCCCAATACACAAGAGTAACATGAGGCTCCAATAAATTAAGTGCCTATCTGCCTCTTTCCTTCCCCGTTGTTTTCCTTCATCTGTTCATTTTAGAGGCTTAGTATGTAAGAAAGGAATGTAGCCTATCTCATTAATACTTATATCATTTATATACTGAAATTATATTATTTTGAACCTATTATGTTATTTATTTATTCATATTTATTTTTAATTTTTATCCCAGTATAGTTAACACACAGTGTTATATGGGTTTTGGGTGTACAATATAGCGATTCAACACTTCCACACATCACCCCATGCTCATCATGACAAATGCACCCCTTCATCCAATATATTATTGAATTAATCTCACCTATCTATTAAGCTTTTGTTTTTTTAATGCAGCTCCTTGAAAAATTGAAAATATGTTTATGGCTCACATTCTATTTCTATCTCATGGTACTGCACCAGACTATTGGCTCAAAGACCAAATCTGTACCCTGAAAGCCTAAGCCCTGGGATGGGTTCTGCTCAAAGTGAATCTTGACAGCATGGGGGTCAGAAGCAAATACTCAATCATCAGAGAGCCCTATATTTAGATCCCTTGCCCAGATAGCTGATGGCTCTTAGACCCTGAGCTCTGTTTCCTCATCTGCAAACATCAGGTTGCTATGAGGGTTAAATAAAAAAAAAAAAAATTAAAATCAATTAGGCCAGCATCTGCTATGGCATGCGTGAGCTCGTGAAGTGAACTCGCCATGAGGTTTTAAGTAGGTGGCATGGAGTCCTCTGGTCTTCACTCTGTAAAGGGGCCTGAGATCCTTAGGTGTGCTGTTTGTCTACCATCATGGCAATGGGTTTCGCTTTCCTCCAGGTCAATGAGCCCAAGCTAGCTGTGTGAACTTGGGCAAAGTACTTCATTTCTCTGTCCCCTTATTTTCTCATCTGAATATAAGGATGGGAAGACCTCATGGGTATGATAAGAATTAAGTAAGTTTCTGCAAGTATTTATCACAGTGCCTGACATACAGCAAGCACTAAATAAATGTTTACAACGAAGATGAGAAAAACATCCAAAAGAATGTAAAAGAGTGTAATTCTATGTGCTCCTTTGCCTCTTGCTCACAAAAGTGATGTGGCACCAACTTGCCAAGTACCACTGTGAAGCCCAACCACCATGGCAGGTTCCAGGCAGAGCAGGTGGCCTCCTGCCAAGTTCAGAGCTGCCAGTATGGCTGCTGCTGAGTGACAGGGCATGTGCAAAGGGGTCGACATCTGGTGATAGCTCATGCATGAAAGCATCTCTCCACAGTTTTGAGTGCTGTCTCCTTGTGGCAGTGTTTATGGGAACAGCTGTGCTGGATAAACTGGATGAGCTGAGAAATCAGAAGGAGTACACAGACCAAGTCTAAAGAGCTCCCCCTCCACATTCTCGGCATTCCTGCACCACGTCAGTGAACATAAGCACCTGAGCTGCCTTTGCTGCCCATCCTAGTGCTGGCTTTCTAAGTGAGGTCCGTGAGCACCATCCTCATTTTACTTGCCCATCTCTGTATTTGCTCCCCTGACCCAGGCCCTCCTGTCTTTCTCCAGGTCAAGGGACATGTCAGTACAATGTCAATCCCCATTATAACACCTTCCACAGCTTCCTGAAATTGCTCAGAAATGAGGACAAGACTGGGAACTCCAAAGTAATGAAACTAAAATAGCATTTTGATGAAATTTTGACCAAGAGATCCAGGAATACTTTTCAAGTCTTTCTATGATCTGGTCTCCCTCTACCTTTCCCTGATAATTTTCCAAATGCATTTACTATCCCTCTCTGTATCACTCAATCTGTTGTAGCCACACAGGTATTCTTGCTATTTCCCCAACAAGCCAGACACATTTCTGCCTCACGACCTTTTACTGTCTAAAATCCTCCTTCCCCAAGTGTCCTATGTCTTGTGCCCTCATCTAGTCAGTCTTTGTCAATATTATTTCATCAGTGAGGACTTAGCTGACATCCCTCTATATAACAGCAGCCCCCAATGGCATCTTCTTTCATCTCTTTCTCTCTCTCCTTTTTTAAAAAAGATTTTATTTATTTATTTGAGAGAGAGAGAACATGAGTAAGGGGGAGGGGTAGAGGGAAAGGGGGAAGCAGACTCCCCACTGAGCATGGAGCCCAACGCTGGACTGAATCCCAGGACCCCGAGATCATGACCTGAGCCGAAGGCAGACGCCTAACCGACTGAGCCACCAAGGCACCCCTCATCTCTTTCTCTTTAGAACTTATACATATAAGCATGTTTATTTATCTCTTTTCTTCCATTAGAATATAACTTTTTGTAGGCAATGACTTGATTTTTTTCAATCACTGCATCTCTAGAGCCAAGACTAATGTTACAAAATAGCCACCTGATAAATATTTGTAAAGTAAATGGATAGGATGGATGAGGGATCCTGGAGCAATATCTTAGTGGATTGCTCTGACCTCTCAAGTCTCCCTGCTATGCTTTCCTCAAGGCAGGTCTTACTACATCAGTCCCCACCTAAGTGCCTTCAATGGATTCCTGTTGCTCAGGAATGATGACAAGATTGGGAACATTGAGGTAATAGAACTACAATAGTATAAGAACAATATTTCCTTTCGTCCAAGCAACATGACATAGGAGTATTCAAAACAGGGCCTACCCTTTCATCCTCCTTTTGAGGTCCTGAGACAGGTGAACACGCACACAAAGGCAAACAGAAAATTACCCTCTCTTGTGCCCCCAAACCTCAAAACAGTGGACAATATATACTAGACTTATGGAAAACTCCATTTTGCTAAAACTAAACCTCTTTACTGAGACTAACTAAGCCCAGCTTTGGCTCTTTCCCCATCTATCACTCTCAGTCTCCCATTCCTAATACCCAACCTGATGTGTCTTACAACTCCTAACCACAATGTGAGGACACAGTAACCCAGTGAGTACATACCAGCCTCAAGGAAAAGGGACTAGAACCGTAAAATGGTGATTAGAGAAGGAAGCTCCTCCTAGGTCTGACCTGTCACCAGTGTCCGCTCATATAACCCACTTGTGATTCTCCAAGTCACACTCCAGTGGTGTAGACTATTAAGTCCTTTAAAAATTTCACTGCTAGGGGCACCTGGGTGGTTCAGTCAGCTAAGCATCTGAACTCTTGGTTTCAGCTCAGGTCATGATCTCAGAGTTGTGAGACTGAGCCCCGCATCTGGCCCCTCACTCAGCAAGAGTCTTCTTGGGAATCCCTCTCCCTCTTCCTCTGCCCTGCCTGTTCCTTCTCTCTCTCTCTCTCTTTCCCTCTCCCTCTCTCTAACATAAATAAATAAATCTGTAAAATTTTTGCTGTTAGTAAAGGCGGCCCTCCAGAAATATTTTCAACCTCAAACACTATCTGGATCAGAAAGACTGGAGTTGGGGGTAGGGGGGGTGAATAATGAGCACAAGCACTTTCTAGAAGCCATTTCTTTGGTTTTTGTTTTTCCTGTTAATCTGCTGGGCTTACTAGTGAGGTTTCTGTTTGACTGGTCAGGGTTGGCTGTTGCCTGTGCAGAAGTTCAGAGGTTATTAAAGGAGTCCTGTTTACCACCTCCGGCACCTTCTCCAAACGTTCCTGCGTCCTGAGCATCATGCTGTGACGATTACGCTGGGGATTCAACCCATGATCATCTTAAAAATATCTGTCAGATAACAATGAGATATCATGAACTAAAATAGTAATAGACTAAACCAAAATAGCACAAAAATACCTTGACTCAGATGACCCCAAAAAACACCATTCAAACATTCATCACTCAACCCATTTAGCAGCTTGAATGATCCCACCCAAGCTTTCCTACAAGGTTACACCAAGTATATTAGTTTTCTAGGGCTGTCATTACAAATACCATAGACAGAGCTGCTTAAACAACAGAAATGTATTTTCTCATAGTTCTGAAGACCAGAAGTCTGAGGTCAATGTGTCAGCAAGATTGATTTCTTATGAAGCCTCTCTCTCTGACTTCTTCCATCTGGTAGTTTTCTTCTGATATCTTCACGAGGTCTTCATTCAGTGTGTGTCAGTGTCCAGATGTCTTTTTTGTATAAAGACACCTGTCATGGTCGGTTAGAGCCCACCTCAGTGACCTCATTTAACTTTAATTGCCTTTTTTTTTTGCATTGAGGTTTATTTATTTATTTGTTTATATGTTATGTTAATCACCATACATTACATCATTAGTTTTTGATGTAGTGTTCCGTGATTCATTGTTTGCGTATAACACCCAGTGCTCCATGCAGAACGTGCCCTTCTTTAATACCCATCACCAGGCTAACCCATCCTCCCACTCCCCTCCCCTCTAGAACCCTCCGTTTGTTTTTCAGAGTCCATAGTCTCTCATGGTTCATCTCCCCCTCCGATTTTCCCCCTTCATTCTTGCCCTGCTGCTATCTTCTTCTTCTTTTTTTTTTTTTTAACATATAATGTATTATTTGTTTCAGAGGTACAGGTCTGTGATTCAACAGTCTTACACAATTCACAGCGTTCACCATAGCACATACCTTAATTGCCATTTTAAAGAACTTCTCTCCAAACATAGTCATATTCTGTGGTCCTGAGTCTTGGGGCTTCAGCATATGTCCCTCCTTTGTGGCAGATAAAATTCACCCCATAACATCAAAGAATTCCACATGTCAGAATTGCGTGTGTACATCTTGTATTATCAGTAGCACAAATGCCTAAAATATGAACAATATGAAATCCCCCACTAGTGATTTCTCACTGTATGATCAAACTCTCAAAACAGAAATCCCCCATCCTTTTCAGAGAACTTAAACTTTTCAAGTCTCGGGTTCTTCATGTTTTCTCAGACCCAGGCAGTAGAGTCTTACCCAGATGCCCACATAGAGCCCAGACACTGTTTCAGCACCTGAAACTGACACCATTTCCACTCAAATGAGGGATCCATTGATGTTCCTTTGCCTATTATCAAAGTCTGGTTGTTCCAAGCTTGTGCTTCTCTGTTTCTTAAAACAGAAGCCACTTCAAGATGGCAGACAAGTCCAGTCACTCCCATTTCTCCAGCTTCCTCTCATTCCCTATCGGCCATTAGGGTCTTAGTGCTTCTCACCTGTATCTTTTCAGAAAGCTCCTCACTAGTCTCCCTGTCTGCTGTCATTCAGTCCAACTTTCCTGTAGCCAGAGTGCTCTTTCAGAAACATACGTAACATGTCCCTGCTTTAAAGACATTCTTTAATTCTGCTTTACTTTTAGAATAAAGTCCAAGCATCTTATATGAGATAACAGGCAATTTATTCCCTAATTCCTATGTCTACAACTTAATCTCCTTCCAACCCTTTCTCAGAACATATGTTCCAGCAATTTTGAGCTACTTACCTTTTCCCAAATATGCTACATTTTAACTCTTCATTTTTCTCGTTTTGCTTACTATACTGAAAATATCCCAGGATGCTCCAAAACCAAACTCTGGAAACAGTATTAGATTCTTGCTTTCCTTCCTTAACTCCCTCCCCATGCAAGAGCTTCCTAAGACCTCCAGATTTTATCAAAAGATTGTCTTTAGAATTCTCTTCCATTTTCACAGATTCACCCTTTGGAGAGATCCTAGCATACGACCTCATTATGTGCTCTTATGAATTTTTGAAATGAGAGCAAAATTAGAGTCTCTGTTTCCATTCTGGGTATTAACACCAGAGAAATCAGTTTATGTATTGTTTGAGTTAGCCTCATTCCCTTTGGTTAAGTACATACTGCTCCTATGATGGGATCTCAAGGTGTCTAGGTAGCATTTATGCATGTCCGGGCACTTGGGTGAACAGGTGGCGCTGGCCTGCTTCAGCTTTCTTGTATGAGCTCCGAGGAACCTTCTGAGAGGGAATTCCTGTGGAGAAAAGACACACAATGACAGCTGATTCTGAGACCATCATAGTGTGCTATCGATAAGCAGACCAGACAGACCTACATCTCCTCTGCCTTACATTTCTCACCTCAAGCCCATGCATCCAGAGTCACCCCCATGCACACCCAGATCTGTGTCCAGCAGCCTGGGAGTCCTTCTTTCCTCCAGTGTTATGCTACTCTGTCTCCAATGTTATATGCAAGATATGCTCTCTGCCTGCCCTCCCCTCCCCAATTTCCAGACCCAACTTTGCTACTGAGCCTTCATCAATTCTGCTTTTACCAGTGGGAATTAAAGTGTCCCCATTCTCTGGGGCAAGACAGATGGAAGGTCAGGAAAGGAGGAAGGAACATACATGGAATATCTGTCATAGATCAAATTCATTTTCTACATTATTGTATTCAATTCTCAAAAGCGTGCCATACGACTGTAATTCTTTCCCCCACTTTGCAGGGGATTGAGAGGAGAATGAGATATTGAATTGTTAATCTAGCTACTGTGGCCAGTAGGTGGAGGTACAGGAATAAAGCCCAGTGTTCACAACCAACAATGATGATGCTCTCTTCACGTTCTCCATGCAAGCTGGACATGAGTTTTCTCTGTGCTCACAGAGTGCAGTATAGTACACTGACAGTGGCTAACTCAGCATCTACTACACACACCCTGCTTCTTCTTTCTTACCAGAGCTCTGCTTCCACTCTGGCACCTACTTTTATCCCTGCTGGTAGAGGGTGACTTCATGCCCTGCTCAGTTTTGGATTCTGATTTCTCCATACCAGTTAGTGCATGGTGTTCCCCTGTGATTGCCAGGATTCGGGGATGACTTAAGTAGCCCAAGAGACCTGAAAGAGAGGACTAACAGTTTATGCCTGGCAGAAGGGTTTCTCTGGTGTCCTCCTGATCATGAACAAGGAAGCATTGCTGTAAAGTCATATTCCCTCTGGAATCCCTCTGATAACTACAAGTTATACCAGGACCAGATTCAGGAGGAATCTGGAGCTAGGATAGAAGAGAGAGAAAGAGAGAGATGGAGAGAGAGATGCTGAGGTTGAAGGAATCTTGATTACATTATGGATACACTCACTGTGCTGCTCCTAGAAGCTGCCAACCTCCAGATTTCCAGTCATGTGAGATATTTAATTTCTTTATTGTTCATAATCACTTGAGTTTGTCCAAGATTTTCAATATTTGCCTCTAATGTATTCTGACTGATGTGGTTCATCATGGGTCTTATTTGTCACTCTCCATCTCTCTACACAAGGCACCAGCCCTGTGACAGAAGATGTAGATGCTTTTCTAAACTAGAGAACTCACCTCAAATCCTGGTTGCCCAGGTTGCCCTGGTTGCCAACTCATCCTCATGTCTTTCCTAAATAACACTTCCTCAGGGAGGCATCTACTGACATTCAGACTGGATGAGGGCCCCTAATTATATATTCTTTTCACACTTTGTGTTTTTCCTTCCTCCATTTATCAAATCTTCACTGATTGTTTGCGTGGTCATTCACTACATAGGTCATTCACCAAATTATGAGCTTCCTCAGGGTAGAGCAATGTTAGTTAAGATCTGCCTTGTCTCTGTAGCACCAAGCATGGTTCTGGGCACACAAAACATTTGTCCAGTGAGTGATGAATGGGTAAGTAAACGAAGAGTCAACCCTTAATAAATGTGTGCTGAATTGGAATGAGTTTCAATATATCTGTATGTAATGTGGACTCAGGAGTGTTATTGCCAATTAATATACATGGAACACCTTGGATGGCTCCTATGAACCTAATATATTGGTTTGACTCTGGTGTCTTTGAAGGTAGTGGCAGGAGTTCATTTGGAATGTTGTATTTGCCAATTTCACTTTATTTCTTCAGCCTAGATTTCAGAGGCAGGCAGCATGCCTCTCATTTATCCAACTTATCTGGAGCCAATTCAATAGAATAATCAACCCCCAGCATGTCCTACACTTGTTGCTTGTCAAAACCTCTTATAGTCAAGGAAGGCAAGTAATCGGTAAAGGGTACTTAACACAGGGACTGGGAGGTTCAGGATTTTAATTTTGTTTTTTCTTGAAGAGAAGCCTCTATCTGGGCCAGCTAGAGTGACCTTTCTGCTTCCATGTACACAGCGAGGCTGAAGAGTGTGATCAGCCTCTAGGAGAAGCCTCCCCCTGCACCTCCTTTGAACTCGTTCCTCACCTTCTACTTCTCATCATAGAACACTCTGAGATATTTTTGTCTGTATTTCCCAAATTTATTGTGAATTGCCCAGTGATGAAACCTTTGACTTATTCACCTGGGTCCCCAGTACTCCAGACAGGCACTAAAATTCAACACAGTTCCACGAGACAATGTTTCCTGAAGGCTTGTTGTGTATCAGAAACTGTGGGAAGCATGATGAGAATACAGACAGGACATGGACCATGCAGTCGTGGCAGTCAAAGAATCTTCTTGACTGAAGTGATGCCTGAGTGCATGAGTAAGAGGTTTGTAGAAGACAACTGAGTACTCGAAGAGTGTGTGCAGCATGAACCAACACATGAACAGACGGCTCCGGGTTGGAGGACTGATGAATATGAAAGTGCCTTGAACAAAATGAGCCATCTCCTAAATCTCAGCATGTACCATATTGAAAAGAAATGCCAGTCTGACATCTAAAGGAGTAAAAAGTAATTAAAAATTTACTAGTTCTCTTAATACGATGGAAATAGAAGGTTTGGTGTAATCTTAAGTGTAGTCTACCTAGCTTGTCAAAATGCTACAGACAATATTGTTATTATCCCCACTCTCAATCTGACCAGATTTCTCTTGCCTTTTCCCTGCTGCCCTCAAACTCTCCTAGGACTCTGCTGTGTTCTAATGTACTCCCTTTCCTCTCCCATATATTCTGGATCAATTTGGTTCTTCCACGAGTGGCTTGGTGACCTTTCTCATTCAGTAAATTTGACATCTTCTATTAGCTTCTGAAATCTTGATTCTTCACCTATTTTTCTTACAGTATAATACAAGACCTCTGTGTCTATTAGATGAACATAGAATATTTTTGGGAGATGGAAAAGAGTAAAAAGAACTTGGTTACCTTCTATCCCTGTCATGTTAGATTGAAAACTAGGCCTGGAGCATGAAATGTAGTTTCTCTTCACTCTATAATTAATTGCCACATCATTTTAGATCATTTGCTTGTTGTTGTTGTTGTTGTTGTTGTTGCTTCCTTTAGATCTTACTTTTCTCATCTAAAAAATGGGACAGTGGGAAATGGGGTTGGGAGTAGTCCAGATTATGCCAAAAGTGTTTTCCTAATGGTTCAATTCCTTCTTGCAAGAGGTAAGTTAGGATTCCTATGGCTTTTTTTTTCTTCTTTTTTTTTTAATTTTTATTTTTAAAGATTTTATTTATTTATTTGACAGAGAGAGACACAGTGAGAGAGGGAACACAAGCAGGGGGAGTGGGAGAGGGAGAAGCAGGCTCCCACTGAGCAGGGAGCCCGATGCAGGGCTCGATCCCAGGACCCTGAGATCATGACCTGAGCCGAAGGCAGATGCTTAACGACTGAGCCACCCAGGTGCCCCCGGACTTTTTTCTTCTTTTGATGACACTTCTCACTACCAGAAGTCAGGAAAACACAGTCTCCCTAGGAGGATATTCATAATGAAGAGTTCCAAAATTAAGCTGGAATGCATTCTGTAGAGTGGTGACCCTGACAGCAACCAGCTGAACCCTGATTTGAAAGGGAGTTATTGGATAAATAATTCTCATGTTATTGAAACAAAGGAGTGCTTCCAATGTGCCCAGATTCCAAGTTCCAGGAATGACAATGGTAACAGTACTATACTTCTCTGGGGATGGGAAATGAAGCATCAGTAATGACAGGGTGGGTCTCATAGCATGGTTTCCCAACAGCCTCTGGCAAGTGCAGCTGGAGAAAACTGAGGCATTTGGAAGAACATTTCCTCTGGAATCAGATAGACCTCATTTGATTCCACCTCTCTGGTTACTAGCTGTGTATTCATAAGCAAGTTACTAAGCTTTTCTGGGGCTCAATATCCTCTTCCATAAAATGAGATCAATGTTGCTTGCCTCATGGTATCCTTGTAAGGATTAAACATGGTAACTTGGGTAGATATCCCATGTAATACCTGGCTCATAAGTAGGTATTTAAGTGTTAACAGGATGACAGAAGGTTAAAGTAATATTATTTTAGTCTCAGTTTCATAGAGGTCCCAAAATATTAGATGTGACCTTCCAAAGGAGAATCAAGAAAGGACAGTGCTCTGTCTGAAAAAGAAGGTGGCAGAAAATCAGTTTTGTGCCCTTGCCTCTAGCCCAGAGTCCATCAGGCTTTTTCCATAAAGGGCAAGTAAATGGGGTGAGCTGGTGGACTGTATGGTCTCTGTTGCATCTGTTCACCTCTGCTACAGATGCAGCCACAGACAATATGAAAATGAATGTGTAGCTGTGTTACAATAAAACTGTATTTATAAAAACAAGTAGTGAGCAGGATTTGGCTGGAAGACCATCATTTACTTACCACTGCTCTAGACCATGGAAGATGTTGGAATGGCTGAAAAAAAAATGTTGGAAATTAGATGAGGAATTTTGAAAAAAGCCTGTCATTTACTGTGAGTCCATGCCCCATCCCATTCTTTCTACAACCAAGCACAGAACATTAGGTTGGAGAGCCTGCCCCTTCTCCTCAGGTGAGAGAGGGGATTTGAAGAGAGCACTCAGAGAGGCACCACGAGTGAACTAGGGTCTGATTCAGACCTGAGACATTTAAATGGCAACAGCTGGCTCACAACTCTAAGGGGGAGGGAGTGGCTAAATTGGGACTGAATTGGACTCTTGGCATTTCTAAAGACAAAGGATGAACCATGGTCTCCTATGGACCTCTGCGGGCTCCACTAAGAGGAACTCTGCCCAGTCAGCTGAACTAGAGACCCATTGTCTTATACTGCAGGAGACACAAAGAGGAGAGTTCCAGCCACAGAGAAGAGGTAGCATATCTGAGGAATTCACTGATATTTCCTGAGAGAAGGTCTCCTTATACATGTGCCAGCCCCAAGGAGGTCCTGTGTTTTCTCTCAACAGTTCAATCAAGTAAGATATTTCCGACCTAGTTCCTTCTCTCCTTCTCCCCCATCCCTATTCCTGAGCCCTGGAGGCGTCTGAAATCATGACTAGGAAGGTATGAGAGGATAATAAAAGAGCCATGTGGAGAAAGAAAAGGGAGCCCACCACAAACCTCCCTCTAAATGCAGGTGGCCAGTTGGTGGTGAGCCAGATCCAGGAAAGGGAAGTAGCAGCAACTGTGAATGAATTTTGAAGTTTGGCTTGCTTTGCTGGAACAGACAAGCTGCTTCTTGATTAACTCTATGTTAATGACTTACACACCACCAGAAGTATAAGGCTAGCCCTAAATATAATCCAGGAGCAAAGCACAACTATCCCTATAGAATAGATGTAAAGGGAAAAGGGGGATGAAAACTTAAATTACCTTTATGATTGTATCCCACAAGTTATGCTTTTTCAGTGTAATGCACACAAATGTTAGTATCATTTTCATATCCAAAAATGTTCAACTTATTCCAAACTGGGCCAGTAATGGTCTACCGCATCATAGGTGCTGAACTTTCATCTACTGAAGCAAACATTTCAATGGAAATCTCCATCTCTCAGGCATGGTTACTAGATTATACAAACAGATCACAAAAAACTTGGGGATATAAGCTTAAGGATATAATCTCGCCCCTCACCTTCAGTACAGTGAGTTTCCATGCTCTGAACACACTGAATCCAGAAATGTATCCTACGGCACAGTAATGTCTTAGAATTGTAGCATTATGTTATCGTAGGGTCATAGAAATCTGTTTTTTGGAATAGAGCTTATTAGAAACCTAACCTCAAGATGCCTTAGAATCTAAGATTAAAGGCTCTTAAGATCTTAGCATCTTAGAAGCTTAAGAAAGTAGTCTTCTATTTCAGGTACCTTAGAGGTAATAAATAGAATCTTAGAAATTTAGAATTGTGGTTTCTTAGAATCATAACATTTAAAACCTCTTTGATCTTATAAACTAGGGATCATAGAATGGTTGAAGGTCAGAATCATAGTGTGTTAAAAAAACTAGAATAACAGAAGTTTTGAGAGATGCAACTGAATCTTGGTGAGATATTGTCTATTTTAGCTGCTACACAATTCTTTTATGAGGATGTTTTTCAACAACAGCACTATTGATTCAGACTAGGTGATTCTTTTTTGGGGTGAGGCCCAGAGGGTGTATTGTCCTGTGCACTATAGATATTTAGCAGAATTACTGTTTTTTACCTAGCAGTTTCCCATAGAACCACCTCAGTCATAACAAAAAAGCTTTTCTTCAGCCATTGGTGAGTGTCCCAAGCACCGCCAAGATGGTATATCATCTCTGAGGGGGAGAAATTGTCTCTGAGGATTTCCCCAGCATTTAAAATTGAGTGTGTACTCTGTGCTATGTTGATCTCATTTGAACCTCATAGTTACTATCTTTCCATTTTACAAGCAAGAAGGTGAAGGTTTAGAGTTGAGTTCCTGGCTCAGGGTCACACAGCTGGTAAGAGGTTGGTGAAAGACTTGAAGTCACTTATTTGATGATAAATGGAAAAGCTGTTTCTCTAAATGCTGAAGCTGACCTGCCTTTACTATTGGCAGCTCTGTTAGAAGACACTTCTTTTGTTGAAAAGAATCCTACTTCTTCTCCTCGTCTCATTCATAATATAATTATTATATCATTATGGATTTTCTAAGAAAAGGCAGTATAATTAAGAAGTCGGACTCTAGAGTCACACTCTTTAGAGTACAGTCCCAGATCCACAACATCATCAAAGTGACCTTGGAAAGTTCTTCACTTTTTTTGCCTCAGCTTCTTCAACTAGTATTTGGGTTCTTTAGTGCTGTGTGCAAACTGTCCCAAGATGGAATGTCTTAAATCAACATCTATTTTAGTATCTTGTATAATATTGTGGTTCATAAATTTGAGTAGGTTATTAGCTGAGTGACTGTTCTACAAGGTGTCAGTGAAGGTCACTTGATGATAATCAACTGTCAGATGGGTTGGTCTGGAGGATTCAAGACAGGTTTGCTCAAATGTTTGTCACCTTGGCAGGGATGATTGGGAGGCTGGGTTCATATGGAACTCTAGGCCAAAGGGAAGGTACAGACTCTCCAGCATGGTGGCTTCAGAGTGGTCAGATATCTCATATGGCAGTTCTGGACTCCAAGAGTGAGATTTGCAACAGTCAAGGACACCGTGTGGTCTTGATGGCCAAGCTTCTGAAGCCAGTGAGCACCATTTCAGTTGTTTACTGGTCAACAGTCACAGCTTGCCCATATTTAAGGGGAGAAGATACAGAACCCATGGAAAGAGAGTCTAAAAATTCACAGTCATGCTTTAAAAGCCACTGTACCAGTACAAAGAGACAATAATAATTCTTACCTCATTCGGTTGTGTGAATCTTAAAAAGGCTACACTTGTAAAATGCTTAGCATATAATGAGTAATCTAAAATGTGAGCTGTTTTTACTTATATGTAGACTCCAATTCATAGGAATACCTCTGCACTTGTAAAATCACAGTCCTTCTCCCCTCCTAGAGCAGTGAAAACCTTGAGGGTTGAGTGGAAGCCAGGGCACTTGTGGACACTGAGTTAATTTAAACACAGGTCCCACGAGAGAGGCTGTGAGATAAGAACATTTCTGTTTTAGAGGATGAAATAGCAGCTTCCATAAATGATCAAGGCAGAAGTGCCAGCCTGGATTTATTCATGTCCATATTGGAGGTGACGGCACGTGTGTGCCCCCCTTATGTAGCTACTGTGTTGGGCACAAGCACCAAATACACTTAGGAGGTGAAATAATAAATCATTAGTAACTGTGAGCTTCTACTTGCATGGAGCCGTGAGGGGGGAAGATCCCCCAAGCAATTCAAACTCAATTACTCTGCTCACAGGGTGTTTGAAATGGAAACAAATGAAGAAGGCAATCGCAGAGGCAGGTGGCATTCATCAGTGCAGCTGAATGCGTTTTGTCCTGGGCCACTGGTTAGATTTTGTTAAATGAAAACAGGAGTAAAAAGAATAAGAGTAACCTCTCACATGTGTAGAGCATGCCAGAGTTAGCAAAGTAATTTGCTATCCATCATCCCTTTGAGTTGTTCTGTGAGGCCCAAATGGTTGATTCCATTTTACCAGTGGGGTGACTGGAGCTTAGACACATCAAGGGCCCTGACGTTGACCACGGGCTACTAACTGTGAGCCTTGAACCTAGTCCTTTGGGTCCCTGCCTAGACTTCTTTCCAGGGCTCTGGTGTGAGGAGGAGGATTATAGAGTAGGCAGGGCATTTTCTGTGTGTGAGACTCTGTCCTCTCTTTCATCTAAGCTTCCTCTATTCTGCCAGGTCTTCGAGGCCTGGGACTGATTGGGGGCCACTCCCCTGCAGTATAGTGCTCCATAGAATTCTGGAGCATACGACATCTACCACAGAGACAGTACTGGTTTGCTAGGGTTGCCAAAACGAAGTACCATAGACAGTGTGGCTTAAATGACAGGAATTTGTTTTCCCAGATTTCTGGAAGCTACATATCCAAGATCAAGGTGTCAGCAGTTTTGGTTTCTTCTGAGGACTCTCTTTGGCATATAGATGTCCCTCTTCTCCTGGTGTCTTCACATGGTCTTCCCTCTGTCTGTGTCATACTCACCTCTTACAAGGACACCCAGTCATATTAGGGCCCACCCCAATGACCTCATTGTACTAAATTACTCCTTTAAAGACCCTATCTTCAAATATTCTCACATTCTCAGGCACTGGTTGTTAGGACTTCAACATCTGAAATTTGAGAGACACAATTTGGTCTGTTATAACAGTGACATTCAGAGTGGACTCACCACCTGTCACCACCACTTTTCTGAGGGTGTTCATTCATATTTTAGGTATTGATATGAGACTGTTTCAGTCTCTGTGATAGTTAGGCCTTCAAGGTACAGCAAGGTACAATGAAATCACTAGCCCTACTCTCCCAAAATCAGAGTGTGAAAGACAGGCACCTCTTTTATTCTTGTTTGTAACCCAGACCCCGATCCACACCTATAAAATGAGATACTAGTAAATGTTAGTTCAGTATATGAGAGATGGCTCAGTTTCTGCTTTTCTTTTCACAGTGGAGAACATCTAATTAAGAAGACAGTCTCAAAGAGCACACAGCCCAGAGCTCCAGAGATAGCAATTATTCTTTCCAGAAGCTAGTTCAGAGGTGTCATTTGTAACTACTTTAGACTTACTTGTGACCAGAGGCCACCTGAAGAGACACCTCATAACAAGTCCAGTGTGCCCCTGATTGTACCTTTAGAATCAGGTGTTAAAGAAATAGTCAGTTTCTGAGTTCATCTCAAGTTTGCAGGATGGTTTCCTTTTGTTGAGTTTTGCCCTCAGAGATAAGTAGAAGTTGAGGACCATGGGTCTTGTATGGGACCATATTTAGAAGGGATTTAGGAAATGGCCACTGAAGACAGAAGAGAAGGTGAGCTTGTAAAACTGAATCAAAGACAACACCTCCATCTTTTGGCTTGAGGAATTTAGTATTATTTACTGAAATGAGAAGATTAGGGAAGGGATGGTTTTTGGGAGGGGGGATCATGTATGATATCCAGGCCTTTGAGTTGCCCATTAGACATCCACATAGAGATGATATGTGGACATTTGAGTATAGGAGTCTGGACTTCTAGGGAGAGGTCAGAGCTGGGGGCCCTGGGTTAGTGAACCATCAGCATGTGAGGGATGTTTAAAGCCCAGGGCTGGAGAGATTATTTGAAGGATGTATGCAGAAAGAGAGAGAGAAGATATGGGGTTAGGGCTATCCAGATTCAGTGCTGACACTCTTATAAGCAGTGCTGGAACGGAGAAAGAACCAGGGGAGAGGTTGAGAAAAAGTGACCAAGAATATGGTCTGTAAGCAGGAGAGGGTGATGTCCTGAATCTAACAGTGCAAGAAAGTGTTTTGAGGCAAAGGGAGAATCTACAATATCTAATGTGGCTATAATGTCACCTGATTAAAAAACCAAACAACAACCATTTGGTTTGGCAAGATGGAGGACAATGTGTCCTTGGTAAGAACAAACTTAGTGGAGATGTGGAGTCAAAAGCCTTACTGAAGTTAGTTAAAAGGAGAATATGAGGTCAGCAAGTGGAAACAGGGACAGCGGGCAACTCTTTCAATAATGCTTTTTTTTTCGTTTCGGTTTTTTGGTGGTTTTATTTGTTTGTTTCCAATAATGTTCTTGAATGAATGGGACTCAGACTTCAAATGACTACAAGTTTGGCTGCTGACATCATCATGCTGTCATAGTTTTGTGTACAGAGAGGGATGGATCTAGAACTTAGTTAGCATCCCCAGTTCCAGTTCAAAACATCCCAGTCAGGACCCCACCTGGCCTCAGTTAATCAGGGCCAAGGACTCTGACAGAATGTGGAAGCATCCAGATCAATCACAGACTGGACAAAAGAGCATTTCTCAGATGAGAAGGAAGAGTGCCAGGTAGACAAAACAGAATAAGTGAGTTCATTAAATCTACATGGCAACCATGTGAGATAGACAGAGGCAGCACTTACAGCTTACAGAAGAGACCCTCAGGCTCCTCTAGCTTATCAGTGCAGAGTGTAAGTCAACGTCCAGATCTAATGGGCTCCCAAGAGCTCATGCTCAGTCCAAATAATGATATGATACCACGCAGTGAAAGTCAACGTTTCACCCAAATACTGAACCTATAGAGGCGACACTCCATACATCAGTATAGTGGCTTCTGGAAACCGTCCTGCCCCCTTCTTAATCATGCTAGGTGGCCACTCTTTACTCTGACTACACACAGGGGCCACCTAAGTGTTAGAAGAGGTGACGTTCTTTTCTAGGGATTTTGGAAGGGTTCTCGTGGTCCTTAAATTTTCCATATGCCTCTACTAAAAATGCTACAGCATGACAAGTAATTTTTGGCTTAAAGAAACTTCCCCTTAAAGAAACTTTCTCCTGTGAATTTAACAAGAAGCACAAGATAATAAGTCTTCCTAAGTTGGTCAGACACAGGTTCTTCTCTATGCATTGGGAGGGAAAGGTACAAAAGGAAGAACTGCTGTTAGTAGGTTCTGATTCATTATTAACTGTACGTGTGGTGGGGCTAGGGTCTGTTTCATTAGGCAATAAAGTATAAAGCCATCTTTTATATAAGAGAATGAACCTGTGGTAGTGGTATTGTTATGATTAAATAAACCATAATGACAAAGTGACTTTGTGTTATTTGGAGCCATGTTTTATTTTGTATGTAGTATCATAAAATGTGCACTTAATTTGGATAATCTATTCCCGTACATCTATAGGATTGCTAAAATGTCAAGCCCTCTTTTATATTTGTCCTGTCTTGGTAATTCAAGGTAATGCTGATGGCTGTGAGTAGGCTCGCAGAGGTGAGACAATTAGAAGAGTGGTAGATTTGTTTCTCACTTAGCAAATGTTCAGCCTCCTGGGCTACCTTAGGATTGAGTTAAACACTGTAATTCGCTGTGAGAGGCTAAGTCTTTTCCAACACCAGCCTGTATTTTGATTCTTGAAGAATGGGATTGGTTCAACCAAGTACGGGGCTCTTACAGGGATGGCTGTGCAGGTGCCTGGTTAACCACAGCCTGTGCGATATGAAGACAACCTACTGTAGCACAAAGATGAAGTTTGGATTCCAACAGTTTGGAGTCTATCAGAGTTGCTGCTGTGGCTTGCTAGATCTTTGTTTTTGAGCAGATTATGCTCAGTTTGGGTCAAGTACTCCTATCCCTAATGCTGGAATAATATGTAAGATTAAGGATCTTTGTGAACTTTAAATAGTGATACACAGTGATTCACAATAGCCAAGATATGAAACAACCCAAGTGTCCATCAGTGGATGAGTGGTTAAAAAAACGAAGCAGTGTATATATACAATGGAATAGTATTCAGCCATGAGAAAGAAGGAAATCCTTCTGTTTGCAACAACATCGGTGGAATGTCTGGGCATTATGCTAAGTGAAGTAAGCCAGACAGAGAAAGACAAATATTGCTTGGCATAGCTTACATGTGGAATTAAAATTAAAAAAAAACAAAACAAAAAAAAACAGAAAGAAAGTGTTTGTCAGGAGCCAGGGGTTGGGGAAATATGGAGAAGTTGGTAAAGGGATACAAACTTTTAGCTACAAGATGAATAAGGTCTGAGGATCTTTAAAAAAAGAAATGTAAAAAAGAAAATAAGAAAATCACAATAACACAGCAGTGTTGACTAGGTACGTGGGAAGACCTTTGCAAAACATTTCTTTCATCCTATGTTGGTTTCTTTATTTTCTTTCTGTCATAGAAAGGATCATAGAAGTACTGAGCCCCCATGGGATTATAGTCAGACTCATAAGCAAAGCTTTGAGAAGCAGATAGGGGCTGATGGAACACATAACTTAAACTTACTTTGTTCAGCTTTCCAATGAAATTGTCAAATTTTTAATGAAGCAAACAAAAGTATATGATGAAGTATGTTGCTATATAGCATGTCGTAATACTGACATACTATAAAGAGCGATATTTTAAAAACAATTTGTAAAACAAAAGTTAATCACGGCCTTAAGCAAGGAATCGATGGTTCCCTCATATGTTGCCATCATACTATATCTACGTAACAGTGGCTGCTTCTATCATGCTTAATATTCCACTATTTTCACACCCATGAGGTTCCAGAATTTCTGCCTTACATGTGAATGACCTATAAGACTGGTAAAAACTTTGAAAATAGCATTATCTGTGAGTGTTTCATGGTTTTCTGAGAACTAGTTCATATTTTATTGTAGTTCATCCTCAGTAACCTTGCAGAATGCGTATAGCTATACCGATTTTATAGATGTTGGAACTTAACCGTAGAGCTCCATCCAGAGATCTCGTCCAAGGCAAGGGGTAGAAATGATATCTGAACACAGGCATTTGTTTTCAGCCCAACTCAGAGCTTGTATTTAAAACACCAGTTTTCTCAAAGTCATTTGTTATGAGTCAGTATTCAGTTTAACCTGTCAGAGATATTAAAGTAAGTGATGATGTAGTTAGGGCACTGCCCTAAAACATGAGCATATAAGTAAAACAGAATGGAGATGTGAAGAGATAAACCGAGTCCAACTTGTATGTATTTATTAATGACTGCTTTGTACTAGCCATTCTTCGGGACTTTCTTCTCAATTGCCCACCTGAGTTCTCTCAACATGCTAATCTCCAGGTGAGGAACCCAACTGTAGAGCTATGAAATGATCTGATCAAGATCATACAATGAGCAGACGTGGGAGCCAGGAGAACAAAGTCTCCTTAGTGCAAGCTCAGCGCTCCTTTTATTGTTCTCATTGTATAGCTAATGAATATGAGGGCATTTAATTAGCCCTGTAGAAATTACAAAAACACATTTCAGAATTTCCCAAGTAAAGGGCATCAAATGACTAGGTGATAGAATACTCCTTCCTGCTCATTTGTAAATTATGCACCTATGTAAATGCTTATGATCACAAAACAGGTTAAAAGCAAGTTGTAGTTGAAGGGCCAGCAGCCAGAAAGTGTGCATCTCCATATTAAGAAAGGCTGAAGATCTGGGATGACAGTGTTCAAGGTCAGTTTAAAAGTCAGATTCACAGGTCAATGAAAGATCTTTATTTACCTATCTCTGTTGGTACTAATGAGAACATGGCAGTCTAAATCATCACATTACCATGCCTGGCAAGCCAAGTGATGAGCAAGAGCCGATCAGGAAAATTTGATGAGAAGACCTTCTGAGAAAGAGATAAGTAATGAAGATTTATTTTTAAAGTGTGAGTCAGTGCCTTGAAAGCCAGTATGGAGTGCCTATTCACAGAATAGATCCATAATACTGGGAACTCATTAAATCATTCCATTGCATTGAATGGAAAGGAGATTTCTCGGAATGTTTTGGTTGTGTACATGATTTCAGTAATCCTAGCACTATATGAGCTACATTTTCCATACTTTGGACCCCTTGGGATTCACCCAGAGAGGTTGAATCAGGGATTTTGGATTCCAGTTATTGTTCTCCATCAGTTACATGACAGTGGATGAAGTACCTAGACTCTCTGAGCCCACCTGTCCTTATGTTCTCAGGTATAAATTAATCACCCCAAATAACATCCCCTGTATCAAGTGCTTTCTATGTCCAGTCCCAGTGTTAACATTAAAATTACTCAAGTGAAACTGTCTCTAATACTGAGGAAAATAGATATATAACTGAAAATATTGTGAATCAGGGCTGAGTGCCATGAAGAATACCCAAATACAAGTCTTGGAGAATTCAGAATATGGGACGGTCATTTCCTGTATTTTGTAAATGGAGGATTTGTTTCTTTTCATTGTAAAGGTGCCTCTCTAGTATTTCATAGGTGGGCCTACAATGTTACAATAACAGTAGTCTCCAAATCTAGTGGATCATCACAATTGTTTGCTAATAACATTTTCTTAAAGTGAATATTTTCAGGACCTATGTCCCATAATTGTAAATATAATTCTTTAAGTATGAGTTGGGCCCAAGAATGTTTGTAACATGCTCTCTAGATGATGCGGATGTTTGCCTAATTTTGGGAACTACTTATTCAAGTGACCTTTAAATTTTTCTACTGAATATACATTACCAAATAGCTATTTCTCAGCTTCCTTTATTTTCGAACTGCCAATAAGCCCACCTGCTTTACTTTTGGCATGAATATTTTTTTTCAGCATGAACTTTTACTTCACTGAGAGAATTGGATCCATCTAAAAAGAACTATTTCATCTTTTCTCCACCAAACCTACACCTGTATCTGCATACTCTGCCTTCCCTCTTGTTGCAAGGACGATGTATCCCTATGTTGTCTGCTTTCCCCACTCAGACACTGCATGTGTGATTATCCCATCTTCTTTCAAAACAGCAAATTCCTTTTTTTTTTTTTTTCCTTCTGGGTCAATTCTTCCTGCATACAAATATACTGTGATATCTTTTGTCTTTTTTTTTCTGCCTTTTTATATTTTATTTTTAAAGGAAATTTTTAAGATTTTATTTATTTAAAAGAGAGAGAGTGAGAGAGAAAGCAAGAGTGTGAGAAGGGGGAGGGGCAGAGGAAGAGGGAGAAACAGGCTTCCCACTGAGCAGGGAGGCCAACATGGGGCTCAATCCCAGGACCCTGGAATCATGACCTGAGCCAAAGGCTCAGCCACCCGGGTGCCCCTATCTTTAAAGAAATTTTAA
Source organism: Leptonychotes weddellii (assembly GCF_054177405.1). Taxonomy (NCBI): domain Eukaryota; kingdom Metazoa; phylum Chordata; class Mammalia; order Carnivora; family Phocidae; genus Leptonychotes; species Leptonychotes weddellii. The sequence goes on from NC_138372.1 coordinate 165,368,489, forward strand.
AATAAATCTTCCTGGACCCCTACTCATTTTCAGCTTCCTTTTATAGCAAAACTACTAAAAATGTTTTAAATATCCAATTACTCTATACCTCCTGTTCTTTCCTTACTCAGACTGGCATTTATAGTCTAATTTCTGTGATTATACTCCAAAGACCTCTAAAGATTTCTGTCCCACCAGTTCTCTGGCTCTAGTCCTGAGACTGTCAGATGGTCTCAGTTGCATTTGACCTCATAGGTCTTCCTTCTATATGAAATTTTTTACATTTGGTTTCTGAAATATCACACCTTCTTGGATTTCCTTCCATTTCATCGGCCATTTCTGTCACCACTGACCATCTATTTCCTCCTCTCTCATTACGTGATCCCAAACATGTGACACAACAGCTCCACATGGTGCTTGGACCATTTTCTAACACTCCTTTGTCTTATATTTGGTCCAAATTTTCATGTATTCTTTTCAAATCCTGAATGGCCCATCCTATAAGACAGACATTGATGGTCTTTGTAATAGGTTCATAAGGGTAAAAATTGCTGGGTTATGGGCCAAGGTACAGGGTTAGGAAGGAGATAAGATTTTTCCCACAGATATCTATGGGTTCATCCTTTGAAACAGATATTCCTTTATTAAAGGAAATACAAATCAGCTTTAGAAGCATTTAGGCCACCTTCTTCTTTCCAAATGTCTACTTTAATATATTGTTTTGTTTTGCAGCAGTGGAATGTTCTTGTGTGAGTGGTGCAGAAGGTGGTAGAAAACTCAACCCACATCCACAATGGCGTTTCAGACATACAGAGATCTGTTGGACAGGCTGGGAGTGGATGGGACACACTGAGAAGGAACTGATCACTGAAGCATTCAGATTTATGTTTGGCACCAGAGGTTTGGAGGGGAAAACAGGCCCAGAGCAGAGTTGACATTGATACTGTCTTATCACAAAAGAAGTTGATTGTCCCTGAGGAGACATAAAAAAAAAAAAGAAGAAGAAGAAGACTATGTAAATCAAAGTCATTCACTCATTTATTCACACAACAGATACATATTAAAAATTTAGTATTGCAAAGTATGCTTGGAATATGTCAAGAAATAAAACAAATAAAAGTCTTTCCTGCCAAAACAATCTTCAAAAAGAAAAACGAAGCTGGAGGTATCACAATTTCAGATTTCAAGTTATACTACAAAGCTATAGTAATGAAAACAGTATGGCATTGGCATAAAAATAGACACACAGATCAATGGAGCAGGATAGAAAGCCCAGAAACAAACCCATGATTATATGGTCAATTAATCTCCAACAAAAGAAGCAAGAGTATGCAACGGGAAAAAGATAGTCTTTTTAACAAAGGGTATTGGGAAAACTGGACAGCTATATGCAAAAGAATGAAACTGGTCCACTTTCTTACACCATACACAAAAATAAACTCAAAATGGATTAAGGACTTAACTGTGAGACCCGAAACCATAAAAATCCTAGAAGAGAGCACAAGCAGTAATTTCTCTGACATTGGCTGTAGCAACATTTTTCTAGATGTGTCTCCTGAGGCAAGGGAAATAAAAGCAAAAATAAACTATTGGGACTACAGCAAAATAAAAAGCTTCTGCACATCAAAGTAAACCATTAACAAAACTAAAAGGCAACCTACTAAATAGAAGAAGTATTTGCAAATGACGTATCTGATAAAGATATGGATATTCCTCAAAAATTTAAAAATAGAACTACCCTATGATCTAGTAATTGCACTACTGAATATTTACCCAAAGAATACAAAAACACTAATTCAAAAGGATATATGCATCCCTATGTTTATTGCAGCATTACTTATGATAGCCAAATTATGGAAGTAGCCGAAGTGTCATGATCCCAGGATCCTGGGATGGAGAACCACATTGGGCTCCCTACTCAGTAGGGAACCTACTTCTCCATCTCCCTCTGCCTGCCACTTCCCCTGCTTGTGCTCTCTCCGTCTCTCTGTGTCAAATAAATAAGTAAAATCTTAAAAAAAAAAAAAAAAAGAAGAAGAAGAAGAAACAAACCAACTGCAAGAGGGAGGGGACTGCTCTCTCCTCAGAGGAAAGCTCTTTCAACTGTCCCAGGGCAGGTTTGGTGGCTCCCCAAGATGTCCCTGAATCTAGCTGTGTCTTTAATTGACCATCCTTATCTTGAAATATTGTAAAGAGATATTTGATCGTCCCTTAAAGCCTGTATGGAAAAGTATGTGCTCATGGCAAAAAATATTCTATCATTCCATAGTCCTGAATGATGAGGCAATATCTCAAGGTCTGCCATCTCATAAATGTTTGATTACGCTCCTTAAAACTTCAGCCCACCCCTATGCTCCATAAGCTGTTTTATTTCTAAATTGTTTTCCCATATTATCACCATGTAGTAAATAATTTATCTAATTATTATGTATATTATCTATGTTCTGTCTTTCTTTGCTAGAATATAAGCTGCACAAGGGGAAGACCTTTTTTTAGAGTAAGACAGGCAATATTTTCTTTCTTTCTTTCTTTCTTTGGGATGTGTGTTTTATTTTCCCCCCACCTTTTTCATTTCTTTAAGTTTTTAGTTTTAATTCCAGTGTAGTTAGCATACAGTGTTATATTAGTTTCAGGTGTACAATACAGTGATTCAACAGTTCTGTACATGATTCAGTGCTCATCATGATAAATATACTCTTAATCCCCATCACCTATTCCCCCCATCCTCTCACCCACCTCCCCTCTGTAACAACCAGTTTGTTTTCTGTAATTAAGAGTCTGTTTCTTAGTTTCTCTCTCTCTTTTTCCCCCTTTGTTCATTTGTTTTGTTTCTTAAATTGCACATATGTGTGAAATCATATGGTATTTGTTCTTCTCTGACTTTTTTCGCTTAGCATAATACACTTTAGCTCCATCCACATAATTGCAAATGGCAAGATTACATTCTTTTTATGACTGAATAATATGTGTGTGTGTGTGTGTGTGTGTGCGTGTGAGCCCGATGCTGGGCTCAATCCCAGGACCCTGGGATCAAGACCTGAGCCAAAGGCAGACGCTTAACTGGCTGAGCCACCCAGGCGCCCCTGGTTTGCTTCTATTTACTGGTCTTGACACCCGAGGAGTAAAGGCACTGGTGGACTAGGGAAGTACAGGGGAGGTCTTAGCTTGAAAAGGGGCAAATGAGCATGCAGCTTTGGGTTCAGCAACTTCACCTCTAGCTCAGGAGAGAATTCACACAGTAAAACCCCTGGAATGGCAGCAGCAATGCCAAGACACAGCGCCGCTCAGAAGGGGACAGCTGCCTCAGTGCCGTCGGGAATCAGTAGGGAATGGGGCATGCGTGCTCCAGGCTCTCTGGAGAGTGAAAGGAAGAGAGAGGAAAGAATCATGAGGACGCTGTGAGATGTGCTGTGCTTCACTCTGAATAGTGTGAATTTGACCTAGCTAAAACTGTGCTTAACTGCAGTATAACATCATTTGTTCTCAGGGTCTAGTGGGGCTGGGTGACACCTTATTTATGGGTACAAAAATACACACACAAAACTGGGAGTAATGTCTTTCTTCAAGCTTTGGGTTTAAATAACTCCAAAGAAATCCTGGTGATATATTTATCACTTCACAAGCATGTATACTGAGTACCTTCTATTTGCCATTTATGAAGCAAGCTGAGGTTTAATAAACATTTCTCATTTTTAGTGTTCCAGCACCCAGTATTCTTCTAATATCACTCAGTTCTGGAAATGGCATTTCTACCAGTATGTGTATTCTTGGTGGGAGAATAGTGCCTACTTCATACTACTAAAGTCTTCGGGACACAACACCCTTCTTACACTGGGGAAGCCAGAATTGTGCTATGCCAGGGACCCAGGGTCACCCGAAATGATGTTCGACATTTGTTTGACATCGTGTTAGAAATGGTGTTAGACATTCAAGCTGATGGCAGGACCTAAGGAATAACGTAGTGAATGCAGCACTGTCGACGCTTTCTGCTTCACAACCTAGTCTGGTTCCCAAGACCTCACTCCCTACATACTTCTGTTCCTCGGTCTTCCAACACCTTGGGGAGATATTGACTCTCTGCCCACAAGAAGCCGACAGGCTCTTGCTTTGCCTAATTAGTCTCATCATCTGGTACCACATTCTCAAAATATGTATTCAGTGATGATTTTAAGGGACCTGCTCAGTGTCAAGCAGTGTGCTAGGCCCTATAGGGAGCATTAAACTGCGTATGGCATCCTTCTCACCCCCAGGAAGCTCACAGTTTGGGCATAGAGATTATACATTTGCAAAAACAACAAATATAACAGTTGCATATTAAAAGGAGGTATTCAGTAACAGAAGAAAGTACTATGGAAATCCGTAAGTGTAAATAAACTATCCAGAGATGAGGATCAGCAAAAACTTTGTTGCAGGTGTTGAGATGCTTGTGGAATGATTTAGCTCATAACAGAAGAGGGAGCCACAAGCAACAGGAAAAAAAAGCAGGCGGTGTTTTACTCACGTGGATGACCACCACTGTTGGGAACATAAACATTGTTCTCTGTGCACAGTGACTTTTATCAATCCAGGGCCTTGAGAATAGCTTTCCACTCGCTTTAACTAGATCATAATACATGTTGTTTCTAAAAGCCACAAATTCTATCCCTTATTTTAAAACTTACAGCAGTATCTTGAAAATAAACCCAAGAGTAACACAAGATTGTAACTTTCTCCAAAGGTATAGATTCAGGCAGCTGAAATAAGTGCTTAGTTAAAACATTCAGGCAAAATAAAGAAAAGCTCCTGACTCTCTAAAGAGGAGGGTCCTTTGTACGGAGGTGATGGAGTACCAAATTTAACCACCACCAAAGGCCCCTGGGAACTGGCATTTATTGGACGGGTATTATAGGAAATTGAGTTAAGTTCCCCTTTAAGAACGTAACATTGGACCTACTCTTGCAAGGCATATTACTTTTTTCCTCTTTACTTTTGGGGAAAACAGAAACAATTTATGTTCTGTAACTGTGGGCTATTTTTCTTATATAACTCATATTAAGATATGGGTGCCATTGCCCAGAAGATAAATCATACACTTTGCAATAAGGGAAGATAACAGGCAAAGTTTGCAACATGCCTATGAATATCCTCTCTGTGCCAGAAATTAGATTTGCGTGTTTCAATTAGAATATATAGAGAAATCTCTTAGTGTTCAAAAAGGTAAAAGGCTTATGAATAGGGATTTCCGAGGCACCTCATTTCTGCTCCATGTGTGTAAAAAAAGAGAGGAGAACATGTTCCCCTTTGTAAGCAGTGGCTTATTTGAACCTGTGGAGTTTGGCTGAGTCTGACAGGCAAACTCTTCAGTGTTCACCCATTTGTAGAAGTAGGTTAAGGCAGACCAGGACCTGGTACCACTTCCATGTTTGAAACAGTTTCCTCTTTGCCAGAGTCATCAGCTGAATGCAGGAAAATAGTGAGCATTGCTCAACAGAGTGTTGAATAAATAAACAGTAAACACCTTTTGTCTGCTTCCCATATCTTAGTATCCCATGATTCACTGCATTTAAAAAAATAAAAATGAGGCTGTATCCAGAGAAGGGAGTCGTTTCTACCTTCGGGAAGGTTCTTTACTTTTGAGAATTAGCAGTTCTTAAGTCAAGGAGATAGGACAAAGTTCTGTAGAATTGCATGTATTCTCCAAAGTCCAGAGCAGTGGTTTGTCCTCAGTGAAGTTCTGCAAGTAAGTTAACAAGTAAGTGACTTAGAGGGCATGAGTAGCACAGCACCTACTCAGAAAAGCCAATGTCACATATCCAGTGGATCCTCTCTAGTCTTTTGTGAATAACCATGAGGCAGGATATCTCCTGAGGTCTTTCTTCTGTGTAGGACTTTAGTCATTCTGTCTATCCCATTCAACTCCCAATGAGAAGTAGTCCTGGGGTGTTCCAAGATCTTCCCTTTGCTTTCTTTCTGGATGAAATGAAGGGATTGCCAATTTGTGGCCTGAATAATTGAAGAGCTGGCAGCTCACGAGGCAGAAAACCTCTCTTTAGAAAAAATTCAAATGAAGGGGGGAAATCAGAGGGAGAGATGAACCATGAGAGACTATGGACTCTGAGAAACAAACAGGGTTCTAGAGGGGAGGGGGGATGGGGGGATGGGTTAGCCCGGTGATGGGTATTAAGGAGGGCACGTACTGCATGGAACACTGGGTGTTATATGAAAACAATGGATCATGGAACACCACATCAAAAACTAATGATGTATTGTATGGTGACTAACATAACATAATAAAATTTAAAAAAAAAAAGAAACAATTCTTTAGAATGAACAATAGAGGCTTTCACTTCTCCCTCATCATCTGTCCTCCCATTGAATCAGGGACATTTGTGAAGTTCCCTGATACCTTGCTCCCTCGTTGGTCCTTGACCAATCAAAGACAAATTTTTTAGACATCAGGTTGAAAAATGTTAATTGTTCTATTATTAAAAGGCAAGTAACTTAAAATATTTATGATAATCCTTTGTAGTAAATATTGTAAATATCTCTCCAGCCACAGACTAGAGACCAAAATCTAAGTCTTTGTGATGTAAGGGGAGGCTAGCTTTTCAGAGAGAGAAAAATCAAGCAGAAATAATAGTAATTTACACCTCTACAGGAATTATGGTTCACACCATGATGTCACATATACTTCTTGATCTTTCTCACCAGTACTGGTTAGGGCAATCCAGCATTATTGTCTCAATTTTACAGCTACACCTCAGAGAGGTTAACAGAGTTCTATAAGGTCACACAGTCAATTGACAGTGAAACTAGAACAGAAAAAAAAAATCTTCTGGTTCCAAACCTTGTGATTTTTCCACTATCTCCCAATAATAATGAAACAAGCAGAACACTCTTCCGTTGTTACTATTGTTTTATTTTTGCTATCAAGGAGAAAGAGAGGTTAGACATTTTCTAACTAGACCAATATCACTTAGAGGCAATTTATACACTCATTAGATTCTTGAGCTTTGACAACAGAATTCTTGAATTTAAATTCAGAATTCTATTAGTCATTAGCTATGGCAACTTGAACAATTAAAAAAAATACTAATCCTCATTTATCTGAGCTATAAAATGGGGCTAACCATAGTACTTACCTCATATGATTATTCTACATTAAATGAAATAAGAGTACATATAAGACACCCAAAAGTCGTTTTTTTTCCAATTTTTTTTAAATTTTATTATGTTATGTTAGTCACCATACAATACATCATCAGTTTTTGATGTGGTGATCCACGATCCCTTGTTTTCGTATAACACCCAGTACTCCATGCAGTACGTGCCCCTTTAATACCCTTCACCAGGCTAACCAATCCCCCCTCCCCTCTAGAACCCTGTTTGTTTCTCAGAGTCCATAGTCTCTCATGGTTCATCTCCCCCTCCAATTTCCCTCCCTTCATTTTTCCCTCCCTTCTAATGCCCTCCATGCTATTCCTTATGTTCCACAAATAAGTGAAACCATGTGATAATTGACTTTCTCTGCTTGAACTTATTTCACTTAGCATAATCTCCTCCAGTCCCATCCATGTTGATGTAAGAGTTGGGTATTCATTGTTTGATGGCTGAGTAATATTCCATTGTATATATGGACCACATCTTCTTTATCCATTCGT
>NC_138372.1:165376607-165431722 GCF_054177405.1 Leptonychotes weddellii
TTTTTTTTTTTTTTTTAATAGTGAGAGAGAGCATGAGAACAGGGATCAGGGAAGGACAAAGGGAGAGGGAGAGAGAGAGTCTTAAGCAGGCTCCACACCCAGTATGGAGTCCGACGCAGGGTTCCCTCTCACAACCCTGAAATCATGACCTGAGCCAAAATCGAGTCGGTGCTTAACCGACTGAGCCACCAGGCGCCCCATCACTATTTTACTTCTTAAGCAAGAATTAAGTGAACAAAAGACATGACCCATGCCTGAAGAATAACAAAGACTGTTATCATTTCCCCTAGCTTGACTTATAAGAAAATTAGTGCCAAAATTGGAGATTCACTTCAAATAAAGATGGTTAATTTTCAACATTCATTTTCCAAAGCTATCTAGAAGGTGGGTCCTGGAACAGACAAACTGGTCCTAGGGTTAATTACTGTGGTTTCCCTGTTATTCTACCAGTTTTCTGCAATTTAGTGTCTTTTCTTGTGTTTTCCCTCCATGTCTGTTTGCCCAAAGCCTGTGGTCTGGGCATTGTGCCCAGTTTGATTTAATTTTGGTTTCCTACTTATGCAGCATCCTAGCTGTGGTTTGGAGATGACATTTTACAAATTGTGTTTAGGCGTTTTTGTTTATTTATGGTGGAACAAGTACAGAAAGCTTGTGCCCAGCCTGTTTGGATAATAATGTTTAAAATAGGAGAAATAAAACTAATAGCAAATGATAATACATACAAATGTGTGATTATACAGAACACTAGTGCGTGTTTACATGCCTTCAAATGGAGCTGTGGATATAATAACAGGACATTGCTGTCTTATTTCTACTCTTTTTTTCATCTCTTTCTGCAATAACCTGAAAAATAAGAGAAAGGACAGAACAGAGGCGTGTGGCCACCGTGTGCCATCTGAAAGGATTGGGCAAGCACGTGGTGGCACCTCAATGAGCTGGGGATTCATAGAGGCTTTACAAAACCCAGAGCCAGGAATTGAGCTGAGTCCTGACAAATTCTTAAATTGCCAAAGGTGAGCTGGACTTACAGGGAGGCAAGCAAACCCACTGTATAGCATCGCATTAGTAAAATCCTGCTGAAACTCTTCTAGTTTGTGGGTGGAATCTGGGCTAGGTCCCATAGTGTTTCTGGTCAACTTCCTGTATAAAAATATCCAGTGCCATCAGTGTAATCTGTCATCCAATTTAAAGCTTCCCTCTATCGCCAACTTGTTCTGTCTCAGACTAGAACACCTGAATTTGGATAGAGGCCAAGAAGGGCTTGTCTGTGTGTTCATTACATTTTTCTTCATCTTCTCCCTTATCCTTCTCCCCCGTGCTGCCCCTGAGCCTCCAGGGACAGAGCAGGGACAGAGGAGAGGTAACAGGCAGAGACATGGAAATGATGTTTCATGGCCAGTAGGGTTGTGCTCTGCAGATGTTCACGAGCTGAATTATTACTCCTTGCAGTGCCTTTGAGGGCTCCTTGGAGCCTCCACAGGTGGAAACATCTTCAAGTGGGAATGTCCCAGGTAAGAAGTTCTGGTTCCTCCCTGTGGCATGGGGGGTGCTCCCCTGGCTGCTCTGTCTACTCCCGTCACTTCTTTGTGTTGCTACCCTGCTCACCCCAGCAGCTACCTTTTGCCTTCAGATGTTTTAAGCTTCTCAGGTATCAATCCTTAAGTCCCCTGACATGCAAGGAACACGTATCTCTGATTATTTCCCTGGAAGCCCCTCACTTGCTTTAAGAGGAAAGGTCAGAAAACCTTCCTCACTCCAGTGAGCAAGAATTTACTGCATATCTCTCCCGCTCCCTCTGTGATCTCTCTCAAATAAACAAGTAAAATCTTCCAAAAAAAAGAATTTGCTGCATATCTTCAACCTTCACCAAAGTAGGTCTTCCATCCTGTAGCCTCTGACCCCCTCTGCCTACATGATAGGCTAATTCTGATATAACCACCACCTGCTGGCCATTCATTTGCAAGATCTGCAGTACAGTGGTGTACCTAGAATCAACTATTTTGTTCTCTGCATTTGTGACTTTTATAGAATCCTGTCTACAGGAAGGGACACATTTAATATCCTGCTGTGAACAGATCCACAGTAGGAGTCAGAGGAGTGAACAGATCCACAATAGGGATCAGAGGAGTGCATCTGTGGAGCTTCAAAATATTGTGGCTTCACTCCTGTGCACCCATCTGTAATGCAACACCAAGCTTATCATGAGATTCTGAGGGGTGTTTCCTAGAATTCTAAAGCAGTATGAGGTTCTGGTGTTACCTGCCTGGGAAACAAGAAAAAGAGTTGTTCACTAATAGAGAGGTGGTGTGTAGCACAGACATGACAAGCCTAAGATAGCTGAACCCTAGATTTGTTGCATCTTAACTCTGCAGGCTCATGGACCCAGAAAAGATATTGAACCTCCCTGGGCCTCAATTTTGATGAATAAAATGGAAAAAAAAATCATAGTACTCACCTTATGGGTGATTATAAAGGTTAATTGAGATAATATATGAGAGGTACTTGGAACAGCATACACCATATGCTCAATAAATGTTAGCTACTATTGGCTTAGGGTTTGAGTACCCACCCCCAACATATAGCCACACACACAAAACAATGGCAGTGAAACCACTTCTGGGCAGTTGGTAATTCATTCCAATCAATCAGTTCAGCAGCTGTGTATAACCTCTCTGTGCCAAAGCATTGTGTTAGGCACTGGGACACTGGGTGAGAATGGAGAAGGTAGATGAGATATGACTTACGATATAGCCAGAGAATCAGACACACACCCAAGTATCAGGACAGTCTCCTAATAGATTTAAAGTCCAAGGCAACTCATCTTTAAATAAAGCAAATCCAAACCAGAATGAGATGGCATAGTTTACCATGCAGATTGGTAAAAATGTTAAATTTTGAGAATATCATATCCATTGCCAGGGAGGGTGTTGGGAAAATAAGCACTGTCATTAAAGGTTTGAATGGTCAACTTTTGTGGAAAGTGTACCGAAAATGCCTATAAAAATCAAGATATGTGTATCCTGTGATTGAGGTATCCTGCTACAGGTACATGGAGACCCTGTATAGATATTTTGGGAAAAGTTAAGCAAGATACATAATGATGTTTATTTCAGCTTTGTAACAAGGGAAAGAGAAGACCTGGCAAAAAGTGTCCTTCAAGACGGGGCTGGCTGTATAAATTATGGCATATCCAAATGATGAAATACTGTGTGACATTTGGAAGGATTGAGATAAATAAGTATGAGCTTATATGGAAAGATAACCACAGTATGTTATTAAATGGGGAAAAAAAGGCAAGGTGGATGACACCATACAAAATGCATATATGTATATCTCCTCATGGAATAAAGTACTGAAATATTTTTTAAAGGCCATTACAGGAAACTGTAAGCAGTGAATATTTTTGAGGAGGTACCTGAAAGAGTGGAGTATTTACTTTTATTTTGCACAATTTGAGGCAATTTTAATTTTCACCCCTCCCCCCCATACTACTATTTTTAAGTCCAGGAAAGAAGAAACCCCTCAGATGAGAGGATGACCCTGTGGAGTTTCTCCAGCCTTTGCTGCAGGCTTGCTCTTCACGCCACTAGTCTCTTTAATGGGCTTCTCTCTGACCCATCTCTGTGGATGACTCATGTTTGGGCAGGATTTGTTTGGAATTTGCTTCCCCTGCTCCCAGTGGTGGCTTTCTTGCTCTGACTGGGCATCAGCAAATCTGGGGGAACTTCAGGAAAGCAGAAATACCAGCGTCTCACTCCTGACTGATCATTAAGCACAATTTCAGAGCATGGGAGCAGACACTTTTCCTCTGTAAATGTCCCCTGACAATGGTGACCTGCTTTTGGGGCTGAGAAGCATGGAATTTCTCCTGTTTGTTTCACGACTCCTGCTTCTCACAGAATGGCTACCATCTTAAGGCCTGGCTCTCACATTATAAGTGCTTCATAGTTTGTCTGCAGAAGAGCTGGGGTCTCACATTGCTCTGGAGCCCCTCACTTTTGCTCCTCGCTCCTTCCGCAGCTCACTTGACTGTTCCCCCTCTGACCCCTCAGCTTTGCTCTTGCTCAGACCCACCTCCAGCTCCAAAATCTTGCCCAAGCTTCTCATCTTGCCTCTGATGTGTGAAGTCAGCTATGTTTTCTAAATTTGCTCAGTATTTTAACCTCTCTCATCAGGATTACATACCCCCTTAAGTGAACTGACCCTAAAGAACAGTCCTAGATAGCAAAACCTTCTATTCCAGAATTCCATTTACTGGCTCTGTACCTATAAAATTACCTGTCAGTTACCTGTCAATGGATTTACTCTGTAACTGTCTTTACCCTCTGTTGGGAAATTCTATTTTTGTTTTGTAGTTTTGCGCTGAGTTATGCTTTTGTTCCAGTATTTGCCTTGCCTGGACCTGACCCACTAAAGCAGTATTTCTTAAAATTTAATGTAATATGTATCACCTAGGGATCTTGTTAAAATGCATATTTAGATTCAGTATGTCTGGGGTAGGGCTCAAGATTCTTGTTTTTTAACAAGCTCCCAGGTGATGTCAATGCTGCTGATGCTCCATGGTCCACACTGAGTAGAAAGCATTAAAACTGCTATCTCCTGGCTTCCTGTTTCCACTCTATTCGCCTCCTTCAGACTCACATTGGTCCATTCCCTACTTTGACCAGAGTCAGCAAGTGGATCATGGCAGTTAGTAAATGGCATGATCAAGATTTAACCTCAGACTTTGGTGTCCACACTAAGTAGAAACAGGTTTCTCAGGCTTTGAATAATAATCATAACTCATACTTACCAAGAATTTATATGTGAAGAATTGAACAAAGTGCTTTACATTTATGATCTTTAAAAAATTAAATCTTCCAACAATTCTATGAAGTAGGCACTACTATTATCCTAATGCGTATTTGAGGACTCTGAGCTTAACGAATTTGTATGAGGTTTTACAATAAGTCACGGCGTTGAAATTTGAATCCAGAAAGCAAGATTGTTTTCTCAGACAAATACTTTTAACTATCAAGTGTGTGTGTGTGTTTGTGTTTTCATAATATTGTGCCAAATATGTAGACGTGGTCAGGATATAAATCACTTATGTGACTCCAAACTGATGTTCATTACTTTTGCTGCATTCTTACCCTAAGAATGTATACAAACATATATATTTTTAGGACTACCCTTTTTCCATTGGGTATTCTTTCCTGTTTTGTCGAAGATTAGTTGACCATAGAGTTGAGGGTCCATTTCTGGGCTCTCTATTCTGTTCCATTGATCTATGTGTCTGTTTTTGTGCCGGTACCATACTGTCTTGATGATGACAGCTTAATAGACTGGAATTGTGATGCCACCAGTTTTGCTTTTCTTTGTCAACATTTCTCTGGCTATTCGGGGTCTTTTCTCGTTCCATACAAATTTTACGATTGTTCCAGCTCTGTGAAAAATGTTGATGGTATTTTGATAAGGCTTGAATGTATAGATTGCTCTGGGTAGCATAGACATTTTAACAATATTTATTCTTCCAATCCTTGAGCATAGAATTTCAATTTCTTTGTGTCCTCCTCAATTTCTTTCATAAGTGTTCTGTAGTTTTTAGAGTACAGATCATTTTCTTACACCATACACAAAGATAAACTCAAAATTGATGAAAGGCCTAAATGTGAGCCAGGAATCCATCAAAATCCTAGAGGAGAATATAGGGAGCAACCTCTTCAACCCAGGCCACAGCAACTTCTTGCTACACATGTTTGCAAAGGCAAGGGAAATAAAAGCAAAAATGAACTATTGGGACTTCATCAAGATAAAAAGCTTCTGCACAACAAAGGAAACAGTCAACAAAACTAAAAGGCAACCTACAGAATTGGAGAAGATATTTGCAAATGACACTACAGATAAAGGGCTGGTATCCAAGATCTATAAAGAACTTATCAAACTCAACACCCACAAAACAAATAATCCAGTCATGAAATGGGCAGAAGACATGAACAGACATTTCTCCAAAGAAGACATACAAATGGCCAACAGATACATGAATAAATGCCAACATCACTCAGAATCAGGGAAATGCAAATCAAAACCACAATAAGATACCACTTTACACCAGTCAGAATAGCTAAAACTAACAACACAGGAAACAACAGATGGTGGCAAGGATGCAGAGTAAAAGGAACCCTCTTCCACTGTTGGTGGGAATGCAAGCTGGTATAGCCACTCTGAAAAACAGTATGAAGGTTCCTCAAGAAGTTAAAAATAGAGCTACCCAATGACCCAGCAATTGCACTACTAGGTATTTACCCCAAAGATACAAATATAGTGTTCCGAAGGGTCACCTGCACCCCAATGTTTATAGCAGCCATGTGCACAAGAACCAAACTGTGGAAAGAGATGAGATGTCCACTGACAGATGAATGGAAAAAGAAGATGTGATATATATACAATGGAATATTACTCAGTCATCGGAAAGGATGAATACTTACCATTTACATCGATGCGGATGGAACTAGAGGGTATTATGCTGAGTGAAATAAGTCGATCAGAGAAAGACAATTATCATATGGCTTCACTCATACATGGAACATAAGAAACAGCACAGAGGACCATAGGGGAAGGGAGGGAAAACCGAATGGGAAGTCATCAGAGAGGGAAAAAAACCATGAGAGACTCTTAACTATAGGAAACAAACTGAGGGTTGAGGGAGGGGTGCAGGGTGTGTGGGGGATGGGGTAACTGGGTGATATGGGCATTAAGGAGGGTACATGATGTGATGAACACTGGGTGTTATACGCAACTGATGAATTACTGAACACCACATTTGAAACTAATGATGTACTATATGTTGGCTGATTTTAAATAAAAATTAATTAATTAATTAAAAAATGCAGGGTGATAGCCTCAGCCCTTAAATCTTCATCCTTCATTTTTATTTTTTAACTTTCAAAAAGTCTGAGTTCTAGTCTCAAATTAACCCTTTGGTGGGCTAGACATCAGCATCCATATTTGTTACAGAGGTGGGGATTCTGTTGGATCAATTTTAACATCAGAATAAAAAGCATTTGTGAGTCTACACATGTGTCCACCGATCTGAGATTCTGATACACATATCCAGGTTGGGGTCCAGGGATCTGGAATACAAAAGACCCAGAAGTGATCCAGATTTATACCTTGGTTAAGAACTCCATAACAAAATGATCCCTAAACAATTAATTTTCACACTCAAAAGTAGCTGTGACACTAATCCCCAGTAAATTGTGTTCTCCCTTTCAGTGTGGAGCTTATTGTCTTCCCTGTAGGAGCAGGCAGTGCTGGAAAAAGCTCGTTTCGTGTCTGAAATCTTTTCCACTCAAGGTGAATGATTAGTGTGACTGTTGCCTCTCCTAGAGCAATCCCAATGTGGAATGCACTGTTGGTCAGGTGATAGGTGGCTTAATTAGCAGAAGTCAATGCACAGCTGCTAGCAGCCTGGGGCTCTGTGAGGCTGTCGAGCATCTGTTATGACTTTACGAAAGCTGGAGGGCAGGAAACCATGGGGAGTAGTCTATTTCTATGGTGTGTGTTTCCGTTGATGAAATTGTCTGCATGCAGAATGAGCCCATTGATCTTTATTTGGAAAGTCTTGAGAATCTTCTTTGCTTGAAAGCATGTGGCAGGCTTTCACTGTTTATCAGCAAGCATATACCGTAATGGGAGTATTGAGTGACACATGGCACAGTTATCTTGGGTCAGCCATGAAAGTCTGCATGTTCTTATTCCTCATCCAAAGATATTTTTCTTTCTCTCTATCTGTCTCCTCTGTCTCTCTCTCAATTATAATCATCAAATATTAGAACAGTAAAGGTCCAGAGAGGTCACACAGTACAGTGGTCCCTGAACACTGGCCAAGAGATAGTTATTTTTCTAACCTTTATCTTTATATATAGTTTTCTCGTGTTAGGACATTCTAGCAATATATGTTCAAAACTCTCTAAAATGGTTCCTATACACAGCCAATTTGGGGATTCGTCATATTACTGATAGTTAAGTTGAAGCCCAGAGAAGTGAAACTCATTGTTCACATGCAGAGAGTAATAGAACAGAGTCCAGATTACCTGATTCCCGACCCAACCTTTTCCATATCATTACATTTCCATACTTATTACATATCTTGTCACCCACCAGTTACCATACCAGGACATTCCTATACTTCACATCAGATATTTTTGTCTGCCAACTACTCCATTTCCTTAGGCAACTGCTCATCTCCTATGTGTGGTGACCAATCATAGGACCCCATGCTCTGGCCCCAGACGGTGTGTAACCCAGAACCTGAGGCACTCAGTCCTCCTGTCTTAGCACATAGTCCAGGGCAGTGCTTATAATCATGCTGAACCAAGAGAGCTCTTCCTTTGGGCTCTTCAGTTTGGAGGTAGGAAGTATTTATCCTTTAGGTAACAAAGATGAAATTGGAGGAAGTACATTTTCTTTGGAATAAGGTGAGAACTTGGTTGTACTTGGGGGCAATGAGGCCACAAATAAGATAAGCAGAGCCAAGAGGTGGAGTTTAGGAAGGATGAGAAAGAGAGTGAGTTTTTTCCACTCAGCCTTTAATGCCTGAATTCAGTACTTTCTGAAGCAAGTTCTTCCCTAAGAGACAATGCATCTCCACAAAGTCTCTATATCATTTCCTTTGATGTGGAATGAATCGTGTCCCTCAGATTTCATATGTTAAAGCTCTAATTCCCAGTGTAATGTTATTTGGAGATGAATCTTTGGGAGGTAATTAGGTCATGGTAAGTGCTCCTGAAGAGATTAGAGCCCCTGAATATGTATATGTAGGTAGATAGATAGATAGATAGATAGATAGATAGATAGATAGAGGAATAGATAGATAGATAGATATACATGTGTGCACAAAGAGGAGGTCAGGTGAGCACACAGAGGCAAACTGCAAGCCAGGAAGAGGGCTCTCACCAGAACCCAACCATGTTGGCACCCTGATCTTGGCCTTCCAGCCTCCAGAACTGTGAGAAATAAATGTCTGTTCTTTAAGCCACCCAGTCTATGGTATTTGTCAAAGCAGCTCAAGCTACTAAAATATCCTCTATCTACTTATTCACATCCTGTTGACAATGGTGACCCAATTTAAAATTATTTTCTAATTATTAACTCTCTACTAATCTTCTCCCTGTCTTCTATTTCTCTAGCTTGAGTTGTTTTTTTTTTTTAAAGATTTTATTTATTTATTTGACAGAGAGATAGAGAGAAAGCACAAGTAGTCACAGTGGCAGGCAGAGGGAGAGGGAGAAGCAGGCTCTCCGCTGAGCAGGGAGCCAGACGTGGGGCTCGATCCCAGGACCCCAGGATCATGACCTGAGCCGAAGGCAGCCGCTTAACTGACTGAGCCACCCAGGCGCCCCTCTAGCTTGAGTTTTGACTGTGGGATTTACTAACTAAAACAAACAACCCTTGTTAATTTCTGTGTCCTCTTGGCTTTAGGATTACCAGTTTCCATTTACTACAAAAACCCTCACTGAACTTGGCCACTAGCTCTCAGACTATAAGTCAGGTGATGGAGTGAGAGGACACCGGCTTTGAATGTTGTTGCACCAAAGTATGATTTAAGCACAACTATTTAAAAACAATGGGGTCATGAACAAGTTGCTTATAAGTGCTTCTCTTCCTTTGTAAACCATACTAAAATGAGTATCAGAAATAATAGAAATTGACTATATAGTGAGTGGCACTAATTATTTAATGGCTCATATATCATTATTTTTAGATAACTGATTTATTCTTATTATAGTAACTTTTATACTGGTCCACTGAAAAGAACTGACAGGAGCCAAGACTTGATTTTGTTGCAAGTAGGCTCCACAACCTTCCATGTGAACGACTTTGGCCAAGTCTTTTTCACCTCCCAGAGTTAGTACTTATTCTGTAAAACAGTATGATAAAACCTGACCCTCCAGTCTTTGTCTTTGAAAGAAGCAACCTAGATCTTGTCTGTGAGGGCGTTTTGCAAAGTTAGGTTCTTTTTTTTTTTTCCTGACCAGGTGTCCATCTTTGTTTGCCGCCTTCTAGTTTTTCTCATAGCAGAGCTCTCTGTAAAGTTCCCTGACCAAAATCAGGAAATAAACCTAAAGATACAGAATTCAAAACCCATTAATAAGCAATGGAACCAACAGAAAGGAAACAACAAAAAATATGTCCTCCAGCATATTGTGATATAGAAGAAAAAGCAATTATCAGAAATGAGTGTGTGTTCAGGATGACTTCCTTCATTCAAAAAGAAAATACTCCACAGACAGCCCACCACAACATGGCATATGCATCCAGTTGCTGAATGGAAATATGATTTTGCCCCTACATTTTACAGCCATGCTTGAGTGACAACATTAAAATGGGGGAAAATATATAGCTGAAGTGTATACCAAATGTTCGGTGAGCCAGGTGGCTTGCATTTGTGTTTGATTACATGCATTTATTTGGTATGTATGTGTGTGGTGGGCGGGGAGGGGTTGTGAAGGAGGAAAGTAGTGGTGCCAGAAGATTCAGGCCTAGGACAAGAGGGCACTGATGTTTCTAGATGAGAGAAAAAATACAAAATGAATGCCATCGGGCCATACCACTCCACCTTTTTAACAAGACTAGGGGCTAGCTATTTGTTCTTTCTTCTCTCTTACTTCTCAGAAGCATTTGGTCATCAACATGTTATCCTCTTCTTTTATAGCTGCCACTGGTTAATGTTTTCTTTGAGAGTTGGTTTATCCTGAAAATGGCAGGCACTGAAATCAATTTTACAGGAGCTTTAAATTCTAAGGTACCCAAGATATTGTAGTCAGAAATTTGACCCACTCTTCTCCAAGACCATTGGAAATCCATTTGGTTTTAAATGACTGGAGATTTTGCTCACTCAGAATTATAGAGATATAAAATCTGTCCATAGGAATAGCAATAGGGATAAGCCACTGGAAGGAAGGGAGGGAGGAAGGAAAGAATCACAAACTTATGTACAAGACACTTGGCTAAATTTTCCAAGGATCCATAATTTAATTTGGTTCCTTAAATTAAACCTCTATTGAAGACCCACTGTATACACTGTTGGACATTCTGTGAAGACAGAGCTGAAGAAAGCAGGGTCTTTGCCCTCAGGGAGCTCACTTATTAACAAGAAGAACAGATATCAGCACATATATCCAAAAACAACTGGTAAGGACATTTGTAGAGGAAGATTCTGAAGGAAAATGTCAGAAGCTTTCTGAAAGAGGTGACTTCTGACCTGAGTTTTCATAGAGGAATAGTCTGACAAGATGACAGCGGGAGAAACATATTTCCAGATATCTATCACCTGTTGATTCCTGAACTCTGACAATTCAAGGGCCATCTTCAGTCATCTTTGTAAACCCAGGACCTAGTTATTGCAGAGATTTAATCTTTAATGACTTTAAAACTGTTCCTGGAAATTTGCTTTGTACCCCCATTCTGGTAGTTGAATACAGACATGCACACAGATGCATATCATAGATTGGTCCCTCTGGAAGAAGAGAGTGTGTAACATTTGCTCATTAAACGAAAGACATGCACGTCCCCACTTCTGCTCATTTCCAGGCTGTACTTGAGAGGACTAAGTGGGCTCTTGTAGTAGAAGACCTCAGGGCATGATAGAGAGAGACAGGCAGAGCCAGTTTGAGGTGGGACTTGTCAGTTGGAGGTGAACCTGAATCATCTACAACCACCATGACTGAAACCAAAAGGGGACCAAGAGGATGTGAGCACAGGAAGTATCTGCTACTGGTGCCTTTGGGTAAAGTTGCATAGTTTAAATTCAGAAGAAGCTGAATTTATGGTTATTTGTGGGATAGATTAGGCTTAGATACAAATGCACCATTGATTCAGATAGCTATTTAGTAGGAATTTAGCTCTATCTTCCTTTTATAAAGCTAAAAGTTTGACAACATGCTTCTCACTGGTAAGGATGCTGAAAAGCCAATGCCCATTAACCATTAAATTTCCCTTATTCTCGGCACACACTTCACTTCAAGGAATTTGCTGACCTTTCTGTGATAAATGTAATTCACTCTGAAATCCAAGGGTCAAATGAAAAAGAGGAAAATCTGACATTTGGAGTCACTATCCATTAGGCTCAATAAGGCCAGAGATCACTGTAAAAGGCAACATAGATCTCCCCAGATTGATAGTGTTTTGACTCATGATGCCTGTTTGGGCACTTGGTTTCAAGTCTTTTACCCCCCCAACTAATTTGCAGCTGGTGACTTTGGGGACTATTCTTCTCTTAATATCCACATCAGACAGAACTGAACCGCTGGGCATGCTGACATAATGTTTAGCAGTTAATTTTTCCTAAAATTTTCCTCTTTGTTAGTTCCATGAGGACTTAGGGGAAAGAATTGGATTCTAGGCAAGCCTCTGTCATTCATTCTCTAAATGACTTTGATTTAATGAGAGACGATGGACTCTGAAAAACAAACTGAGGGTTCTAGAGGGGAGAGGGTGGGAGGATGGGTTAGCCTGGTGATGGGTATTAAAGAGGGCACGTTCTGCATGGAACACTGGGTGTTATACGCAAACAATGAATCATGGAACACTACATCAAAAACTAATGATGTAATGTATGGTGATTAACATAACAATAAAAAGATTTTTAAAAAATGACTTTGATTTAGTCTCTTAATTTTTTGCCTACGTTTTTTACCGTTAAAATGGAAATTCTTACAACAATTAGGTTTTTGGGGTTTTTTTTAAGATTTTATTTATTTATTCATGAGAGACAGAGAGAGAGAGAGGCAGAGGGAGAAGCAGGCTCCCAAGGAGCAGGGAGCCCGATGCGGAACTCGATCCCAGGACCCCGGGATCATGACCTGAGCCGAAGGCAGACGCTTAACCATCTGAGCCACCCAGGTGCCCCCAACAATTAGGTTTTGATCAGCTGCTACATCTAAGGCACTTAGCTAGACCTAAGGCTCAGCTGTGAGAGACACAGATAAGAGCTTACAGCCTAATTGAGGAGCTAAACAAAAACTGATGTGATTTCAGATGGGTCTGAACGTTAGCTGTGATTGCATATAGGTACAATGTCTAGGACATACCTTGAAAACCTGTGTTAAAGCAATGATTCTTCTGTATACAAACCGCATGAGCTGAGAAAAATACATCATCTTGTCTAGAAAAGGGAAAACAAGACATTAATTCCACAAGTATTTACTGAAGGTGAACACTGTGTCTGAAATTCTTCCAGATGATGGGCATATAATATTGAATAAAGGGAACATCAGTGCTCCATCCCTAGGCTTGCATCTTATTATTTATCTCAGTGTTTATTTTGAGAGCCATTTACAAAAATATATGTGCAAGTCTATTTAAAATTATAAATAAATGTAATAATTAAATGACTATTCAGGGTATTGGACCATGTTCTCTGGAGATTCATGGCCTCTGTTTCATTATTTCTTGTCTATACTCTTGTTAAATCCTGGCCTTTGCACCCATATGTGATAACATAGTTTATTTATTTGTCATGAGAAAGAAATCAGTATTAACCTATCCTTCTTCACAATTGCACAACAGTGATGTTTTCTGCCCACCTTAGTGACCTTGAGCATTACCAGTTCAGATGGATCTTCTGAACCTTTAGGGGAGGACAGTGAGATACAAGGAGTTTGAGTGCTAAGTGTATTTTTTTTTAATTTGAGACTTTAAAAAAATCTCTTTCTGTCTTCCATTAGTGGAATTTTTTTTAAGTTGATGATTATAAAACAAAGCTCAGACAGGATAGGGTAAAAGGAGTTCACAGTGCCTATAGCAATCATTCAGAACCAGGAGGGCATAAACATGGCCCTTCCAGGCTCCCTGTGGACATCAGTGGACAAAGACAGGGCTCATCTACCACAAACCTGAACACGGTCTCATAATTCTCAGCCAAGTGTCTTGGCAGCCACCCTTCATTCAGTGAAGGTGGAACATGCCTTGAAATGTAGTTTTTTCCCTGCTCTGGCTCAAGACTCTAATTTTGCAATTGAGGAGAGGTGAATTGTCTGTGATTACATATCAGTTGATGACAAAGAAAGCATGTGAATGCAAATCTAGTGCCCTTTTTTTAATCTGTTTTCTACTTTTGTTTCTCTTACCAGAACATGTGATCCTTAGCCACAACATACAACAGCTTATATTTTAAATACACATATGTGTGTATACATATATGTGTGTAAAGTACATATGTGTATTTTATGTGTATGTGTATACACATATATGTATACATATATACACACACACACAGAGATCTACGTAGAGATGCAGATATCGAATGGTCCAAATCATAGCAATCTACACGTTGCCTCTTCAGCTTTTTCTCTCCTACATCCAACATTAGTGACATCAAATCATAGATCATATTCTTTATAATCCCCGAATAACAGAAAACACCGTCTGAGGTACAGAAATTAAGATGCTTTCCACAGACTTTCTGATACATAATTGAAACTGATGCCATTGGGTGTCCTGCCTGTAACCCCTTAATATTTTTGTGCTGCTGGCCCAATGTCCAACTGCCAGCACCACAATTCTCCACCTGCCTTCATTCCCTGCTAGAACCTCCCTCTGTCCTTGCAAGAGGTGGGAAGGTAGTGCTGGGGACTAATGGCTCCTGATGAGGAGCACTTAACTGATTCCCTGACTGGAGTGGGTGGTCCAGTGCCCCAGCTTCACTGTGCTTTGGACGGGACCGCTCTGAGGTGTGTGTCCTACACTGGCTCTCACACTCCCCAGCAGAATTAAGCTCTGTTGACAACTATGGTAATTACTTCCTTGTTAATATACCTTTCCTTGGCGCCTTCCCTTCCTCGACTCACTTCCCCATCCTCCTACAGGTGTTTCCTAAGGTCCCTTCCCAAGCGCACTCTTGACACTCCGATCTTTGTCTCAGGGGTCTGTTCTTACAGGCTCCAAACCAAGACAAAAATATATCGACACAGCAAATTTACTAAATGTGTACCAAGTTAACTGCTGTTCTGAGGCTGAGCTCTGGCAGTAAACAAAGCAGAATAAAACCCTTGCCTCCAATGTGCTAGATAAATACTTATGGTCTCCCCTACCTAGTACTTCTCTGTACTGAGGAAAGGGGAAAGGAGAAGGCAGAACTTTAGTTTTAGACCCCGGTTAAAAATTAAGAAACAATCAAAGCATGATGGATCATGAGAACTCATATTTGCATGTAAGTATAAAGTGTACAAAAAATTTCACATACGGTATCTTAAAAAAACAATCCAAAAACCTGAAGATGCAGGTCAGGTGACTATTGCTCTCACCATTTCACGGATGAGGACAGTGAGATTCAGAGGTGAGACTGAGCAGGTAAGCATAAGGGCCAGGATTCAAGTTTACTGTGATATCTCTCTGATCTAACAGTTCACATCATTGTAACCTCTGTGAAAAGAACACAAGACCGTGCTCCATAAAAAATGATCACTTCCTGTGATCCTGGTCTGCTGCTGAATTGCCGTTTTTTCACCTTCTTTTGAAACAGGCAGATTAGGTCACTGCTGGGTAGAGCTGCTTCCATGACCCATTGATTTGCTTTCATTGGACATTTCTTTTCCTGGCAGAAAGATCTGTTGATGATATTAGGTAGATGCAACTTATCATGTATTACCGAAGTTTATAACTCTGGAGAAGTGAATGAAAAAGAGGGAAAAAATAGCTATAGCCTAAAATAAGAACCCCAGATGTTAGTGTATTTGTGTGTGGCAGGGGGAGGTTACCATGGAGATCAAGGGCTCACAACACATTTTGCCTGACATAGCGGAACAAGCCCGAGACAGGAACAGGCCCCAGTGCATCTCTTTGACCATCCCAGTGCCTCCGTCCTGACATCTGTGTCTACTGATGGGCTAACCCAGGTGTCTGTATGCCACCCAGGTTTATATCAACTCATGGGGGAGTTTAACTTGGATGAGAAATTACCAGGAACTCAACCTCACCATCTGGTACTAAATGGAGCTAAATGTTATTGGCAATATTCCTTGAATCCATTATTTCAAGTATTAGGAAACTAACAAGATGGCAGCCACAATTGATTGATCACATCCTTAGTGCAAGACATTGGGCCATGCAACTACATTTATTATATCAATTCTCAAAGTTACATGCTGAGGTATATATGTCTATCATCGCCTTACAGAAACGACTGAGACTTAGAGACATAGAACAAAACATTCATGATCATTCAGTACCTAAGGGAGGAGTTTGGACTCAAACCACCAGCCATGCTTTTCTTTGCCAATACTTTTTGGTTCTGCCTTTTTTTTTTTCTCACCTTATTGACCTGGTTGATTACAGTGACTTTCTTCTCCCCTGAACAATTCTTCATTACCTTGCTGGTTTTTCTCCTCTAAGCTACTCACCTCAGCATTTATGTTGAGACCTTACCCCAAGGTTAGCCCATGACAGAGGCACTGATACACACAACTGGGTTAGCGTCCCAAACATCAATTCCTTAATGCAATTCTGCACTCTCTTCTCTACGTTTAGTGACTAGGTCATGGTACAACTCTCTCCTGATATGGCATGCTAATTTTAGGAGGCACAAGTTCTGGCTTTGCTCTTTCATTAACACATGTGAATTATGAAGCATGCTGGATCTGTTTCTGCATCTTGGGATACAGGGATACCTAGGATGATTTCCTTTCAACACTAAGGTGCAGATGCACATAATGATATTTTGAACTCTTGCCATGTAGCAGACTGTGCTAAAGACATCTAAGTAGAATTCAACAAAAGAACAAAGTATTGTGAATGGAAGAATCAGGGAACCATCTGACTAAAGTTTTAGGATTGGTGGTTCAATAGGTGGAGAAGATAGACCTGTAATGCAGCCTGAGAAAACATGATGGACAACGACAGAAAGAATAAGGAATGAGCTCAGATGGAAGGTGTGGAAACGTTGCAGAAGCTAGTTTGTTGCTCAAGAATGGATTGAAACAGGAATTTCATCCACTTTATTTTACAGATGGGAAAACCTGGAAGTCACTGAAACTTAGCAACCATCCAAGGAACTCATAATCAGTTCATTTCAAGGACATAAGTAAACAGTCCAACCAGCTGTTTTTGTTGAATTGACTACTTCATCTTTATAAGATGTTTAACCTCAACAGCTCTTGGAGTAACAGTTAAGATAACGCACTGAAAAGATTACAAAGAATCTAAGAAATCATGACTGCCAATGCACACAAGGATAGACAGAAATGAATGAAGGGAAGGAGGCACTGAGGTATTACTGTGGCTCCCTTAGCTGGCAACAGGACTCATCATCTATTGAGTTATCAAAATTAGATCCTATATTTCTAAATAACTACTCCCCCAGACAGTTTTCTGTCCAGGACTTCCGAGTACAAAACAAGTAGGGAAAACCGATCAGTAAATCAAGGAATTCTAAAGACTACTTTGTATGACCCAGCTTTTCCTTTTTTAGTAACCAAAGTAAATGATCCTACCCTAGCTGTTGTACATACCATTTTGCAGCAGGGAGGCTTAGTTTCCTTTGGGTTAGGAATGTTTTGAGAATCTAACAAAGGCTTTTAAGCCTGCATGGAGACAGAAACCAGACAAAAAATGTACTTAATTAAACACACATCATACTTATCATTTGATCTCAGAACTTTATATACTCCAAAAACATGTATGTCCATATGGAATATTCAGTTCACTTGGAATTTATAAACTCTGGTTAAGAATTCCTATTTTAATCATGGAGCACTACATCAAAAACTAATGATGTAATGTATGGTGATTAACATAATAAAAAATAAATAAAAAGAATTCCTATTTTATACTTTACAAAATGAGTTCAAAAAATTCATATAAAATTTACATCTCAGTGGTAGCGATGAAGAAACTGAGGTATGAAGTGACCTTCCTTCAATCACACTGCCGTGTGTGGAGAAGTCAAATATGGTTCCAGAGCTTTTGGTCATGTTACATAACACTGTGTTATTATCTCAATCATCTGTGCAATTCCTTTGATAGATTCTGGAAGGTAGGAATAAGTGGGATGTAGTACAGAGCACATTTTACATCTAATTGTAGAGAAGCCAGGGTCAAAGAGATGAAGAGGCATCTCTGTAAGCTGCCTCTTCTAAAAATGGCAGCATGAACTTTTGAGAGTGTAAATTGGGCACGTGCAGGGACCCAACAAGAGCACTGCATCATGTGGAAGCTCACATCCTGGTGTTCTTCAAATATTCGTCTGCATTCCCGTGTTGAAACATCAATTAACCATAAGTCAGTTTCCCAATCCCATTATGCTGTTCTTCCTTTGGCTACAACTAGGTCTCTCTCATTCAGGAGACAATCAATGAAAGATAGATTTGCCAGGCTTAACTGAATCTTCCATATTCAAGACTGCCCCTTCTATTTGATAAGAAAAGAGATATTTAAAGTGGCACCTGAATGTCAAAATCTCTTCACTGGGCTTGCATAATTGTTCAGACCATTAGTTTCTTGCCTGGGCCACATTATCTGCCTCTGAAACTCATCTCTGCCAGGCCTTGAGAATCATAACAACCCAGAGCATATCTTATTTGTCTTTGTATCCCTAAATTCTAGCATTTCATTGTTTATTTCACACATTTTTAAGCAGGGACCTTGTGCAAGTCCCTGTGGATGTGATGGGGAGAAAATGGGAAGCAAACATTAACATGACATTCCCGGCTCTTGAATGGCCCTGACCTGGCTTTCCAGCTCACCTGGTATGTTCCCTGTGCACATTTGTGCCACAACCACGAGGCATCACACAGTGTCCCTCACTGTACCTACCTTTGTTGACTCTGTGGTCTTGCTAATTCTGCTCTCCCTGTAATGTCTTTCTCACCTCTGTCCCTGGGCGCGTAGTAACTAACCTACCCTAACTAACTTAACTGCCTTGCTCTCAGACCACAAAATGGTTGGGGGCCCCTCTATTCTCCCACCACAGTTTACATCTTGCAAACTCTTCTCACTTCCCTGTCTTGTCCTGTGTCTCCTGAGTATCTCTCTGAACCTTCCCTGCTTCCGCCCAGACAGTGAGCCCCTGGTCGACAGTGACCCCATCATATTTACTTTTCTAGCCCAACCTGAACCTAGTATAATATGTTACACAATGTGTGCATTCAATCAACTTATGTTCCGTATAGAACTGAATTGAAAAACAAAATGTGGCAGAGAAAATGTCCTGCAGCCTGAAACCTTCACAAGTATCCTAAATGGCCTGAAAAATTTAATGAGTTGAGTAATAGAGGTTTCTCCTAGGACCTCCTTCCATGTCTATTCTTGTGAAGCAAAATGCTCACTTATCTACTTTTACAGGAAATGGATTCTGCCTAAAGAAAGAGAATGATTCTGGAGCCCATCATCCTCAAATTAAAACCCAGTGTGGGGTTCAAGGACAAACATTGAATCCTGCCAACAGTGGTGCATTTGTGGGAAGGTTGCATGGCTCTTCAGATAGGAAAAAATTATATCAAACCAGCCAAAATGTATGTTGATAGATGAAGGAGAGGAAAACCGATGCTTCCGTGATTGTTAATAAGTAAGTATACGTTTTAGAATCATTAAGTTAAGCAAAATGTCTTTGTTCTGTTCTACATTTTGTAAGAGAACATAAATGATTTCTTTTTGCATTTATTTAATGGGTATCTTTTAGACATCTAGTACATTCCAGGCGATGTACTAAGGTGAGAGACAGAATAAAGAATGTGCGGTTGGGAGGCAAGGATCTGAGTCCTGGCGTCACTGCTTCTTGGTGTCTGGACCTTGGCATTTTACTTGACCTATCAGAGTCTCTGTTTCCATGTCTATGAAGTTGGGATAATAATGATTCTCACCCCTACTTCCTTGCAAAGACTGGACCCTATATTTAGGTTTTGGACATTTTTGATATTGTAATAACGGTTTCTTTTCCTCTTGGGTTTTGTACTCTAAGGTGAGGTTTTATTTTCTCCTTCCAAATATATATATGTTTCAGTTTGAATGATAATAATAATTTATATTAAGCACAACAGAGAAAAGGGGTCCTAGTTAGGTGAGGTGAGACGGTCTAAGTTTAAAAATTAAAGTGTAGATAGATACTTGGATAGATATAAGCATGTATGTACACCTCCTAACACTCAACAAAGCACACACATATTTACTCTGTCCACATGTAGGGGTCATATAATTGTTACAGACATTTTTTATGGAAAACAATGTTCCCCCAAATGATACAGTTTACTGTGCCCCAGTAAGGTGGCTACAATGATACTTCATAAGATTATCATGATAATGAATTGTATACTTATTGATAATCTTCACTTAACAGCCATTTCTCAGCTTATTCATCCACCTAGAGTGGTAACCAAAGGATGCTTATTCCTACTGAGCAAGATATTACATTGACTCATGTAGAATGCCCTGTGAAGGTGGGATTCTCTGTTGCTAGTTACATTTCTCGAATTGCGTGCTCTTTCTCCAATCATTGACCTCACTCTACAATTCTGGCTGAGTTGCCAGCTGTGAATAGTTGGGAATCTCAGATAGTCCCAGCACAATTCAGCAGTTCCTGGCTGGATGCCTTCATGGAGCTTCATAGATCCTACTTCCACAAGGACATGCTACTGGGAGCTTAGTTTCCACCTGCAGAAGCATTGGTTTCATAGGCTTCAACTTCATGTTTGTTGAACTGAAACCCCAGTATCATACTTAATAGCATGCTTTCCTTCATACCCAACATCCACTTTCACAGCAACCCTTTTAGACTCTGTCTCTAAATGCTATCTGAAGTCAACTTCTCTAAAAGTTATGCTCTTATAATCCATCTCTCATCTGGAATACTTATTTCTGTTTCCACTCACACCAGTGTCTGGTCCATTGTTCACAAGATTTATTCCATCATACCCCTCCAATGGCTTGCCAATTACAATAAGGGTAAAGTACAAACTGCCCTTCATGATCTACAAAACACTACTACACCTGGCCTTCCCTGGGTTCCCATCCCAAATCCTCTTGCTGTCCCTCTTGTTTGCTATGTTGAGAGCATACTTGTTTGCTATGTTGAGACCACATAGTCTTCCTGACTACACCAAACCCAATTCCATTGAGCCTTGGAACCACATGCCCTTGGACATGGTCTTCCCTCCACCTGGAATGCTCTTTCCTCTTATTGTCACAGGACTCCTCTCAAAAAGCCTTCTTTGGCATCCTAATGCTCTTCTCCCCAGTTTCAGCCATTCTTTACCCTATCAACAATACATATCTGGATCCAAGATGATTTCTGTTTAGCGTCTTCCCCCAGTGAAATGGAAGTTCCATGTGGATCAGGACTCTGTTTTGTTTAATGCCATAACCCCATGACTAAAAAATAACTATAATACTTAGGAGGCAGTTAGAATGCAAGTAAGAAATATTTGTTAAGTAACTGGAAAGGGCCACCATAAATTTGGTAGCACCAGTTATATGCATGTATAATATTTATGTACAGCTGCCTCTTTTTTTTTTTTTTTTTTTTACTTTCTTCAGTCTGGGAGTCAGTTATGCTCTTGATATAAAAGGAGAATTTGCTTGTCCCCGTGGGCTCCCAACAGTCTTGATACAGAGCTCATTACTTCTTTGTATTTTCCAGAAAAAGAAGCATACTTGTATCAAACATAATAATCACTCTGAATTTCACTGACATTTCCATGGGGGAATGTGGGAGTAGATTTCCATTGCACATCACACAGAAAGCACATGCACAAATTCCCATTAGACATTTATGTTCTTCCTAAAATCCCTCTTGGTAATGCCAATAACAGAGTGGCTGCTTCTCTTTTTATCCATCCCTGTCTAGTTTCTATCCTCTGAGATCCAGAAACTTCCAATGAGACCTCTGAATCATCTCAAGTTTTATTATACCGATGAGTTTAATGACACTTCAGCAGTGCCAAACTTTCAAAACCACCAACGAAAACCAAACCAAACCAAACCAAAGCAACTGAAAGTCTTCGGGGTTATTGAGATTCATATAATAAATAATTTTATATCTCTAACTTTGTCCAATTATATATGAAGCAAGATTGATTTTTTTAAAAGGTTTTATTTATTTATTTGAGAGAGAATGAGAGAGAGAGCACATGAGAGGGGGGAGGGTCAGAGGGAGAAGCAGACTCCCTGCCGAGCAGGGAGCCCGATGCGGGACTCGATCCCGGAACTCCAGGATCATGACCTGAGCTGAAGGCAGTCGCTTAACCGACTGAGCCACCCAGGTGCCCAAGATTGGATTTTTATATAGATGTTATTTCCTGTCCAATTTGCTGAGTCCTCACTGGGAGTAAGAGAACTTTATTCAAGCTCAGGGTCTTTGTGAACTAACATTGCAACATGGGATTGTGGAGAAAGTGCTGGAGCCACAATGCTGGTGTTACATCCCAATTCCTTTCTATTGTGTTTGGGTAAGTTACTTATCATCCAGACTCTGGTTCCTCGTCTATGGAGCAAAATTGAAAATGGCAATGTTTCCCACCTCAAGAGGCTGCTGGTGGATTTTAGTTGGCATAGTCTCTACAGAGTGCTTTTCCCCATGTCTGGGCATAGTGTGCCTTAATAAATATAAATTTTGATTACAAACTGTGTGCTTTTGGGTGAATTCCCTAATCCCTCTGTGCCTTGCTATTCTTAGTAAACTGGGTATAATGATACCTCAAACATTGTTGTAATGATAAATCAATGAGATCAGGCATTGGAAGATGTTCATGATTTGGGAGAGGAAGGTTTTTACATTAGTAAAAGATGGTTTGGGGGGATATTAGAGTAGGGGTGAACCTGGGTTACCTGGCCCAAGGTGGTTGCATGGTACTCTTTGCAAAATGTAAAGTATCTAAAACATTTTACTTCTGTCACCCAAGATCCAATGGCTCTGAAGAGGGAAAAAAAAATGCATGGAGAAGAAACTTTCCCTGATGTCAGCATCTAATTCAGATCAACCTAGTCCCAAGGTTATCCTCTGAGATATGCTGCAATCAGGAGCCCCTTGCTACAGAGTGGGATGCTTTTCTGCAAGGCACTCAGGCTCCTCCTAGACCTGGTTCTCATTACATCATTTTCTCCTCCAGTACTTCTCTTCCTAGGCTGCTGGGCAGGAAATAGACCCCAGGTAAATCAGTTGCATTAAACAGAACATCCAGATGCCTACTGAAAAGGAGATTTTTAAAATTAGATTCTGCTTCAATTAGCAGACGGTGTACTTCTCTTCCTCAAGCTGCATTCCCCTTCATGGCAAAGTTGGCGCTCTGGAGACAAATGCACAAGACTCCTAACCTAAAACCCACTGAATCCTTAGTGGGAGGGGACTGCAGACTAGGCTAGGATCTGCTGAGCCAAGCCTACTTACTTATGTCAGAGATGTTTTCCCTTCTTTGTCTCCACCCTCTAATATCTGTCTGGGAACATGTGGGATTCTGCAATAGGAGTGGGGAAGCTAGGGGTGGCAGCGAGAGCGCCTCTAAGCTCCTCTTCACGGACTGAAATGATCCTATTCATTGATGCACAGGTAGTCATTTCTTTACCTTGATTTGGTCATTAAACTCTTCCAGCTGCTTCAGTACATTTTCCCCGAGGCCCCTGTTAGGATTGCTGCTTCTCCCATGATTAGAACACAGCCAATTGGCCTTCTGGACCTACTGCTACCTCTTTCCTAATGATCTTATAATGGCTGCTGGGTTTATTTAAGCCACCTGACAGATAACGATGTCAATCATGCAAACCCCAAATAATGCCTTCTCATTTGGAACCATTTCTTGTTTAGTTCTGTTTTGTAAGAAATGGAACCAGGCAATGGCAAGATAAATGCTGATCTTAGATATTAGGTCTTAAATTTTTCATACTGGTTTGGGTTCAAGCTCCAATACAGGCATGAATTGCAATGCAAATAATAAAACTAGTTTCTTCCATAGATTGTGTGTTGACAGAATTAAAGTAAATTAGTTAATATATTTACAGTTCTTTGGAGATTATCTTTGAATACTAATTTGGTTAGCTATTGCCATTGTTACTCATAACAGAGTATACCATACCCATGTGCAGGGAAGTGAGTTCGAGGGAGTAGGGCAGATGATTGTGAGTGGAGAATGGGGAGGTGATAAAAGGTGAGCTATTTGCTACTGATTTTATTTTCATTTTATTTTCTATGGAGATGAAGGGAGTTTAATAAGGGCAGGGACAGGTGATGTAGTATTTTAAGTCATGCATCTGGAGGACCGTGAGGGACTTTCATGTAAGCACCTGAAGATGCAACCCAGAGCACCTGCCCACCTGGTGATGGGGCTCTCAGCCCAGAGTGCCTGCGTGGTAATGGGGTTTACAGGACCATGGGAAACCTGCAGGTCTGAGCAAACACTGGCCACTCTCATAGCTCCACATCCTGTGTTAGTTCAGTCACCCTCACTTTGCACACCCCTAGATCTCAGGAATGCTCTAAGAGCAGGCTCACCTTCCTGAGGAACCAGAACAGCCTATCAGCTTCATCACCTGGGTTTTGTCACTGAAGCAGAGCATTCTATCCTTCCACCTTCCATCCTTCCACCTTTGCTCTTAGCAGCTTTTGTGGGTGAACAGAGTAGAAAAGAAGATAAAGATAGGATATTCTTATGGTTATCCTTGGAGCAATGAATTTCTGTTTGTCATTCATTGCAAATTGCCTAAGGAAAAGCACGTGACGTCTGTACACCGTGCCTCTAAATTGTCTGATATTTGGATGGAATTTGCTTTTGTGTGTTCTAATCTCATCATGATGAATTCTGACTCCTGCACATTGAACTACCCTTAACTGTGTTTTAATTTTGCTCTGCCAGGAAGAGGTTTTTCTCCAGCAGAGGTTTGACCAGGACTCTTGCTGGCTATATTTCAACCCATTGTTCTTGGCAACTAGTTAATAGTATTTCTCTGTGCCGGCCCATCCGTTTTCATGCCTGCAGTGCCTTGAGCGTACTCTTAGGGGTATAAGCCAAATG
Source organism: Leptonychotes weddellii (assembly GCF_054177405.1). Lineage (NCBI taxonomy): Eukaryota > Metazoa > Chordata > Mammalia > Carnivora > Phocidae > Leptonychotes > Leptonychotes weddellii. Next base: position 165,401,582 of record NC_138372.1, read on the forward strand.
TTTTTCTTCTCCCGGCAGACTGCAGCCCCATCACTGTTTCACCGAAGATACCAACTACCCCTTAGAATACCTTTGCATCACTGCTGGTAATCAAATAACTCCAAACATAGGTAATTTTTGTTTTCCATGTTTCCTACTAGTGTAATTAGAAACTTTTGGATTTCGAGGGTCAGACAGCAACTCAAACTGAATAATAGAGAGAGCAGGAAGGGAGGAAGGAGGGAGAGAGAAAGGAAGGGAAGGAGGGAGAGGGCAGGTACAGGTTCTCTTGGCTTGGAAAGTCCAGGCATTCATCTGGCTTCAGTCAGGGCGAGGTCAGGGAATTGGAGGTTAGCATGATATCATCAGACACCTGGTTCTATCTCCAGGGGCCAGGAACAAAGAAATGTGGTTGCCTCTGGGAGTTGGAAAAGGAAAGAGAATAATTTTCCCCTAGAGCCTTCAGAAGGAACACAGCCCTTCTGATACCTTGATTTTAGCCCCAGAAACCCAATTGGGATTTCTGACCTTCAGAACTATGTGATACTAAGTTTATGCTGTTTTGGTCATTTGTTTATGGCAATTTGTTATAGGAACAATAGAAAACCAGTACATCTGTGTCTCAAGCTTTTTGCTGCCTGTAAAGATTTTCATTGCATGCTTATGTTGATGTTTCCCACCCTTATGCAGAGAACGTGAGGTGTGTGCCAGGGTTAACCATCCTTCAGTGCAGGGGTGATGAAAAGTTTCCTTTCTCCCCTCACTTCCATTTTTTTCTCCTGCCCACCACTTTCAAGGCTGACTTATGCACCCACCAACCCTTGGTTCTTCTCTATAAACAAACAAACAAATTATTCTGCCTTAGTTGATATAAATTCAGTCTCGAAACCCCAGGATAAGTGGTATAATCTCAAGAAATGCTGAGAGTATTCTATCTTCCCTCTGAAGAACTGGACTATCATTTACCTTCTTGTTTTCTGTAGAAATATTCTTCATTATTTTTCCCTTCTCAGGCTTCTCTCTTTTTGGAACCTGAGCCAAAATCAAGAGTCAGACACTTAACCAACTGAGCCACCCAGATGCCCCAAAGGAAACTCTCTTCTTTCAGCAGTTGGGATCAGAACTTCTGAGACATACTTGACTCCTTTCTTTTCTTCTTTTTAATTCCCTGCATCTGATCCCTCAGTAAGTCCTATTGGTTTGGCCTGGCTTTTGTATTTACCCAAATTTGACCCACTTCTCACAACCTCCTCTGCTACCACTGTGGTCCAAGCCAGCTTTGGTCTCTTACCTGAATGATTGCATTTCCTTCCTACCTGCTCTCCCTGCATTCACACTTGCCCCCAGGACTATCATGAACCCTGTAGGCAAAGTAATCCTTCAAATGTGAATCTGGTTATGCAGCCCTCACCCAGAAGAAAGCCATGCTTTCAGAGTGGTTCACATTACCCATCCAGTCTGAGCCTTCTCTACTTATCAGACTTCCTTTTCCACCACTTCTCTCTTGCTTACTCTGCTGTGTCCACACAGGCTTCCCTGTTCATCCCAGAACATGTGAGACATGCTTCTATTCCAGGGTGTTCCCATTTACTACTTCATCTTCTCAGAACATTCTTCTCTCATATGTCCATATGGTTCACTCCCTCACTACTTTCAAGTCTGTGCAAATGTCCTCAGTGAGGCCCACACTCATCACCATATTCCAAACTTCCACCTCAGCCACAGCACTCACCTTGTTCTAAATATCCATGTAACTTACTCTTCTATCATGTTTACTATCAGAGTGCCCAACTGAGCTGTAAGATCTGTGAGAGCCAGGGATTTTGTCTACTTTCTTTTTTTTTAAGATTCTATTTGTTTATTTAAGAGAGAGAGAGCGAGCATGAGCAGGGGAGGGGCAGAAGGACAAGCAGACTCCCTGCTGAGAAGGGAGCTGGACACGGGGCTCCATCCCAGGACCCCGAGATCATGACCTGAGCTGAAGTCAGATGCTTAACTGACTGAGCCACCAGGGACCTCATTTTTGTCTACTTTCTACTGACAGCTGTTTCACCAATATCTAGAACAGTGCCTGTCCTAGAGTAAATGTAAAAAATAAATAAATTTTCCCACTGTATTCATTTTTCTGGGGCAACATTTTATAATTTTATAAATTTAGTTCCCATCTATGTGCTGAATGTGGCCCTAGATAGAGGATTGACACCTCCATCCACCGAGTTGCCCGAATCAGAAATTAAGAGTTACCATGTATTTCCTTCAGCCCTTAAATTCTCATTATGTCCCTCCCTTTGCCCAGCACAGTGCTGTAAACTAGGGAAACCTGTGCAACAGAAAAGAAACCATCCTTGCCCTCATGAGCTAACAGTCAAATAGCTAATCAGAAAAGAGAGGAACATTCAGTGGAGAAGACATTTACTTCACATTCTTCCAGTTCTCCATGAGGGAAGGGAACTTTCTGTGCCAAAGATTAAAGGATAGGAGTAATAATGACAATAATAACAATGTTACAGCTAATCTTAACAAACTCTTACATTGCACTTACTATGTGTCAGGCTTTACATACATTACACTTAATACATAACCCAGCCCACTGAATCCTCTGAACAGCCCTAGGTGAGGGTGGTGTTATTGTCCCCATTTCACCAGTGTGGAAGCTGAAGGACAAGGAGGTTAGGAACTTGTTCAAAGACACAGGGGAAGTAGGTATCTGAGTTGGATTTGAATCCAGACAGTCTGGCCCCAGTGTCCAAGTCTTAACCACTACAAAAACAATTCACTCTCTTCCTCCAGTTGGTAAATAGGAAAATGGAATCAGGCATTTGAAGCTGAGAACATTCTTCGTTTGTTTTTTCTTCTTAGCTGTTCCAGCACGGTCCCCAAAGGCTCCCCCCTGCTTCCTACTGGCTTCTGGGAGCATTCCCTCTTCTCTTCTTTTCTCTTCTCTTCTCTTCTCTTCTCTTCTCTTCTCTTCTCTTCTCTTCTTCTCTTCTCTTCTCTTCCTTCAGTTCTGTGGGAAACCGCTGCTTTCTGCAGTGACTAAATTTTTTTTATCAGCTTTCCAACTCTTGTGTCAGCAGTCCCATGTACTTTATCCCTCCATTTGAAATACTCAGTGTGGTCTTATTTTCCTGCCTGAACTCTGATCCAGCTTCATGATGTGATGTCTCCGATTCTCACGAGAACACTACTGTCCATACGTGATTATTCCAACTTTATACTTTAGAAAACCAAAATTCAGATAAATTAATCCATCTATTTTTCAAGGTCATAGATAATCATCTGGGACTGAGTATTTTCTTTTCTTTGCTTTTCTTTTTTTTTTTTTTTTTAAGATTTTATTTATTTGAAGGAGAGAGAGAGTGTTCAAGCACAAGCAGAGGGAATGGCAGGCAGAGGGAGAAGCAGGCTCCCCACTGAGCAGGGAGCCTGGGGGACTCTATCCAAGGACCCTGGGATCATGACCTGAGCCGAAGGCAGATGCTTAACCAACTGAGCCACCCAGGTGTCTCCAGGACTGACTATTTTCAATATCTACACTAACTTCATGGGATGATATTTGGCATTTTCAAATTAAACATTCAAGGACTTACTAATTCAAAGCTGGACATCTCACTTAAATTGTCCCCTTCAAAGCTCTATTGTTATCCTCAAAGTGTTTCAACATTCCACATCATTTTCTTTTAAATTTCATCAGTGGTAGGATACCTTCAATCTGTCAATCTCAGAAGGAATATGTGTGCTTAAGAAAAAGTTGATAGAGTTAGATCTTGAATAAAATGATCTTATTATACTTGAAAACATCATTGGAATTAAACATGATATAACTGCAAAATGACAAAAATGCATTTCCTGTGAGATGCTTGAATTGGTTCTGAATTCATTTACTGAGCTCCAGTTAAGCAGTTAAATCTGGGGTGGAAACACTGAATTGCAGAGTCAGTTCCTAAAGAGAGAACAGCCCATGGGGTTTGAGTGGATTTTTTTTTTTTTTTTGTCAGAAAGTAATTTGAAGGAGGCAAAATTAATGTTAGTGTGTGCTTATTAAATACTAGCATCGCTCTGTGTGTATGACAGACCCATGTCACAGGGGTGGCAGATAAGAATAAGAAGGTGTATGAACTTGTTTTGGGTTCCAGGCACAAGTTCCTAGGATGCCATTGTGGAAAATGCTGGAAACAAGCAAACATACAATTAAGTTGTCCAGCAGAGAATCATCTTATTCTGCCTGTCAATCCTCAGCAGCCCTGCTTCACTCCCACAATCTTACTTTATTAAAATGTCATTCTTTACCCACTCTTCAGGAATTGTGTACTACAATTAATCTTTCTTAGGGATGCAAATTAAAAGGCAAGCAGAAAGGGTATTTGGCTTGGTTTCCTAAGCAAAAAGATGCAGCTTTCACAGTCACGATGCCCCGGGAATGTTTGGGTGCCAACCCACCTTCTCTTTTCAAAAGCTTCAGGAACACAGTGTCTATTTCAGTGTTGTTGAAAATTACGCGTCTTTATTTGACACCACCAAGGCGCAGCTTGTGCGGGGAAGAGAAGCCGACCAGCAGATGAGCAAGAACCTGAGGAACAGGCAGAGGGAAGAAGGAGCTGGCTCCTTGGGAAGTGCTTTACAACAGCAAAGTGGGAGGACACGATGAAAACAGAAACTGCAGAGAGAATGAGAAAAAGAGACAAAAAGGCCATGGCTGATGTCCTGGGTGTGTTTCTCCACGATGAGAAAGAGGCAAAGGAAGTTTCCCATATCCAGAGAGACAGAGCTGGGAAAAGTGGAGGCTAAGCTGGAGAAGAAGGATCAGATGGGAAGGCAATGTGCTGTGGGATGGCTCATTTTCTGACTTCAGAGTGGGAAGTTGGGCTGTTTGTGGGAAGGTGTTGATGGAAGAAGAGAGAATTTAAAGTGTACTCTGGAAGATGTACTAAAGAGACAGTTTAGGGTCTCACAGTTGAGACACTCAATATGGACCCAAGTCCAAAAAATAGGGAGCAGTTTGGGCTGTCCCATTCTTTATCATCCTACAGGCCATTTTCCACCAGGACAGACTGTTACCTACGTGTACCTCCCTGTGCTTCTCTCAGGCCTGAGTGCAGGGGCAGCTGCCCCACTTGTTCATGGACTCTAGGAGTTAGACTGGCCAGTACCCAAGCCATACTGATTTTTATTCTAGATCTCTCTCCTGTTTTTCTGGGACAGTCTAATGACTCACCAAAGAGATATTAAAAAGCAATTGAATTAATCCAATTATGTGCCCCTGACCCTGTGTGATGTTGTGAAATAATAAGAATATGTGTTTTGGTCTTCCTTTCATGTTTCTGAAATAGCTCTGAGTGATAGAAGGTGAGAGGAGCCTATTCTTGTTCTTCCTGACAAGCCCCTTTCAACCATACCTGAGCTTATGTTAATGAGGGGACTTTTGGAAAGCCTCTAAGGATGAGGGGTTTGTTGTCAGGGAAACCAACCACTTGATTAGAGGTGATGAGAAGGTTGGAAAACTCGGGGAAGGGGCAGAGTAGGGTTGAGCTAATCTCCAACGACTAATGATTTCATCAATCATGCCTAGGTAATGAAACCTCCATAAAAACCCTTCCCAGGGGTGTTTGGAGAGCTTTTGAGTTAGTGAACACCTTGAGATTCTGGGAAAGGGATGCACCTGGAGAAAGCACAGAAGCTCTACACCCCCTTCCCACATACCTTGTTCTATGCTGTTGGTGGTTCCTGAATTGTGGCCTTTGTAATAAGTCAGTAGCAGCAAGTAAAATGTTTCCCTGGGGGTTGTGAGCCATTCTCCAAATTATCAAGCCTGAGGAAGGGGTTGTGAGAATCCCCAGTTCATAGCCCATCAGTCAGAAATGCAGGTGACACCCTGAGACACGTGACTGGTGTCTGAAGTCAGGGGCCATCTTGCCCCGTGGGACTGAGCCCCCTGACTTCTAGGCTCTGGGCTAACTCTTGGCAGTTCGTGTCAGAATTGTTTGATGTGAGGAAAAGCAGCCTAGACATTTGGTGCACATAGAGGAAAACTGGTGTTTAACTTTGCTGGGTCAGGCCTCCCTTCCCAGGAGGTCAGAAGGAGTGGACCACAACTCCACTTTACTCCATCTCAGAGGCACCACAGACCCCTGGCCGGGCACCTAGCGATTCTGACAGCTACGGTAGCTCTGTTGTGCTAATGGGCTTCTCTTAATGCAGAGAGATCAGCTTTGCAATTTGCTCCACAGCCCTGGGCCAGCCTTGCAGAGGCCTCACTGCTCCCACTCAGGCCGTGCCCACTGCCAGCTGGAGCAGGGGTGTGTACTAAGTACATCTGTGTGGATAACCCCTCCAGGGCTCCCCGCACTCCAATTATTGACGGAGGCGGCTCCCTGAGCCCAGATAATTGCCCATAGAAAGCATCAATGCTGATAATTAGAACTGGCCAAGAGGCAAATGTGGCCTCTGAGAGTGACCATATTGGCCTTGATACCTATTTAAGAAAAATTCAACTCTGTCTCCATTGCTGTGGCACATTTTTTCTGATTGAGTTTATAGAAAGTGCTCTTATGGCTCCTGTTTTCCCATTTTCTCACTCATGGCCCCATCACACTGCATCACTCAGAGCTGCCCTGTGTCTCTTACGGGCACTTTATTCCCTGGAGAAGAGCCTTGCCTCTTGACCTCCATGTTTCCCAGAATTAGTTGTCCCATTAGTAGGGAGGCAAGAGTGTGGGCTTGGATCCCAACTCTACCACTTATGAGTTACGTGATGCCGGGAGAATCACTTTATCCCCCCTGTGCCTCAATATTTCCATCTGTAAACTGGGGTAAGGAGAGTCCTCTTAAATCACAGAGTGTCATGAGGATTAACTGAGTTAATGCAGGTAAAGTGCTGAGAGCAATGCCCCGCATGTAGCAAGCTCTCCACATGTTATACACTATTTCCCCCAAAAGTTGGGTTTTGCTTCAAAGGCTTTACTGTAGATTTGTTTTAAAAAGTACGTTTTAATATAATTCATGTACGGTGAGGCCAACAGATCAGGAGACAACCACCTTTACAACGTGGGTGTTGTAGGTAAGTGATGAATCACTGAATTCTACCCCAGAAACCAATATTGCCCTGAATTTTAACTACGTAAAATTTATTTTTTTATTCTTTTTATTGGCATGACTTTATTAAGTAAAATTTAAATAAAAAATTAAAACTACAGTTTGTAACTCACAGTTCCCAACAGGAAGGGGCTGGTCAGGAGGCAGAGGGAGTAGGGGACAATGGGAGCAACAGCCTCCACTGGGGCTTCTAGGGCTAGGGTGCAGGGGCTGCCTCTAGTTGTCTGGTACCTAGCCCTTGGATGATTAGGGCAGGTGAATAGTAGCCCAGAGTATAAAAGCCCAATAAAGGAGGTAGGTGGGGTATGGGCTCTGGATTGGGTAGTTTGCCTATGTAAGTCTTACTCACCTGAAGTCACTTACTATCCTAGGAGTAATAGCCGCGGGAGGGGCAGTCTCTCCAGGGTCAGCAAGACCCAGAGGTCAAAGCATCAGAAATACAGAAAAGAGAAAAGCATGATGAATACAAGTCTTTCCTCAGATGTGCCCCCAAATAAAGGGGGGAATCAAGAAAATCAGCCATTGCTGTGGGCCCACACCCTAGTATCTAAGAACCTTAGAAGAGTTGTTTTCTCTCTTGTCTAAAGCTCATATCCCTCAGTTTGAGACAACACCACTCTACATCATTGCTCTGCTTCTGATTACTGTGGCAGTCGGGTTAGTATTCATAAGGATGGAGTCAACTGCTAGTTTCAAATACATTTTCTTCAAGGTAAGGACCCTATCCTTCTATCCCTGGACTCCAAACTTGTCCTCAGGGATTTAGTTTTGTGCCTCTCTGAGTGAGCTCTTAAAAATGCAAACTTCATCATGTTATTCCCCTGCTTAAAATGACCTCATATGGCTTTAAGGAAAAGGGAACACATTTAACTTGGTCCACACAGAGGGCTGGACCAGGGTCCTGCCTACCTCACCAACATTGACCAGTATTGCTCCTCTTCTGATCATTGCCCAGCCCAGGCTGCATTGGTGTTCCTCTCCTTCTGCCCATGCGCCATGCTGTCTCTACCTGAATAACCTTCTCGGTACTGTCTCCGTCACTTGACGATAGATTCTCACCACCCACCTCTGCATATTCACATGGCAGATTTTCAGATACCTTTTAAAACTCAGTAATTCTTCAAGGGAATCTTTTTTGCTTATCCCGGACCAGGTCAGAACCTTAAAATTCACTTCTATGGCATCCCACATGTCTGCTTTATCATAGTTTAATTAAATTGTGAAATTTAGAAACTTTTTCTTAAAGATTTTTATTTATTCATTTGAGAGAGAAAGAGAGCAGGAGCAGAGGGAGAGGCAGAGGGGGAGGGAGAGAGAATCTCTCAAACAGACTCCTCACTGAGTGCAGAGCCCGACACGGGCTTGCTCCCATCACTCCAAGGTCAGGACCCCAGCCAAAACCAAGAGTCGGATGCTTAACTGACTAAGCCACCCACGTGCCCCCAATTTAGAAACTTTTAGAGTTCTTTTAAACGTCTGTTGGCTTGTAAATTATATGAAGCCAGGGTCTATGTCTGTCTTATTTAATTTATAATCACCAATGGGCAATGCCTGGCACTTGTTTGGAAAATACCATGGTTATTTACCTCAAATACATTTTAGAATTTTATAGGGATTATTGTTAAAATTAATTCCTTCTTCTCTTTGACTTGGTAATAATTGTCTTGAATATGTCTCAAGGACTTGAAGGGTTTTTTTTTTGTTTTTTTGTTTTTTTTTTAAAGATTTTATTTATTTGACAGCGAGAGAGACAGCGAGAGAGGGAACACAAGCAGCGGGAGTGGGAGAGGGAGAAGCAGGCTTCCCGCCGAGCAGGGAGCCCAATGAGGGGCTCGATCCCAGGACCCTGGGACCATGACCTGAGCCGAAGGCAGACGCTTAACGACTGAGCCACTCAGGCGCCCCCTTGAAGGTTTTTTTATTTGTAGAATAGTGATATGCAAAATGTGTACTTCCTAGGATTATTATAAGAATTTAATAAAAGCATGCATGTGAAAACATTCTATAAATGGCAATGCATTATACAAATGCAATGAGTATTATTACAAAGAGTTAATTGATACATTTTTTTAAAATGCAGTCTTAGTTCAAGTATGCAACTCTGATTTACATAAGTTGTTCATTTCAGTGTGATTTATTTCAAGATAATTAACAGCTGATACAAGAACAATGAACTGTGACCTTTGAGCTCATGACATGGAACAAAAAAATCTGTTTATGGAGAAAGGATATGATATCCATGCTCTCCCATGCCCTTCTAAGTGAGAGGACCTGATTAGCAGAATGTCTGATCAACAGTAGACATCAGGAGCAAGGTTTTAAGTATGCGTCTGGGATATTAAGTATCTGGATAAGGTAGCACAGAACACCAAAGCCCAGAGGAATAACCTGATTAAAAGTACTTATTAGAACACCTAGGTTTAACTATTTGAAGACTCACATACCTATGCCATGCCCAGAATAGTGAGAAAAGAAGACTGTATGGTTCATCTTAGGTGAACTAATTGCCTTTGACGCTATGCCGCATCCTTGTCTTCTAAAGCATACAGTGAGGCATAGCTCCTCCTTGGGTTTTGCCATTCCTATGGCAGATGGGAAAAAACAATGACAGAACCACATAATGACCGTGTGTTTTGTTTAGGCTCAATGAATGATACCTGTGTACCACTTCTAGGAAGAAATTTTAAAACTCATCATTTGGGATGGCTACAGCCCTTCCACTGAAGCCACAAATAGCTTGGACATTAGTGGCCACAAATAGTAAATGAGAAAGTGGATTTAACTTGACACACAATTGGATTTGGAACAGGTAGGAGGGAGATAATATAGGAAAATTTGCTTGGATATCTCGAGATTTTTTGTTTTGTTTTGTTTTGTTTTTCCTAACCATATTTAAAGCCAGGTGGTGCATAATGAGAATGGTGTGTCTTAAAAGGCAAGAACCTGATGGAGACATCTTAGCGAGGGAAGCCACCCTCATGGGAAGCTCATCTGCTGGTACATGATAAACCAACCACTGGCACAGATCATGGCTTCGCCTCTTCTCTGCCATCTCTCAGACTCACTCCAGGACTCCTTCCCCAGCCTCCTCTGGAATCCTTACCTGATGGACCCAAATCCAGGATATGGACCCCCATTCATTGCTTCTTAGCAGCCCGTGGTCCTTCTCCAGAGCACATGTCAGAAAACTACTTCCTGAACAAATTTGGAACTAGATTATCTAAACTAGTTCTAGACTAAACTATCTAAACTAAACTAGAACTAAATTAGTTCTCTGGGCCAAAGAAGATCTTAGATATTACAATGGTTTCTGGCCCTCCAAAGGTCCATAGTCATAAGCATGGTGGTAAAATTAGGGGGGGGAATATATATATTTATAAATATTTATATATTTATATATCATATATTATGCTTATCATTTATTATTTTAGTAATTTATTATTTATTTATTTTATTTATTATTTGTTATTTATGTTATCATTTTATTATATTTGTATATTATATTATATACTTATATATAATATATAATAATTTATATAATATGTATTTATGTACTTTATATATAATATATAATAATATATTTATATACTATATATAATATATACTATATATTATACTATACTATATACTATAATATATAGTATATATTATATACTATATAATATACCTTTATATATACTTTATATGTAATATATATATACATACACATACACACACACACACGCATACAAACACATATATAAGGCTCCTTAAGGCAGTGATGCTAAGAAAAGAGGCTGAGAAGCAGTACACTAGACTCAATTCTCTTAGGCTATGTCGGTAAGGGCTGATGTGCTTGCTTTCACGGTGCATGCGTTAGGGACATCATAATTTTGAATAAGGGAAGGAATTAATGAATCAAATCCAGGTTGGAGATCTTTGGATAAAACAAGACTGACTGAAGGAGATCGACAAGGGACTTGATCCCAGTACTGACCTCAGGCTCAAGCCTACCTCCGCCATGTTGGTTCTTGAGGGCATGTTCCACCAAGTCAGGAGAAGGCAAAGCTGTGTATTCGCCTGGGCAAAGGGTGGCTGCAGAAACACATATCCAGGCAGCAGCTGATACAGTTCTGGGTGATTTTCTCATTTTAATCATTTGAGAAGGAAGAACACAGCTCAGTTGTTATTCATTCCTCTAATCTCTTTCCATCTTGACCTTTCTACACCAACTGCCGCCCTGCCAACCGCCTTGGAGGTGGACGCAAAAAAATGCAGAACTCTAGGAGTTAGTAATAAACTTTGATACCTGTAAAATCAATTTTTGTTGGCATAATTTGAAAGGGCAGCTCATCGTTTGTAATTAAAAACCATCATGAGGTTTGAAGCCCCAAGTGTTCTTACCTAGAGGAGAATATTAAACTTTAATGAAGTTCTTTTTCTTGAATGGTTGAAAATTTCTCGATGATAATATCACTATGGGGAAAAATACCTTTGCGGAGGTGGTGTTTAGTCAGTGTACATGTAACATTGCCGCAGAAGGGAAATTTGCTTTCCTTCTATCATGACCACTGGGACCGGCTCCATGGGTCCAGGCACCTCCTTCACTCCTGTGATTCAGGTCTCCCCTCCGGCAAAGGGTTTCAGTAGTGGTAGCTGAGTGCATTCAGTTAGCAAATAGTAAGCCCTTATTTGTGAGCCAGGGACGGTGCTGGGCTTGCTGGGAAAGCTTTGGTCAAGTTACCAAGTTATGTCAAGAGTAGGACACAACAAACATACTCTACCTTTCCTGCATTGAATTTTCTATCATCTTCCCTCAAAAAGTCTCCATAGATTGCTATCTTTCACTAATCAAAATATATTTATAAATTAAGCTGACTTTTGATCCTTACCTTAATATTTTACTTGTAAAACTAACGTAAAGGCATTATGAACATTTAAAAAAAATAGGAGAAATACATGCTCGAATAAAAAAATCCACATAATGAAAAAAATCACACTGATCCTCACAGTAATTAAAAGGAACAGTACCACTACTGACAGCCAATGAAATGAAAAACACTAGCTCCAGCTCTGAATTTTCTTTTCCAGCCCATTCTATATGCATATTCTATGTGCATATTTTAATATCTACACTAATTGAAAAAAAATTATGTTTTGGTTTCTCTTCCAGTCCATTCTCTATGTATAATCTGCATAGTTATAGACAAAATATGCATTCAACTTTATTTACTTTTCAATTTTAAACATTATAACAGGATTATTTCCATTCTTTTTTTTTTTTTTAAGATTTTATTTATTTATTTGACTGAGAGAGACATAGTGAGAGCAGGAACACAAGCAGGGGGAGTGGGAGAGGGAGAAGCAGGCTTTCCCGCTGAGCAGGGAGCCTGATGTGGAACTTGATCCCAGGACCCTGGGATCATGACCTGAGCCGAAGGCAGATGCTTAATGACTGAGCCACTCAGGCGCCCGCCCCCCCCATTATTTCTGTAGACTGTTTCTGATTAACATTTGCAACACAACATAGCAGAGGAATCAATTTCACCAGTGCCCTCTTGTTGCTCTTAGGTTTTTGATACTATGTATAGTGCTCTAGAGAAAGTAACTATTCCCCATGTAAGCAGTCTTTCCTTTTATATTATTTTCTTCACATAGATTCTCAGAAATAAGATTACTGGAACAAACATTAGCATGGTTTTTCAAGTAAAAAATAATTTTCTAAAAGAAATGTTCAGTAACAGCAGCATGGTTATTCCACAATTACCAGAAGCGAGTTCTCCACTTATTGAAAACAAATACACATAATACAAAAACTATACTCTTTTTTTTTTTTTAAAGATTTTATTTATTTATTTGAGAGAGAGAGAATGAGAGAGAGAGAGAGCACGAGAAGGAAGAGGGCAGAGGGAGAAGCAGACCCCCTGCTGAGCAGGGAGCCTGATGTGGGACTCGATCCCGGGACTCCAGGATCATGACCTGAGCCGAAGGCAGTCGCTTAACCAACTGAGCCACCCAGGCGCCCCAAAAACTATACTCTTTTTTAATAGTTAATGATGTTTTAATTCTGTATATTTTTTTAATTAATCAAACATAATTGCTATTTACTAGATTCCTAGATCAGCAGAAGAGGATTGGATTTACCACAGGAAGTTGAGATAATTAATAATAATCATTAATAATTATAATTATATAAATAATTGGCATTTCATTTAGGGATTTTCTCAAGATTAAATATGGTTTCCATTTGGCTTTTTTAAATTATTGAAAATAACTCCAGGATCCCTCTTAATAATGTCATGACCACCACATGTGACCTTGCTTGGGAGCCACTGAACTACCTCTCCACACACGTGTGACATTCTGCACTCATAGTCTGTTTGAGCTGGAAGGAGCATTATACACCAATCCGTTTCATGGCATATATTTTAAACATCAAGAAACTGACACTTCAGATGAATCAGAATGTCAGGGACAAAAGTGCCCACTCAGAACCCTGACAGTCACTAAGTTGCTATGCAATCTTTATTTTTTTTTTTTTCTCTTCCTGGAAACACTCTTCTGATCATGATTTCAGCAATTTACCAGCAACAGCTCTGCGGTCCTAGATTCTATGCTTCAGGGCGTCCCACCCGGAAAGGAGCTGCAACACTGTCTCTTTGTATGAGTCCACTGGGGTTTGTATCCGTTTCCACAGATGTGTCCAACTATGCACCATCGTGCAATCATTCCAAAGTTCAAGCCAACGATTTTGTCAGCATATATATATTTTTAAATACATATATTAAATATATATACATACGTCTATAGAATTTTTCTTAGTCTATCGTGTGAAAACCCTAAGTATGTCTCATCATATGAAATTTCAGCTCCAGGATCAGAGAAATTTCCCTGAGTTTTTCTCAGCACACCCACATCCCACCACAGAGTCATACTTTCTGTTCTCCTACCCAGATCTTCCCTCTCCACATACAACTTAAAAGTTGACAAGACAGTGGAGTATAGAGCAAAGAAGCAATAACAGTTTCTCCAAAACCTGCCTGTATGTTCTCAAAATAAAAATAGTTTGCTTAAATAAAATCCTATAATATTCATTAAAATAGGTAAATTCTCTCTACTCATACTCCTGAAGGCCAGCAGAGAATATCTCAGAGAATTTCTGCTGGTTAAAGTCATACCCACTGGCAGATAGCCTAACGATGAAGAAGCTGCAGTTTGGAAGAATGCCTCTGAGTTCTGATCTAAACTGTCCAGTGTCCAAACTTGTGGAAGTTATTCCACCTGTCCCTCCTTTGCCTCTTTATATTTAAGTCGGGGTTGGGTTTATTGCCCACTGAGTGTGAGAAACAAATGAGTTGCTGCAACTAACATGCTTAGCATCAAGTCTGTCCTAACAACACTAAACGCTCCTGCAAGTGTAGCTAATGGTAATGCTTGTCTTTTTATTACACGTGCATGCACACACACTCTTCCACACACGCCCCCTTCCATTCCAGTTCAAAGTCTTTCCTACTTCCCAAATCACATGCCTCTTTCCTTCCTTTGAACTCCAGCCCCCGTGACAGTAAGTTAGCAGATTCAAAAATGAGTGAAATTGTCCCCCATAAAATTCAGATGATAGTATCTGAACTCTATGACAATTGTGTTTAAAATATTCAGAGAGATTTTAAAAAAACAGAAAATTGTCAGGCACCCGGGTGGTGCAGTTGGTTAAGCATCAGACTCTTGACTTTTGGCTCAGGTCTGGATCTCAGGGTCATGAGATCGAGCCCTGAGTGGGGCTCCACGCTCAGCGGGGAGTCTGCTTCTCTGTCTCTTCCTCTCCCTTTGCCCATCCTGCCCATGCTCGTTTGCTCACTCTCTCTCTCTCAAATAAATAAATCTTAAAAAAAAAACACACACCTATAATTGAGTCCACAGGATGAGTACAGGACAACTTAAAAAACAAACAAAAGGTTCAGAAAAAGAACCAAATAAATTTCTAGAAGTGGAAACCTGCCATCATTGAAATACACACATATACACATATATAAAAATAATAAAAACATGGACTAAAAACCAGACCTTCCAATAGGGCATTGAAAGGAGGGTGTGTGAGTAAAGCACCCAGAATTCACTGTGACAACTGAACAGAATATACAAGAAACTTGAGGTTTTGATGGTGGAATGAAAAAATGAAAAAGAATCCTAAATTCTGACTCCTTTCCTTTTTTTCTCTCTCTCTTCTCCTCCTCTTCCTCCTTTGCCATCACGTATTACCCCATTAACAATGTCTGTTTGACCTTTTATATTCTATGCAACATTTTAGGGAGATCTTCACAGGGTAAATCTTTGAGGTAACTGAAGTTAGAATCATCACCCCCATTTGACAGATAAATTAACTGACACTCCACGAAGATAATAACAGAAAATGCCAGGGCAAGTCGACTAAAATCATAATTTTATGCATGGCTTTGGATGAGATAAACACACTATGGGCCACTCTGCTCACATTTCTCAGGAGAAACAAGGGCTCCCATTTCTCAGGACCGCTTTGAGGATGAAGTGTGTTGAGCACAGGACTGCAGAGAGCAGTGAAGATCTTACTGGGATTCCATGCTAAGGGGACTTCCCGGACGTGGGTGTTGTACTGTGAAGTGTGGTGATGATGAAGTGATGATCCATATTGGGTATTTGCTTTGTTTTACCCAAATCCAGTCCATAGTCCCATGGCCCCACATCACCCACCTCTGTAAGGTCTGGAGAGCGAGTTGGAAGTGCATGATCCTTCTGGGTGCCTTTCAGCAGGCCGGCCCATCGCCAAGCAAACAAAATGCCATCATGCCACATAGAAATGGGGCTCTCAACGTCTTTGCCTCACTGTTCTCTCTGTCCTGAACTTCTTACCCTGATAGCAAGAACTTCCTGGAACTTGCTCGTTTCTGGCTTTGTGGCTCATTTTTCTGATCGCCATCTGACCTCACTTCTCAGCCCTTTGGCATACTTCTTTAGGTTGCCTGTGGCTTTTTTGCTCAACCCTGATTCCTATTCATTCCTTGGTTTTGCTTTCATTAATTATTTGGAGTAAATTGAATGCATATCCAGCTCTATCTAAAATCTCAAGATTTAAAATGATTACAGAGGTCTGTAGCACAACCCCTATTCTTTTCGGTATACCTGTTAGATTGACAGGCAGACTTTGGTCAAACATCTCTAAATGCGGGGAGATTTACCTGTGTTTACCAACCACATAGAGGAGATTTTTCACTACTATGCAGACGTAGTTGATACAGGTTAGAAATATATTTTCTTATGTTCCTTCTGCCTAGAATGATCTTCCTTGCTTCTCTGCCTTCTCCAAACTTCTGTCTTCAAGTGTTGGGTCCCAATGCCTTCAAGGAGACTTAGGCATTCCTCCTTGTCTGATCTCTGCGCCCTTGTGAAAATCTTAATTAGAGCTCAGATTACATCGTGCTAGACTGTGAAATCATTTATAGGAAAAGCCACATAGTTGCATCTGGTTTGTCTAAGTAGCACCTAAAACAGTGCCAGAGACATAGTCTATATGTGTTTGTTGAATGAATGAAGAATAAGTGAATGACTAAACTGAATGAATAAATGAAAGAGTGATTGTCTTTGAATGTGACTCTCTATAAAAATTAGTCCATGCATTTGAAAAATGTGGTATTCTTTCCTGATAAATTAAACAGAGAAAATACGCCAATGTACTAGACTGGTGTAAGTTTTATACATTAGACCATAATGGGTGAAGTGACTTCTAATTTTAAAAATGATACTTTAAAAAGTACAAAATTAAGTACTTAAGTTTTGCAACATAAAAAAAATGCCACCATAATCACCATCTGCACTGTGAGACTACTGAGCTAGATTAGGTCTGACATCAACAAGAATTCTAACAAGGCATTACCTAGTGAAATCACGGATAAGACCCAGGGACTTCAGCTTCTAAAACACCAACAGGATAATACAGGTCCTAATAAGAGAAGGGAAAGCTAGGAATATCTTTTAATTCTGTTGAGTCAAATTGTTTTAAGAGAAATTCAAAGAATGAAAACAAGAGGAGAATTTGGGTTCTGTGAAAGATCATGAGCAGGGGGTCTAGTGGTTAATAGGCTACTGTTTGCAATTCCTTGTGAAGAAAAGCACCCTTGTGATGTTGTTGTGGCTGCCGTATGAAGTCCCACACATGGGGCATCCCCTTCATGCTGCTACTCTGGAGCCCAGTAGTCTAGCCTCGACAGCACACTGTGTTGTTATGCTCACTGTATGAATGAGGAATAAGAGGCTCAGGAAGGTTGACTTACATGCTTAGGATCTCGTAGCTACTGAAAGGAATCCAAGCTAACTAGAGAATGCATTATTTTTTTCTGAGTCATGCTGCCTAGTCATGTATTAATGCAAGAAGAATCGTATTATCTTTCTCTGTCTGCGCCTGGATAATACAATTCAGGTAGGATTTGCCTGTGATTATCTGGTGACTTGATGACAGGGAATCAAAGGATGTGTGTGGTGGATTTGGCTGTCTGCACCAGCCCCCTGAAAGATGGTCTGCTGACCCCCTCCTTCCTCCTTACTTGGTAGGGCATAGACAGGGACCACATGTGTATCACTCAAACCATTCATTCATTCGTTCATTCATTCACTAATATTTGTGTTTTAGACCTAAGACAATATTTTCTCATGCAAGACCCTGT
Source organism: Leptonychotes weddellii (assembly GCF_054177405.1). Classification (NCBI taxonomy): domain Eukaryota; kingdom Metazoa; phylum Chordata; class Mammalia; order Carnivora; family Phocidae; genus Leptonychotes; species Leptonychotes weddellii. Next base: position 165,419,326 of record NC_138372.1, read on the forward strand.
GAGATAGAGATTTTATGCATTTTCATAAGTCAAGAATGTGGATATATGGGAGTTTAAGACATTCGGGTGGAAACAAATCTATGAAGTAGTGGACCTTGACCAAATCCTCCCCTTGTAAATTCACTAACCATCCCTTCTCCCTGTCTTTAAGGGCTTACAAATGCAAAGCATAGTGCTAGGCATAATGGAAGAAAGAGAAAATAATTCAGAACTCCTGCCCTAAGGACAGTTGTGCTGTCTTCTAGTGGCATTTAACTTAAGCATTTAAGTAGGCTTGGATTTTATCAGCCCAAGTATGGGGAGTGTTTCTAATGAGAGGGGGCAGCCCCAGGGCCAGCGTGGTGGGCTTATACCTGTGCTTTCTCACAGGGCCCCTGCTTAGAGGAGCCTCTCCCTTGGTTTAATATTCTGTTGCTGTTTTGAAATTGGGAATAATTTGTTAACAAGGGACCTCCATTTTCATTTTGCATTAGGTCCTGCCAAGTATGTAGTTGGTCCTGGATGGCCCTTAATCTGAGCCTTGAATCCATAAGAAGGATTAAAGTCAGAGGGGCAGGAAGCCAGCAACACAGTAAACATAACATTATAATGCATTAGGTGCTGATTGAGATCCATTCTTGCTCCCTAGGCTTGGATAGAGATGATCAGTCCTGCAGATCCTAAAATTATTTTATTTAACTTGCATATTATCCATTTAGGTGTTCCATGACAATTTAACTTGATTATGCAAAATCAATTTTCATGATTTTTTCCAACTATTGCAAAAATTTTCAAACATACAAAAAAATTGGAAAGAACTATACAATACATGCTAACTATGAATTGAATTGTTACTTATGTGGAAATACACCACACACATATTTTGTTGAACCATTTGAAAATGTTTCAAACATCAAGAAACTTTGGCCTTACGTATTTAACCATGCCTCTTTTAGAAATAAGTGTCATTTGGGGGCGCCTAGGTGGCCTAGTTGGTTAAGCAGCTGCCTTGGCTCAGGTCATGATCCCAGGGTCCTGGGATTGAGCCCAGCGTTGGGCTCTCTGCTCTGCGGGGAGCCTGCTTCTCCCTCTCCCTCTGCCTGCCGTTCTGCCTGGTTGTGCGCTCTCTTTTGTGTCAAATACATAAATAAATAATAAAAATCTTAAAAAAGGGCGCCTGGGTGGTTCAGTTGGTTAAGCGACTGCCTTCGGCTCAGGTCATGATCCTGGAGTCCCTGGATCGAGTCCCACATCGGGCTCCCTGCTCGGCAGGGAGTCTGCTTCTCCCTCTGCCCCTCCCCCCTCTCATGTGCTCTCTCTCTCATTCTCTCTCTCTCAAATAAATAAATAAAATCTTTAAAAAAAAAAATCTTAAAAAAAAAAAGAAATAGTTCAGGCAAGGATTTTTGGTAGATGCATAAAACCATTAGGTGCAAGGCAGTTTGGGAAAAGGATATTCACCCAATGCAAGATCACTCTGTGGATTACTTGCTAATTGCAAAATGAAAAATGTATCTTCACAAGAAATCTACTTGGTCATCATCACCTAGCAAAGACATCAAACATCATCACTGCTGCTGGGACCATCTGATACTGTGTTCCTCCTAGGGAAATGTGATATGAAACAGTATTACCTGGAAGGATTTTTCTCCTCTTCCCCCCCACCCAATTTTTATCCTATATCTAATCAGATGTTAATCTTAACTTCTAGCTTATGGGAAATGTAGAGGACAGACAAGCTACTTAAACAATGCCATAGGTAAACAATCAGATAAATCCAGAGGGTAGGACACTCCACATGGCAACTCGTTATGTACTTAAAAGATGTCAAAGTCGAGAAAACATCTACTAGTTTAAGAGTAAAATGTTACATTGTATGTATGTTTCATCATTTGTCATTGATCAAAAACACACATTTATATCTATCTAGTAGTTTATTTAAACACATTTATTAACATGCTTTATTTATTAAATGAATATGTAATTAAGGGTTAGTTTTTAATAGGCTTGACTGATCAGGAGGGCTTCATTTGGGATCCAAACTAGATATTCATTCTTCCTTTCCCTATTGGGCACTGTAATGAAAATCTATATTTCTGAATTTGCTCATTCCTTTTTGTATTTATTAAGGTCACATAATAATAACTAGCATTACCTTTAGTTAATTATATGTTGTCTTCACCTTTCTTTTGTTTGAAGGTGGGATATGTCTAAATTAAATGTTTTATTCCAGCTATTAGAGCTGGGATTCTGTACAAACTCAAATGTTCTCAGTGTCAGAAACATCAAGCAAAAGTAAGGTTTATCTGGAAAATATGCATGTCATTGAAGAGTCCTATATGCTTTATGGTGGAAATAGTAAGGAGAAGGAAGAGAGGGAGGAGGTGGGTCTCTGAGGCTGAACTGTGCATGAAGGTGGACCTAGTGAGCTTTATTTATTCAAATGTGTCCTCCTTCTCTTCCTTCACATCACTTTCATTGTGTTTAGGGGGTGGGAGGAGGTGGGGAAAACATGCATTGAATTGTGAAATACTCTGAAGCGTGTAGTTCTTGTCTTTTTAGATCTTGGTGAAAGAGAAATCTTGGAACTAGGCTTAAGATGGCTATTATTTTTTTCAAGAAATATAGATGAATTATGATAGCCACTCACACCTTTAAGAATCTCCAAACTAGTTCCGTCAAGGTTTTCTACCTCACTTTAGTGTCTGATAGGCAACGGTAAAAATGTAGAGTTGCTGCTTAAGATAATTAGAAATAACATCAGTGATAAATAATGATACTTCTGCTAGATCTGAGGACCTAACAATTGTAACAAAATGGTTTTTTCTCTCTTACTTCTACGACTAAAGGAAATGAAACCATCACAGTGCCATGACTAAAGGTGGAAATAGTGAAAAGAGGGATTCATGAGTAGTGTTTTTCAATATTTATCTTAAAACAAACAAAAAAAGAAATGGTACTAGATTTATTTTGAACACTTTGATTAAATTAGCCAAGAGATAAATATTCTGCCTTTCTGTGGTTCGGACATGACAGCGTTTTGAGCCCCTTGACGGGCATACTCTGGGTTCTGACGTACCACCGTTCCTTTCCTTCTCTACCTTCCTTCTCATCAATCTTACACTTTAAACCAACTTTAAAGGAAATACATGGCACAACTCAAATGAGCATGAATGTCCCAGTGCTTTCTGCATGTTTGTGATGGTGCTCTGAGCTGGTTAGGGTTACTACAAACCATTAGACCGAGGACTTGTTGGAGCTTGCTCACTTGTAATGAGATTCTCCTGAGTAAAACGTGTGTGTGTATGCATAACAGGAAACTTCAAAGAACGTAACAGCACATTATCTAGCATTTTATCATCGAGATGGCTCAGGTGGAAAGGCCCCTGCCTCCTTAGGCTCTGCAGTAGCATTTCCTTCCAGAGCATGAATCCCATGCTGTTGCATTTCAGTGCTGGTGGAAGATATCCTTCCCAGCCCAGCAAACACCACCAATGAAAGAATGAGGTGTTTGGAGGACATTTCATATCAGTACTATGGAATCTGACCCAAATACTTAGTTTCATTTTCTTTATCAGCATTATTACTATTTGTGGTTCTCTATCTTTGCATATTAAGCCAAGTAAAGGATTCAAATCTTGTGTAAAGATGTCCCTGCCTCAGTTCCCCTCTCCTCTCCTGGCACCGGTAGAGCTCCTGTCTTCTATGTTTATACATAGGAGTGTGACACCCATTTTTATCACTGACCTCACCACACTCGCTACTTTATTGTGACTTCATTGTAGTTTGATCATACCCTGAACTTCCTTTCTAGAACGTGAGCTCTAAGAAGAGGGTAGGAAGCATTTCTTGTCATTAAGTCTCTACCTTCTGTCTAGCATAATGTCTCACACATTAAGAGTTGAATAAAATGAATGAATGAATGAATGAATGAATAGGCAGATGGATAGTTGAACGTATAGATGAAAGATTTTTGTTGTCTCCAGATACGTTCCAACATTAGACCGCCTCTAAACCAGCTCTTTTTGACGACGAGGGGCATCATTAGCATCTCTATTTTCTTGAAAAAAATTGACTTCCTATCTTTCTCATTACAAATTGTACTATTTCACTAATTTCCTTCTTGTTTTCTTTCTGTAGATATGGCTATAGATATATGTGCTCTTTTGTTCCTGATACTAGTAATATTTGACTTCTCTATTTTTGTTTTATCAGTCTAACTAGACCTTGATCCATTTACTGATCTTTCAAAAGAGCCAGATTTTGGTTTTCTTTATTATTTGTCTGCTTTCTATTCATTAATCCCCATATTTGTGTTTATTATCATGTTCTTTCTCCTTATTTGATTTTTTTTAAGTTCTAGAATGTTTATCTATACGTTTTTGAAACAATTCACCTTCCAGGAGTATATAAGGAGTGTGGACAGTAGAGCTACTGATTCTCTATTACATACTAGCCTTCTTCTACATAAACTTGCATTTATTTCCTTTAATGTTCTTAAGTACCCATGGAAGTGTATGTTAGTACTAAGTTCATTTTACAAGTTAGCCACATGGCCTCAGAAAAGTTGAGTCCATTTTCAAAGGCTCATATCTGCTTAGAGGCACAATTTAATATCAAACTCAGATCCTTTAGACCCTAAAATTTGGTTATTTCAACTATGTCACACTGCTTCTAATCTCTGTACAATGCTCTTGCCCATAACCTGGTAAATACTTTGAATTAAATAAATATAAATGTCTTAGTTACTCTTTCTAAAATTGTAAAGAAAAATAAATGTGTATTTTTATTTTCTTCCATGAAAAAAAAAATGATATGACAGTAGCCTTGTGGGAAGGTAAAACAGCAAGGAAACTATATTTCAAAGTTTTTTTTATTTAACAGGAGATTGACATTCTGAGGGGTGAAAGATAGGAAATCATGAGATTCTAAGAAAAATATGTCAGAATGAATTGTCTCCCTCACTCTCCCTTTGTGCAGAACACAGAGGCCAAACAGCCAAGCATCAGAGATTGGAGCAATTGTATGTGGCACAGTGAAGCATGTGGGGCAGGATGCAGTATCTTAGAATGTACACCATCTAAGAGACTTTACATCAGTAAGCTTAATCCATAGCCTCCGTTTTACCTGCAAAAAAAAAAAAAGCTCCAGAAGTGGAAAATGACTTGTCCGTGGTCAAACAGTTCACTTGTAGTCATAGGTAAAAGTACAGACATGCCCACTGCCATTTACAAATAGCAGTACACACACATTTTATTCTGCAATGCATCCTCTCCACCCTCAGCTTTTAAAAAGCAGCCTTCTATTCCCATATTCAATAAAACAATAATCTCCTAAAAAAGCACATAAACAAACATTCGCTGACTTTCTTTTTAAATATTTTTGTAATGTATTTGCGTCCCTTGTTTTATTCACCTTGTTTATTTAAAAAAATAAATATCAGAAATAAGGTATGTACTAGTCAATTACCACCACAATAATGCTGCATAACAATCCAGCCCAAAGCTCAGTGGCTTAAAACACTGCCCTATTTTCACCATGCTGTGCAGACTGGTGGGTACAATTGGTCTGCTCGGAGCTATGCAGTTCTGCTTCGCACTGCAAGTCTGGAGGTTGCATGGGGCAGCTTGGGTCCACATAACTCTCATCCTTCTTCTGTGACTAGTGGGGTATCCCAGGAATGTTCTTCTTATGGAAAGAGGGAGAAGCAGAAACATGTAAGATTTCCTAAGGCCTACACTCAGACCTGGTGCCGTTATCTCTACCTTGTTATATAAACCAAAGCAAGCATAGCTAAGACCAGAGTGAAATCACAGGTACAGATATTCTGCCCATTAATGAGAGTAACTTAAAAATCTCATGCCCAGAGCATGGGTACAGTGAGAAATGAAGAAGTAGGGCTGATAGTGCAATCTATCATAAGTCAAAATCCCCTGTGAAGACTCCTTTGTATTCTAGATTTTGTGCACAACCTTCCAGACCTTTAATTATACATGTTTTATAAAAAAAAAATGCAGTATTTATTGTATGAATATATATGTATATATATATTGTATATTCACACTGTATATATTGCTTCCCTTATACTCATCACTCAATAATATAACTTGGATTATTTCCTCTACCAGTACATACACTTATAAATCATTACTTTTAACTGTTCTGTGGTATTATAAGAGATGAATACACACATTTACTTAGCCATTCCTCTATTGTTAGACATTAAGATCAATTTGTAATGTTCAGTATTATATACAGTGCTTTAATGGGCACCCTTGTGCCTACCTCCTTTTTTTTTTCCTCTAGGGTAGCCAGCAGAAATTAATATTTTAGGTCATGTAGTCTGTGAATTTCATATTGTAATATAATTTTCAAAATTACTTCCAATGTGGCCTATAAATCTACATTTTCTCCAACAGTGAATGCATACCTAGTTGCATATTCCATCACGGACACTTACCAAACAGTTCATATTTTTTTCTCCCAAATGAATTAAAAACCTGAATTTCTCAGTCACTGATGTGAACTTATTTTTACTTAAACATTGGACCTTCATTCTCCATGAACCAAATTAACATGCTGCTATGATATAAACATAGCACTTCTGAGGATCCCCCACACACTTAGCCCCACTATTTCTCCTGTTTTCTACCACTTCTACTATTCTTCTGCTGTGGTCCAAGAGTCTTGCCTTATGTCAAAACTTATCTTTTTTGATATTATCTCCCTGGATCAATGCCCTGACTTCAACCCCTACTTCTGTCATAACCAGGATGGTTGAGACAATTGTTATGTTTCTCCAGTCATCATTGTCTCAAATGAGTATTTCCCCACTCAATACAAAAACCTCATCATGCCCCATTCCCAAAGTCTAGAGCATGATTATCTCATTCATCTCTCTTTCACATGGAAAATGAAAAACACCAGGCTCTAAGAAAATGAGCTGATTCCTTATCTTAATATCAGGGCTACAGAAACTAATGACATCCTGGGTTCCAGGATCTATGATGAATTATGTGAGTGTAAGAGATAAAAACATGATGGAAGAGTGTGGTCTGGTGGAGAGAGCACCTAAGTAGCTTCTGGGAAAAATTGAACCCACACTCCCCTCTCCCCACATGTACTCCATGCACTAATTAATGCAGTAACACTGGGAAAACATACACACTTTCCTACCTTATTTCTTTACCTGAAGAATGAAAAATGCTCTGAACAGATTGTGAGCATCTAAGTAAGTGTGTGTGCAGGTGAATGTTTCTGAAAGGTACATCACTTCACGTGCACACACAGCATGAAAACCAAAAATAATTATATTTTCACCAATGTGGGATAAATTGGTCCTTCATCATCTTCCAAAGAAAATGACTTGGCGCGGGGCGCCTGGGTGGCTCAGTTGGTTAAGCGACTGCCTTCGGCTTAGGTCATGATCCTGGAGTCCCGGGATCGCGTCCCACATCGGGCTCCCTGCTGAGCAGGGAGTCTGCTTCTCCCTCTGACCCTCCTTTCTCTCATGCTCTCTGTCTCTCATTCTCTCTCTCTCAAATAAATAAAATCTTAAAAAAAAAAATTAAAAAAAAAAAAAAGAAAATGACTTGGCGCTGGATTTAATGTCTATGGACCATCATTTTTATTAATATTGGAATCATTCAGACAATTATAGATAAAGGTCGACTTGATCCAAGAAAAGCTTAAGACACCTGGAAGGGATGAGGAATTGGATCACATTTGTCTTATCATCATCTAGCAGTGTGACAGAAATGTGAGTCAACTGATCACCTAACAAGAGTCTTCTAGTCAGTCATGTGTGTGCCATCTGAGGTGTCGAAAACAGTGCTCTACATGAAAAATGAACAGATCTGATGAGCACCGGGTGCTGTATGGAGGTTTTGAATCACTGTATTGGGCACCTGACACTAATATTGCACTGTATGTTAACTACCTTTCATTTAAATAAAAACTTAAAAAATACTCTCAGGCTCCATCCAAAAATAAAAATGAATAGAATTTTTGAAACTGAAATTCATACAGCTGATTGTGGGTAGGATGGGGCCAGTGTGTCTTCTCCTCATCCATCACTTCTCCTGAGGTTTACCAGCAGGCCACCTCTTCCCTCAACTGATGGTCAGAGCAGAAGGATGGGGAAGGATTGACACCGTGGCTCTTGACCCAGTGGGGGGTGGCAGGGGTGGAAGAGGACTCTTCTTTGGTGGAACCAAGAGGTCAGATTCCATAGGCCTGCTGCCTGTTGAGGTGCACGCTTATCTGCGACATGTTGAATTGCAGAACCTTACAGCATTGAGCCATCCTGAGCAGAGAAAGAGGCCAGGAAGGAAGCCTTAGAGGTAAAAAATCAGAATGTAGGCGAAGTGGAGAGAAGTGGTTCTGACAGGCAAGAGACAAAATTTTTGCAAGCTGGGAAAGATATAAAAAGAGAAGCACAATGTAATCATGGTGGTGGGTGGTGAGGGTGGTATGGTGACCAAGTGTTGAATATGCAAGTTGGAATTATTTTTATAAGTCAGCAACTTAGGTATCCACAAGTGAATTGGCCTACTTTGAAAAAAAAAAAAAAAAAGGGTAAGTATGGAAGCCAAACCAGAACCATTATACTCTGTCCCTAATCTTACTCATCCCCAGGAAGGGGTGGTCCTATCACTGTGTGCATCATCCTTCCCAACCCCCACGCACTGCAACCCCTCCTCACCAGATCATTGCATCTTATCCTCATAAAGCATATACACTTCCGTGCTTTGCTCCTTTGTATTCTCTTTCCCCTCTTCATGGGATACTTCATCTTCTCTTTCTTGCTTGTAAAACTCCTTTTTATGATCCAAGTGTCGGCTAAATGCAACCTCCACTGTAAAGCCATCCGTGCCTTTTCCAGGCAAAGTTGGTTCCAGTGGCTTCTGTGTTCCTCTTACAAGCCAGGTAGCCTGGCATGGCGGTTTCCGAAAACTCAAACTTTCTTTTCAGATTCTCACCTAGAAAACTGGAACGCATTTTTAAACTTGCCTACAATCTCTCTTAATCACCAGCGCCTGCCCCAGCCCCAAGACAGACCAGTGCCGGAATGACCTTTCTAAAACACATCCTCCATCATACTGCATTTCCAAAGGCATCATCTCAATATTGTTTGTGAAAATAACACCCAGAGGGTTTCACGGCACATCCGAGGCTTTTTATAAATGTAGAGCTCAGAGAAGCAAAGTGATTTGACCAAGGTCAGAGGGCTAATAAATGGCAGAGAGAGTGTTTGAACTCAGATCTGCCTGAATGTAAATGGCTGACCCACACTGCCCCTTTCTACCACATCGCGAGGGGTGGCCCCTGTTTCCTGTGTGCTCGCCTCTGAACTGGCAACGCCTGGGGCACTTTGGGAAAGGAATGTTATATAAGCAACTAACATATTTCTTATGCACAATATGTCTTTGCAGCCTGAGCTTATTTTAAACCAGCCACGAGAATGTGTATTGGTGAACACATATTTGAGCTAACAGATGGGAGTGGGAACCTTTGTCACTCACAAATATAGCACTTTGGCCAATTGCGGAGAAAACTCAAGTGTTGAAAAGTACAGCTTATATTTCTTTCCCATTTTCCCTTTTACAACCTTCTGTGCCCCTAACACACACTCTGTCTCTTGCTCTTAATCACACACACACACACACACACACACACACACACATCATGAGCAAATTTGCTTATCCATGGAAGAGGGATACATAGAGCAGCATTTTTATAATTCAGGCACAGCTAATGTGGCAGTAACTTGGGTCTTGTTTCTATTCTTTCCCACTGAACCTGAATCTGAAGGTTCACTCTTCAAGGTAGGCCTCCCTCTGGGGCTTTTCCATGTGGACTCTTCATAAAGCATCCAATGTCTGGAAAAGAGATACTTCTATTCACACATGGCACATTGTGTTTACACAAACTGTAGTATTACATAATTCACCTGTTTGTGTCCTAATCCTCATCCAGAGTGTGAACCTTTCCAAGTGTGACATTTTTCAATTGTCATCCATGTTCCTATTCCACATTATAGTGTGTGGCACTTAAGTCACACTTAAAACATGTGGAAAAGAACATTCTGGGTCTGGAGTGGATGGTGGTTCTTTGTCTCAAGATGGATGTGAAGGCTCCCTCCAAAGGCCTGAGGGTGGTCATGTGCCAGATGAGTTAGATCTCCTACGTAGAAGTAGAGTTAGGGTCAAAGGCAAGAGGTTCTGGGCGCCTGGGTGGCTCAGTTGGTTAAACGACTGCCTTCGGCTCAGGTCATGATCCTGGAGTCCCGGGATCGAGTCCCGCATCAGGCTCCCTGCTCGGCAGGGAGCCTGCTTCTCCCTCTGACCCTCCCCCCTCTCATGTGCTCTCTGTCTCTCTCATTCTCTCTGTCTCAAATAAATAAATAAAATCTTTTTAAAAAAAAAAAAAGGCAAGAGGTTCTGAGTAACCTAAATCCATGCTGACATAAGGAAGAACTTTCATGCAGAACATACTTCAAAAGGAGTTTAAGCATCGTCTAGGGAAAGGAACAGCACATCACGGGAGATTTTGAGCAGACAGAGAATGACATCTTGTCTGGGGTGCTTTGAGCAGAATCAAGCATCAAAAGCAGTAAATTCAGATAATCCTTAAAGGTCCAGCCATCTTTGTGCAACTAGCAAAAAAAATAGGTATGTATGTATCGATATATAGGTAATATAATTTAGAAAGTACTACATACATCATGCCGGCCTTTACTTTCGCTATTCCTCTAAGCACCCAGTTCTTTTGTTGTTGGTCTCCCGTCTAGGATGTGAGTGCCACAGAGACTTTGTTTTCCTCTCTGCGGCATCTGGGCATTGAGAAGTGGGCCCTCTGTTCACATTTGTTAGGCTTAGGCATAAATAAGCTGGCTGCATCAGAACTACTTTGAAGAGGGTAGGAATTAACCATCTATCTTATTTATGTCGTTTTCGCAAAACCCCGTGTTTGGTAGATTCTCATTTTAAAATTAGGCGTGGAGGTTGCAAGAGGCTCAGTTAACTTGTCTGAGTATATGCTGCCCGTGTACGTAGAGGGGCTACTCACAGCCTTTTGGGCTCCCTTTATGCACCCTTGCCTTTTGCCACGTGGGGTCTCAGCCACTACACCTTCTTGTTGCTGCACCTAAGAAGAGCACCCAGCACCCTAGTACCCACTGCTTGAGCAGGTGAAGTTGAGGAGGGAAAAGTGCACTTCCTGAGGTCTGTAATGGTACCCTATGCGCTTAAATTTTATCTACTGCTGGATCCTGTGGGTCATTTGCTCTTGGATGTATTTCTTTTAAGTACAAACATGGATTGCTAGAGATGTTTCTATTGATGGAAAGATTCTGGCACAGATTTTGAGTGCTAATGGCTTCAGGTCATCTGAGCCCCAAGGGTAGTGTCTATTGACATCCTTGAGGGAATAGCTCATTTACACAACAGACCTGGTGAGTGTCTCCTTCTCACTAAGTCCCAGCAACCCCAGACACTGGCCCCAGGGAACCGATATTCATAGAGCTATTCACTCACTCCAAAAGTGTTGAGAGGCATTATTATATTGTGTGTGTGTCAGGAATACAGCATGTAACTATGGGCATGAAGCATGTTAGGGTCTCAGCAATAAAGACCAGGTAGAGGAGAGGGATTTTATTTGGAGAATTTGCGGGACTGCCAGTAGAGCTTTTCTGCAGGAGCAACCCTCCACGTTCATCGGAGCATGGTGAACTCTGGATTCCTTTATCTGTCCTTTCAACATTGCTTAAGCACTTACAGTCCCAACAGAAGTGTCACTTCTTGGGGCGCCTGGGTGGCTCAGTCATTAAGCATCTGCCTTCGGCTCAGGTCATGATCCCAGGGTCCTGGGGTCAAGCTCCGCATCAGGCTCCTTGCTCCACGGGAATCCTGCTTGTCCCTCTCCCACTCCCCCTGCTTGTGTTCCCTCTCTCGCTGTGTCTCTCTCTGTCAAATAAATAAATAAAATCTTAAAAAAAAAAAAAAGAAGTGTCACTTCTTGGCAATATAAACTTCGGCAATTTCCTTACCCTCACTGAGCCTTATTTTCCTCCTCTGTAAAATAAGGATAAAAAAAGAATATTTCTCACTGATATGAGGAATTCTTAATCACAGGAAACAAACTGAGTGTTGTTGGAGTGGGGGGTGGGGTGGGAGGGATGGGGTGACTGGGTGATAGACACTGGGGAGGGTATGTGCCCTGGTAAGCGCTGTGAATTGTGCAAGACTGTTGAATCTCAGATCTGTACCTCTGAAACAAATAATGCAATATATGTTAAGAAAAAAAAAAAGAAGAAGAAGAAGGTAGCAGGAGGGGAAGAATGAAGCGGGGGAAATCGGAGGGGTAGACGAACCATGAGAGACGATGGACTCTGAAAAACAAACAGGGTTCTAGAGGG
>NC_138372.1:165432222-165442927 GCF_054177405.1 Leptonychotes weddellii
TGAGAGACGATGGACTCTGAAAAACAAACAGGGTTCTAGAGGGGAGGGGGGTGGGAGGATGGGTTGGCCTGGTGGTGGGTATTGAGGAGGGCACATTCTGCATGGAGCACTGGGTGTTATGCACAAACAATGAATCATGGAACACTTCATCTAAAACTAATGATGTAATGTATGGGGATTAACATAAGAATAAAAAAAATTAAAAAAATTTAAAAAAAAGAATATTTGTGAGAATATTAGAATGCAATGTATTAATGCATAGTAAGTGCTTAGGAGACTTCCATAAAGGTTAACTGTTACTATTTACTAATCACGGAGCCAGTTACCAAAGGGTGGAGGAAAAAAAAAAAAAGAATTAGGCATATGAAGATTGACAGTAAAATGCAAGGCAGCAGGAAGCAACATCCTCATTCATCCAAAAGCCATCCCTTATATCACCAGATTTCAGATCCAGATCGTGTCTGGGGGCAAATGGAGAAATGATCCAGAGCCTCACATTTCCTCCCCTACTCCCACCATTGTTTACCATTATAGGGTTTTGGAGTCATACTGAAAATACAGTTTGATGCATTTTTTTCCCCATAACATTAGGAGACTACATATTTCATGTCATTAACTATTTTTCTTCTCATGGGTTCAAGGTCAACTGCACAAAAATGAATTAGTTACAATCTTTGATACATGACACTCTCTATTCGTCCATTCAAAGCATTCTTTTCTTCATTCTCTGTGAATAACAAACACTATTAAAAGTTTTATACCAACTTAATACCAACATAAAAATGTTGATCTCTCTTTGTGATCCTCCTCCATCCTCTGTGCCTCCTGTCCGTATCCAATGTAACCACTATTCCAAATTATGTGTTCATTCCCTTGCTTTGCATTAAAAAAAATTTTTTTTTTGCATTTATATGTATTACACAAAAGTACATTTGGGTATCTGGTTGTTTTTCCGATGTTATTTTAAAAAGATCATATGCTGTATATTTTGGGACCTACATTTTTATTGAAAACTATGCAACTAAATTTTGTTCACACTGTTGATGGAGCTGCAGCTTGTTAGTTTCAAGTTTTAACACTATATTGAATATATATTAAATCATGTATCCATTCTTGTGTCAATGAGAATTTGAGATATATCCAGGCTTTTTATATTTTTTTAGACACCCTATTGGTACACAACCTTCTAACCAGTAGGGTTTTTTTTGTGTTTTTTTTTTACTTCTCAACTTTTACTATTTGAATGACTGAGGAATGACGTCTTATGATCTTTATTCATCTTTCCCTGAATACCAATTCAGAGGAAGATATCCTCATATGTTTATGTGTATCTTCCAGCCAATAACGTATATTGAGTAAGTTTCTCAGAATCACAGAGCCACAGGGCTGGTATTCAGGGCCAAATCATTCAGGTTTTAAAACCTAGCCCTTCCTGGCAGTGTGCCACAATGGAACAGCCAGCTGCCTTTAGTTTTGAAATGGCTGTTGGCTCTGAGGATTCCTTGAACTTCCTGCTCATTTCACTAACAGGAGATCTGCGCTCTCCATAAGGAGGTATTTATAAACAGTCCTCCAAGCTAGATTCTTTGGATGAGAAAAAAAAGATCTTTGAATAACTTTACAGGAAAAAAAAAATGAGAAGAAAATCTAACTTCATCTTGCATAATCATATAATTTCAGAGTTGGAAGAAAACTAGGTGTATCCTCTCCTAGTTCTCTGCTCTGCTACTGTATTTTACAGTCAAGAAAAGTGGGAATCCTACTGCAAAGTGACTTCCTCAGGGTTCCAATATCCTGATGGAAGAGCGGCGACCAGAACTCAGCATGCATAGAGTTCAGTTATCCATTGCTCTGTGACAAACCACCCCAAACTTCAGTGACTTTGAACCTTATTTATTTACTCATAATTTAAATGCTTATCTTATTTACTCATAATTCTATAGATTTTCAGTGTAGGCTGGGCTCAACAAAATGTTTCTGACCTTGGACTGGACTCACTTGGAGTAACTTTCGTGGTCTCAATTAGCTAATGGAGGGTTGGTCTAGTGGTAGTAAGCTGGATTGCTGGCCTCTGTTCTTTGTGGTCTTGTCCTTTGTTAGACTTGTTTGGGCTTGTCTTGGTGGCAAAAGAGATTCCAGCGGTAGAGAAGATAATCTCTCATCTGCAAGCACATTTCAAACCTCCACTGCTTTGCATTTGTTAGGTGTACCATTGGCCGAATCACATCACATGGTCAAGGCCAGATTTAATGGATGGAAGGATGGACTTGGACTCCTGAGGAAAGAAACAGTAAAATGGTAATTGTATTTTCACATTGCAAGTTTACTAGTTTAATTAATTGACCATATTGTTGAGAGCAGTTTTAGGTTTATAGAAAAATTAAACAGAAAGTACAGGATTTCTCACATACTCTCTGTCCCCACCCTCTGTCCACAGTTTCTCCTATTATTAATATTGCGTATCTGTGTGGTGCATTCGTTACAGTTAATGTACCAATATTGATACATTGTTGTTAATAAAGTCCATAGTTTCCATCAAGGCTCACTAGCTGTGTTGCGGTTTTAGGTTCTACTACCTGTGTAATGTCATGTATCTACCACTGAACTATCATACTTAATAGTTTTACTGCCCTCCAAATCCCCTCTGCCCCCACTTCTCCCTTTTCTGACCCTCACTCCCAGCCCCAGCAACCGCTGACCTTCTCAGGTGTCACATAGTTGGTTGGTCACACCATACATAATCTTTTCAGACTGGCTTCTTTCATTTAACAAAAAGATTTTAAGGTTCCTCCCTGACTTTTCATGAGTGAATTAGCTCATTTCTTTTTATTGCTGAATAATAGTCTGTTGGTACTGCTGCTTATTTACCCATTCACTTACAGAAGTATGTCTTGATTGTATCCAACTGATGACAATTATGAATAATGCTGCAGAAAACATTCACATACAGATTTTTATGGGGCCATATCTTTCCAGCTCATTTGGGTAAATACCTGGGAGCATGATTGTTGGATTGTATAGTAAGAGTATGTTTACTTTGTAAGAAATTGCCAAACTGTCTTCCAGAGTATCATTTGAGCTCCCACTGACAACAAGTGAGAGTTCCTGTGTTGCTCCCAAATCCCACATCCAGCCTTGGGTGTTGTTGGTGTTTTAGATTTCAGCCATTTTACTAGGTGTGTAGTGGTATTTCGTTGTTATTTTAACTTGTCATTCCCTAATAGCATATGATGTTGAGCATTTTTTCATATGTTTATTTGGGACCAGTATTAATCTATAGATCAAACTGGGAAGAAATCTTATCTTAACCTAAAGGAATGGGAGGGAGCTATAGCTTTTTTTTTTTTTGGCAATCTACAACACAGATACATGTTTTTAATAACAGTATATCTCTTCTTATAGTATAATGGCTATATGGAGTTTATATACAGAAAATTTACCCGTCATTTATCATTTCTTAGGTATGAGCCAGGAAGTGGCACATATTATTTCACATAATCTTCCTTCGAACACTTAGTGTTGGGCATTAAGACTGTCACTTCAAAGCCAAATAAGTCAAGGTTTCAATGGATGTGCTGTTGCTAGCATTCTTTGCTCCTGGAGCTTCCCTGTTCTGATCCCCTGATTCAGGCCACGTGTCCCAAACAGCCGTGCCAACGGTCTTCCAGGTTTGGCCAACACAAGCACCAGAAATAGACCAAAAGTCAGGAGAAAAGAAAAGCAAGGACATTTCTCTCTTTCTCTTTCTGCCTCAGGCTGTCTCACAGCTGCTGTGTCTGATGTGAAGTGTCATCTCTCAGCAGACGGTCCACCTTGCTTCCTTATTGTGCAGACTCTGGTAACAATACCCCCTTCCCCTGTGCCACCAAGAGATAACAGAGGCCCCCTCCCTGTTAATTTCTCAGCTGCCTTCCCCTCTACGTCTCTTTCATCACCTGTGAGTCTAATTCCCAGTACGAAACCCATCTACATTATTTATGGCTAATATTTGATTTTCTTTGCTTGGACTCTGATTCATACAGCAGCTTTCCCAAATTTCCACAGATTTTTAGAGATAAAGATAAAATATAGGCCCAGATTGAATTCCCAAGCCTCCCATTCCATGCTGCCTCTCATGTGAAATATTTATGTATAATGCAGAATAAAACTTCTAAAAATAATTGATGTCCTCAGAAAGATTTGAGCACACATTGCCTCTATAAAATGAGAACAACAGCATCTGAAATAAAAATAAATATCAATTTGATTCACCAGTTTAAAGACAAATTCAAAGAAAGCCCCCAGGAAGTAAAACAAGCAGTCAAAGAGATGGCTATTTGGAGAGGAAACATTTACAGATTATCTGGAAGGATTTTTAAAATCATGTAATATATGTACAGCTTCTAGTAATGAGGAAGTGGTTTGGTGGAACTACGTTGCTCACAAATAACACTTATAAAAGCTGCACAAAAGATTAAAATAACAATAGCAAACTTTTTTGAAAGTCTCCCCAGGGGGAAAGAAATGAAAACCATATCAACTGTACCAGGAGAGATTTGAAATTATGTGAGTCTTTTTTTTCCCTCTCTTTTTTCTTTTCTTTCTTTCTTCCTTCCTTCCTTCCTTTTTTTTTTTTTTTTAGGCTATTCCTCAATATCCATAGACTGTTTGAGTGGTAGAAAGTCACTATCTTTGTGGTGTCAAAGTAAAGAGTTAAAGGCAGGAAGGACAGATGAGATATGGGAAAAGAGCTACAGAAAGGGATGAACACAAGGAACCCTAACGTAAACTCTGGCCCCAAACTGTGCATCAGAGACCTTGGGAGACATCGAGGGATTCAGTGAAGAGGCAGAAGCTGGAATCGGAGAGAACTCAGAAGAGCTTCCAGCAGATGTTCAGGGACAAACACTAGTGAGCTGACAACAGGGCAGATGAAATGTACAGGAATTTTGTGGAGTGAAATAAGCCTAAAATAAAATGCACAAAAGAGTACTTTCCTTATGGTTCCATTAATGGGACATTCCAGAACAGGCAAAACTTATCTATGGTGAACAAAAATGGGAAAGGTGGTTGGCTCTCTGCAGGAGTGGAAACTGCCTGGGAAGAGACATCATAGAAATTGTTTATATCTTGAGATGGAGATAGGTTATATAGGTGTATGCACTTGTTAATATTTATATGCAACTAATGAATCGTTGAACACTAAAAAAAAAATTATATGCTTAAACTCTGTGCTTTTCATTGTATAAAAAAATTATTTCAAAAATTGCATAAGATAATAATATGCATAATAATATAGCACTATATTTCAATACCATGCTAAGAAAATATTATCAGAATTACCCAGTTCAAGTTAGAATACTTGAATATAAGGGGAGAAAAAAGTTAAAAAACTTTTAAATGTCAGTCAATTATTAATCCCTAAAATGGCACAAGCCCAAGAAGGT
This sequence comes from Leptonychotes weddellii, assembly GCF_054177405.1. Lineage (NCBI taxonomy): Eukaryota > Metazoa > Chordata > Mammalia > Carnivora > Phocidae > Leptonychotes > Leptonychotes weddellii. Next base: position 165,437,649 of record NC_138372.1, read on the forward strand.
TTATGGGATCAAGTGTTAAAAATACTTGTATCTCACATAAATTTATTACATAAATTTTTCTAGAACAGAGAAAAAGATGAAAAGTTCCAGTACAGGAGCTCCTGGGTGGCTCCGTCGGTTAAGTGTCTGCCTTCGGCTTGGGTCATGATCCCAGGGTCCTGGGATCAAGCCCCACTTCGGGCTCCCTGCTCCGTGGAGAGTCTGCTTCTCCCTCTGCCTGCAGCTCCCCCTGCTTGTGCTCTCTCACTTTCTCTCTCTGTCAAATAAATAAATAAAATCTTAGAAAGAAAAAAAGAAAAGTTTTAGTACACATTTTACAAGGCCAGCAAAACTTCAGTGCCCACATTGGAACAAAATGGCAGAAGGAGAGAGAAATATAAGCCAAAGTAATTTACAAATGCAAACTCATTAATTCCAATTAAAAATCAGAGGGCCTTGGGGCGCCTGGGTGGCTCAGTCAGTAAGCATCTGCCTTCAGCTCAGGTCATGATCTTGGGGTCCTGGGATCGAGCCTGGCTCCAAGTTGGGGATGGAGCCTGCTTACAATCTCCCTCTGCCCCTCCCCACTGCTTGTGCGTGCTCTCTCTCTAAAAAAAAAAAAAAAGCCTTTATGATCTGAATCTATAGGGACTCAGAAATGCTACTAAATTGCAATAAATTAAAACACAGATCAGCACTTCAGAGAAAAGCATAAAGAAAGGTTTAGATTACTCAGATTTTACTTTGACAAAGTGCAACTAAATTTAAAAATACAGTTTTGTTTAAAGTTATCACTAGTAATTAAAATTTGTGTTGTTATTGTTGTGATGCACTTGTTAGAAATGTTAAATATTAGTACTCAAAATGTATTAGTTATTGCTCTTTTTATTGTCATTTACCTGAAGTCACCACATGCTGGAATTCCCATTTCTCTTCACTCCGTATTTGTTCGCTGCCTGTTATCACTGAAGAAAGGATATTTTTGCAAAACACTTTTGAGAGCTTCAACGTTTTCTCCAACAACCTTTTAATCTTTTGATGTTAAAATGTATATATTGTGGGGCCACCTGGGTGGCTCAGTCGTTAAGCGTCTGCCTTCAGCTCAGGTCACGATCCCAGCGTCCTGGAATCGAGCCCCGCATCGGGCTCCCTGCTCAGCGGGAAGCCTGCTTGTCCCTCTCCCACTCCCCCTACTTGTGTTCCCTCTCTGGCTCTGTCTGTCAAATAAATAAATAAAATTAAAAAAAAAATGTTTATCTTGCATTCATTATTTCTCTTTAATTTTTTTAATCTCGTTGAAATGATGAAATTTTTTTCAATTGTTTTTGTTTGATACCCCTGGCTAGTGCTTCTAAGATAACCACTCTTCCCACCTTCAAACGCTGTGCCTTTACTCTGCTTTTTATTTGCTCTTGCAGATCTTTATAACATTCATCACTAACTGGCACTTTATTTTATTTTAATATTATAATTTGTTCATTAACTGTGTCTACCAATAGAATATAATCTGTATGTGGTGCCAGGATTTTACTCATTTGGCTTCACTATTATATCCCAACAGACAAAATAATTCCTGACATGTAACAGTTGATTTATTAGTATTTATTGAATGAATTAATGATTCGAACATTCTTCCAATGCTTTTACTAACTTCTAAATTTCTACATCTTCTGTGATAGTTGTCATTTTGTTTTGCAGTCTGTTTATATTGTACTTATCAGATGACTAAAGTAGCTGACAATCAGCTGGAGATAGACCAAGGTTAACTACATGGGCAATGATTGACAGTCCGTACCAAACAGACGGGAATGTTTGAGAGGGGATTGATATAATTCATCAGACCACTAGAATATTTTCTTTTCCTTTTGGTTCTTTAGAGGCAATCTCAAACGCTGACTCACATTAGGAATACTTAGATAATGAACATCCCTGCTTTAATAACACTACTCAGCAATATGTTAAAAAAAATAGAAGACTAAGCTTAAACGAAATATTTTAATTCTAAAAATGCAAGGAAGCTTCAATAAAAGAAAATATACCAATATATTTCATATCCTTAAAATATTATGGGAGAAAAACAAGATAGGCTCATCTAACTAGACTGTTAAAGCATATACCTGAGCAAATGGAGAAATCTTAGTTCAAGGATGACAAGAATCAATATTGTAAAGACCATCTTCCTCCCCGAATTGATCTATACATCTAAAGCAATCCTACTCAAATCCCAATAGGATTTTTCATGGACTTTGACAAAGTGTTTCTAAAATTGATATTGAAGAGAAAATGTATAAGAAATCAAAAGGCTCACTAATATTTCATTTACAAATGAGATTAGTTTGATCAGAAATAATTTTAGAGAGAGAGAGAGAGTAACTAAAGGAAAATGATATAAATGCAAACTGTATACAGACTAGTCATTAGAACAGAAAAAGGAGTCCATAAATAAATGCTCATGCATTTGGAAATTCAGTTAAGAGCGGGCGTTTAAGAGGGAGACACCAGCTCTACAATCCCCAGACGTCCGTGTGGTTGGTGCCCCCTAGCGAGGTGGACCGTGCATTACATGCAGGTCCCGCAAGGAAGTTCTGCCTTTCAGATCCTTAAGAAAGGAGCAAATCAATTAATGGGTTGTTTGGGATCATTTAGTCATGGATTTGGAGAACAAATGAAACTGATCAACACTTCGTATATTTACACAAATAAATACATGATTAAAGAACACCGTCTTTAAAAAGAACTTCAAAACTGTTATAAGAAATTATATGAGGACATGACTATAATGTTAGTGTAAGGAGCTTACTTTAAAAAGACACAAAAAGCAAAATCAATGCAGGAAAAATTGAAAAATTCAACTGAATCAACCTTAACTTCATTTATATGATGAACAACCTCATAAACACATATTAAAAGACAAATAAAATACTGAGGAAAAATATATGCTGGAATATATTGTATTGTCAAAAATATGTATAGAACATCTCCAAATAATTTTGAAAACCATATAACTTTTAAAAATTCCACAACTTACATGTTCTTCCAGAGAAGAACAAATATAAATTATAAATAAAATAAAAAGGTAACCTAACTACATATAAAGAAAATTAAAACTCTGTGGTACATTTTTTACAGAATGGATTGGCAGTTTTTAAAATACTGAATCATATCTGTTAGCAAGTTGATGGAATCAGTATATATACTCTCCTAAAATGCTACTGAGATTTAAATTTGATAAAGTTTAACTTTATATTTCCATTAAAAGTGAAAGGTTCAAATAAACCTATCATTAATCCATATCACAAAAAAATTGTAGAAAGTGAATTATAACGGTGCACTAACCAGAAAGATTTTCAAATCTTAATGTATTGAAAGCAAAATTCAGAAAGTCAATTTATATTATATAATTAAAATACATAAATTCACGAAATATGTATATATTTACACATACTCATGTACATATAATATGTAATATCACACACACACATGTAATCTCCATCCTTGCTTTAGTAGTTGAAAGCATACAAGAGCAGAGGGACAGTCATTATATCTAAAACATTTCCCAAAAAACCACCTCAGTTTAAAATATATAAAATTGTAAAATAATATGGATTAAATTATGTGATTACTGTGTTGAATACCTTTTAATTTACTTTGTAACTTCCAAGTCTGATATTTTTCTTTCTTCAGTGACTTATATTTCAAATCAATTTAATTCTTCACTAATGCTCTCTCTAGCCTCCACGAGGCAGAGTTAGCCAGAGTGCAGATAGGTTCTCAAGACTGCCTCTGACTTGGTATTTCTCTTTTGTCTGGAGTGGAGAGACATGGGCCCATCTCTCGTCCTCACCAATATCCTGCCCAGGGTGCCTCTACCCCCATGCCTTTGCTTGGCACACTGCACTGATCCATCCAGGGCTAAGAAGACTCATGAACTGAGCAGCTCTTAATAAAACTTTATATTACTTTGTATATTTATTTTGTAAATTTGATGCAAGCTCTTGTGGGTTATGTATATTTTATGTTTCAAGGGAAATGTGTATTTACATTGAGTATCTTACTGTGCATCTTGAAATCTCTCTGAAACCCATTGTAGCACCTGCCTTTTCCATACCATGTGGTTCTTGACATGAAATACAATATGAATGCTTTGTGGTTTCTACTGTAAATAATTGATGTTGTTGTCCCATGTGCTCTAAGTGATATAAACCTTCAACTTATGGCTGTTCTTCAGATCAAGTCATGTCTTTTTTCCCTCCTTGAATTTGGGAAGGTTTCAAAGGAGAGGAGAACAAGAGAGAAAGGGTGACAAAAGGTGTGTGTTTCCCAGAACATCAGTGCCCTGGCGCAGCTGTGTGAGGAGCTGGCTGCTGGATTACTGCAACTTCACGGCACCTTGTGAACCCTGTCTCGTGAGCTCCACAATTTAATATCAAGTTTTCTTTCTGGAGCCTCTTGCTTCAGTCACAAAACTTCAGAAAGAATGAACAATTTTTTCTAGATGAGGATCCTGGCTGAACCACATCTTTTCTCAAGCAGATCAAATAGGCAATCTGTCCAGAGTGGCTTATTTTGCTTGGTTTTATACATTTAATGCTTGGCTTATAGGATAGGGGAAATAAAGAAAGAAGATAGGGACTGAAGTTCCTCTCAGGAAGGAGAGAGGGAGCATGCATCATATTTTTGCAACAAAATTCTAATTAGTCACAATCCAGGGAAAATCCTTTGTGATCTTTCAGCCGATTTTTTAACAGTTTCAAAAGATCAAATAGAAAGATAATATTACCATCCTGCTTGCTACACAGCCATCTCCAGCCCACACAGACCCTCATATCACCACTCCGCATCATACAGCCACACGCGCACATACAGACACCAGCTCCTGCTGACACACACACACTTACGTGCCACAAGACCCCACAGACGCACATTCCCTCTTACCCATCACTGTGATATTGTGATTTATAATAAGAAATATATATTTGCTCTTCAGCCTCATTTCTGGCACAGAGCTCCTAAAATCCTTGGGAATTTTTAGATGATGACAGCAACAAAGGTGTCTCTTATTATGTTCCTAAGGAGATTTTTTGGACCACACCCTTGAGTGGGAGCCGGTTGTCAGGGCAACCGATCTTGTGATTAAAGTGTTGGAACTTTCAGTCCTACCCCCGGATTTCTGAGGATGGGGGAGAGGGGTGGAGGTTGAATCAGGTGTCTGTGGTCAATGATTTCATTCATCATGACTGTGTAATGAAGCCTCCATAGAAACCTAAAAGGATAGGGTCTGGAAAGTTTCGAGGTTGCTG
>NC_138372.1:165443027-165465329 GCF_054177405.1 Leptonychotes weddellii
GGGGGGGAGATGGGGGTGCGGGGTGGGAGGGGGAGGGGAGGGGTCATGAGAACCTCTGATTTCTAGCCAGATAGTCAGAAATACAGGTAACAACTTGGACTTGCAACTGGCATGTGAAGTCTTCTGGGATGGAGCCCTCAACCAGTGGGGTCTGATGATGGCCAGGTAGGCAGTGTTGGAGTGGCGTTGAATCATAGGACACCCAACTCACATTGCAGGGAATTGTTCCTTGTTGGTGGGGGAGCCCCCATATTGCAACTGGGTCCAGGAACCCTCAAATAAACACTGACACGTATGCATATATCCATGAATCCACGAAACCACAAATGCACAGACTTACACACACACACACGCACGCACGCACACACCACCCATTGTTTTCAACGATATGACTCTGCAGCAAAAGCATTTTCAAAGAAAAATCCACAATCCAACAGAAATGACCCTTATCAGGCAAAGGTCAAAGGGAAGACAGCAATGTTATTTGGGCAATGGATGATACTCAAAATAAAGAGAATAAATAAAAGGGAAGTTTTCCTTGCTTTCAGCTTTTCCCAGATCCTAATTGGCCCCTAACCCATGTTCTTTGGGTGCTCCCACCAGGGGTGTATTGGTACTACCCTGAATATTTGCAAGGAGAGAAGGCATCCTTAGTCTTTAACTAACTTGTCTAGTTGATACTCAAATTTAGCTGGGCAGACTGTTTTTATTTAAATAGACTGTTTTTGTGCTAAATCTCACAACTCAAACTCTAAATGAGAAAGGACAGAGGAGAAAAATAGCAAAGTAATTTAAATTTAAAATTCTAATTTAATTTCTAAAAATTGAAATTAAGTGCAAGACATAAAAACTGAGAGAAGAAATGATGAAAACAAGAGAAAAATTGAACTAGAAAGCACATCAGGCACCCAGATCTCGGCTTCTAAAACCATTCTCTCAGAAAAGGAACAAGGGTTCCTTGGAGAAATGGCCAAATCTAGGACGAGGGCAGGAAACACACAAGATGAGCCTGAAGCATCTCCGGGGGCCAGAAAGAAAGAAGTGCTAAAACAAAATGCACAAAACAAAAACGAACTCAAAGAAAACCTCAATGAAGTTGTTCATCAAAGGGCCATTGGGAACAAAAAAGGAGCTCCCAATAGCCAAATCTGGAGCAACCTGGGGAGCAAAAGAGATGAAGTAGTTTCATATTATAAACCAAAGAATAAGATAAATATCCATGAGGCCACACTGGTATAAATATATGACTCAATCAATCAATCAATCAATCAAAACCTCCTATGCTGAGTTCCAAATAATTTATGTAGACACTAGCCTCGGAAGGAAACGGAGCATAACCACCTCCCACCCTCCTTGCCTTACCTGTGTTGCATGTAAAGAGGAACTTCGAAGCAGAGAAGCCTATAAAATGCCCCATGGCCGGTGCCCAAGCTCACGTCAGCAGCGCTAAGCCTGCTGGTAGTATGTGGTCTTTACACGATTCAATGAGAATCACACTTTGCCTCTGTACTCTTCCTTCCCCAAACTCCCAACTCCAGTTTAATCATGAGGAAAACATCAAACATGTCCCCGTGGAGGAGCATTCTATGAAATACCCAATCAGTATTCCTTAAAACTGCCAAGGTTATCTAAAGCAAGGAAAATCTGATAAATGGTCATAGTTCAGAGGAGCTTGAGAAGATATGGTGGCTAAATGTGATACGGCATCTTAGAGAAGATCCTGATACAGAAAAAGAACTTCAGGTAAAAAAACCTGAGGAAACCTGGATAAAGTATAGACATTATGTAATAATAATGTATCAATATTGGTAAATGTAACAATATCAGTAATTGTACTAAATGTGCTATGAATCAGGGACAGCTGGGTGTGAGGTATACGGGAAGTCTCTGTATTATCTTCATAATTTTCTGAAAACTACGCTTAAAATGAAATTTATTTATTTTTTTTTTCAAAGATTTTATTTATTTATTTGAGACAGAGAGAATGAGAAAGAGAGAGCACATGAGAGGGGGGAGGGTCAGAGGGAGAAGCAGGCTCCCTGCTTGGCAGGGAGCCCGATGCGGGACTCGATCCCGGGACTCCAGGATCATGACCTGAGCTGAAGGCAGTCGCTTAACCAACTGAGCCACCCAGGCACCCTAAAATGAAATTTATTTTAAAAAGTTAACCAGAGTAGGCAGTCAAGGAAGACCTAATTATAGAAAATCTTCCATCCCAAAAGGGATTTTTAGGATAAGTAAAAGCCGCCCTAATGACATGCTACCTGTTTGGAAGGGAGCTTTGCATGGGACTCTGTCGATGGTAAGGGAAGAAAGAAATCTCTGCTCTGACCTGCCCAAATGGGAAAACCAACTTCTGGTGCTTTCACAAGCTCTGTCTCTGCCTCCATGTTTTGAACAAATACGGTATGAATCATGGGTAGGTTTTACTGTAATTGCGATATAATTATGTCCAGAGAACAAGGAATGTTGAAATATTATCCTCCTCTCCATGGTGTTCCAGTAGAAGATAAACACGCAAAGCCTAGACAGGAAGAACCACAGTATCTCTTCATCAAGTGATGCACAAATGCTCATATCATAATGCAGAGTTCTCGTAAAGTCTGGTTTGAGTGAAATATTAGGTTTTGACAACATAGTAGATTTTTGGCGCCTATTTCTCCTATTAGTCTGACTTGTGGATTTTACCATCCTGTTGACTATCAGATGAAGGAAGGAAGCAAAAGTGGGAGTGAACGTGAAATGACTATGCTTTAGGGAGACCAGCTAGCTCTCTGGCTGACCTGAGTGAGGAAGGTCGAGCAAAATGGCAGATGCAGACGCAGAGGCAGGGTTTCTGGTCTTGCTCTTTAAGACCCAATAGCCCTGCCTGTTACTAAATGCAATCCAATGAGTGCTTCAGATTTGGACCCAATTAGAAATGCCTTCTCCTCTGACAGTGACCTATCAGGAACTGAGCAGAGACAGGCCTAGGCAGGAAAGAGGCAAGAAAGTCTTCTTTTCTTAGCATAACTTGGGAGAAAACAGTCTGTGCACCCAAAGAGTTTACAAATTCCCCTGAGTTAAGATTCTCTATTTTTAGTTGAAAGAAATCTGTGTTCCTTTCCTAGATAACTCTGAGATCTCAGACACAGAAAGGATTCTGAGAACCTCTGCTGGGTGAGGGGATGGTTAATATCTGGGCCCTAGATAAATGAATGGGAAGCATCACAAAACAGTACATAGGAATAAATGGAACCAAATTCAATACAGACAGGCATTCTGGCAAATAATCAATCCAAAAGGAAGTGCGAAGTGAATATCAACAATACCATATTAGGATATTTCTTATCACCATGTGGAGCACTGGATGAACATATTGTCATCTTACTGATTCCATACTTGAGAATGCAATCACTTTATTCCTTTGATCCTCCCCTATATAACGAGAGGATCACATTTATTGATACCTTTCAGGTCTAAGTAAAGAATTCCCTAAGATGCTATGCTTACAATTGCAGAGATCAAAGTGTCAAAGGCATTTATAGTGACGGTGGGATCTGATTTAGATGGGGTCAGTTAAAATTACTGGCTCTATTTAATGTAACTTGTGTCCATAATAGGGATATTGCCATGTGGGTCACCAGGTAGTAGGTGAGGGATGGACGTCCGTGTACCAGTGCACCAGGACACCAAAGAACATAACCAATCCAAATCTGGGACTGTATTATTTAGCTTGCTTCTGGCCACAAGTCAGATAAAAACTGAATAGATGTGGCTTAAAATAACATGGATTATTTTATTTTATGAGATGACACTAAGTTCAGAGATTTGGTTCAGCTCAAGCATGTCATAAAATTTTGTCTTTTCTGATTTTTAAAAAATTTGTTTCTTTAATCTATTGGCAACGTCTCAACAGATTGTAAGACAATCTTACAGAAGGAGTCATGCCAAAAAGATCAAAGCTGACCTCTACATCCAGCTATCAATGTCCAGAGGATACGAAGAACCCCTGGAAAATGGTAAACTACACGACAGGAATGCAATCAGTAAAATCCACACGGTGGAAAAAATCTACCAGAAAAATAATCAGTTTCTTCAACAAATAAATTGCAAAATTTAAAATTAAAGAGATGAATAGAGGAATCTACTAATATACCTATGACATTTAACGAGTGTACGGACATTATTTGCATCTTGATTGAAACAACCGACCATGAATATAACAAAGATTGTTGTTAATTTTAGACTGTATTTTAAGGGATCATTTCTGCCAGCAAAAAAATGGGGTGACCATCAGTGTTTGCTCAGGCTCTAATGAGCATTCTCACTGACATGGCCTGAGAATTGCCTATGTTGCCATACACACTAGGAAAAGTTATTTCCAAACAAACATATTTTAAGGTTCACGGAATTCTCACAGACACTTTGTTTGCTTCCGGCCTTTCATTTCCCACTGGGACTAGTTTCAGAAGAGCCAACTGTTACAGAAGTATTTTGGGTCCAGAGCTATTCAAGGAAGTGTTTGGAATCTCTTGAGAGAGTCTGCTCTCAGAAGGCAGGCAGCACTAACATTGTGGGGCTCAGAGACACAGACACCATAATGTACCCTGAGAGGGGGTGGCCAGCTGTGTCTTTCTAAACTCCGAGGAGCAGTAGTGGTGTAGGTCTCTACTTTAAAGCCACCTGCAGTGAACACGTCTAGCTTCCTTCAATTTTCAGCTTGTTCACCCATGCCTAGGCTCTTGAGCAATATTTTTTCTTTTTTCTTTCTTTCTTTCTTTCTTTCTTTCTTTCTTTCTTTCTTTCTTTTTCTTTCTTTCTTTTTTTCTTTCTTTCTTTCCTTCTTTTTTCTTTCTTTCTTTTTTTTTTTTAGATTTTATTTATTTGAGAGAGAGAGCATGAGTGGGGGAGGAGGGTGGGGTAGAGGGAGAGAGAAGCAGGCTCCCCGCTGAGCAAGGAGCCCGATGCTGGAGTCAATCCCAGGACCCTGAGATCATGACCTGAGCTGAAGGCAGACACTCAACCAACTGAGCCACCCAGGCGCCCCAATATTTGTCTTATTCTTTTCTGACTTTTATTTCCTCAGCTTCTCTCACAATTGTGTAATGTTTAATTTTCATGTAAAATTATTTGTAATATAATATCCAGCACTTCACTTCTCTGAGTTAACTCTATTGATTCAATTATTAGTGCTCCAAGTGTTTCCAGGGAAACATAAATTTAAAGATGAGAATCTGAAATTGATTCTCCGATACTATTATATTTAAAGCCTCCAATGTTCATTTTATCAGTTATAAAAGGGACTTTGACAGTCCATAGCATACTGTGACAACACTGTTATATAAATTATCTCCTCTGAAATTGTAAGCACTCATAGAAGATAAGCTTTTGGTTGATCAAGAATTTCTACCCTCCAACAATTAGGGCAGAATAAGCAGTAATACAGAGTTAAGGTTTGCTTCTTAGTATGCCAGAGAACTTGAGATAAGCAAATGCTTAGCTCACATGTTTCAATCACAACCGCAATATCCGGTTATGGAGGGTCCTCATCAGGAAACACAGCCATTGTCTATTAAACTGGAAAGCGAGGGGGGTCATTTGATCACCATGTGTCCCTCAGGTCAGTAAACCAAATAGGCAAGAAGTGCAATTACTATCCTGGTTAGGGTGACTGATCTTGACTATCAAGGAAGAGTTGGGTTGCTATACACAATAAGAATAAGTGAAGATTATGTCTGGAATGCGGGAAATTTCTCTGGATGCCCCTTAATATTCCCTTGCCCTATGAATAAAAGTTAATGGAACTCTAAAGCGTCCAATACACGTAGGACTGCTAATAACCCAGACTCTTCAGGAATGAAGATTTTGAACTCTATAGTTAAGGAACCATGAGCAGTTAAGGTGTTTGCTGGGAGCAAAGGAAATATGGAGTAAGAGACATAGAAGGAACTTATAACTACCAGCTACAGACATGTGACCAGTTGTATAAATAAACACTATAATAGTTATGAGTATTTCTTCTTACTTTTGTGATATATTAATAAATCTCCCCTTTTCCACCTGTTAATTGTGGTATGTTAGTAGTGGTTAACATTTTTTCTCAGTATTTATAGTCAAGGAGATCTAATGGGTAATGTGGCACAGTTCAAAATGGAAAAGACTATTATCCAGAGATGAATAAAGTGGCATATCAGACTTGATATTCTTTTTCAGGGAGGGGATTAGCATGTTTTTGTTTATAGTTGGAATAGTTACATCTCGTTACAAGGAAGCATGATTTTACTAGTCACTTTACTTGGGAGTTAAATTAGGTTAACAGAGATGTATATATATGGCAAGTTGTCCAGAGTGGATTGTGGTGATTTTGCACTGTGTTAAACTGGCTAAGCTCTAACTAACTTTCCCAGAATTCCCTTTCCTGAATTGACCAGCATCAGTATTGGCCACAAGAAAAATTGTGTGGTATCTGGGTGACAGAAGTAAAGCACCAACCTTTAAAATTGGAAGGTTGTATTCACGATTGCCAAAACTTAAAAGCAACGAAGATGCTTTTCCTTAATTGAATGGACAGACTGCCACATCCATACAGTGGAATATTATCCAGCAGTAAAAAGAACTGAGCTATGAAGCCAGGGAAAGGCATGGAGGAAGCTTCCATGTGTATGGCTAAGTGAAAGAATCTGGTTTGAAAAGACTGTATAATTCTGGAAAAAGCACAACTCTAGAGACAGTAAAAAGATCAGTGGTTGCAGGGGAAGAGGGGCCGGGGGAGAAGGGGGAAGGAGAGATAAATAGGGGAAGCGCAGGGGATTTTCAGAGTGGTAAAGCCACTCTGTGTGGTCTTGTAACAGTGGATACATTTCATTGTGCATCTGTCAAAATCCATAGAATGATATAGCACAAGGAGTGAGCCCTGATGTACACACGGACATTAGTTAATAATTCTCATTACTGGTTCACCAATCACAGCAAATGTACCACACCAAGCAAAGTATCAATGTTAGAGGAAACTGTGGGGAAGGGGGAATATGTGCAAACTCTCTGTGCTTTCAACTCTATTTTTCTGTAAACCTAAAACTGCTCTAATAAATAAATACTATTAATAAAAAAAAATACCTGAAGGTTATGGCAAAAAGTAAGAGGCAAATATCCTTGCTTCTCCCCTCCTCCCATCCAGCAACCCTTCCTCTCTTCCACCCTGCTGGTCAATAGCAGCACCAGGCCCACTATCAGATGCTGAGCTGAAGTTCACAGAAGGTAGGTGCCAGGAAGACCAACAACCATCCACTGACTTCTCCTTGCCCTTCAGGGCTACACCCCACCAGCTGTAGGTGCCCAGCTTTCTGGGAGGTGTGGTTGCCCGGGAAGGACTTGCCAGGACTACCTGTGACTCTTTTCTGACCCTTTCCAGAACATTATTTCCCCAACTTCTGTAATTATGTAAGATCAAATTCCTGCTATAAAGCCCTTATTCCATAATACATATCCTGCTTCTCTTTCCCTAATTGAACCTTAACTGAACAGGTTTAAAAATATGCTCTATTTCCCATTCTAAAGATCCCTCAGTGAAAGCAGGGCAATCATGTCTGTGATCACACGGTGAAATTAAAAGAGCATTGTGAAAACAGGGAAGAAATTCCTATTGCTTCATTTCCTGGTCCAGGCCTTCGATATGTATTTCTCGTTGATGCACCTATGAATAAAGACTTGACCTGAAATTGCAATGTATATTTAAAGGGAGTTTGCTATTAGGCTTCTTGCAGAATTGGTAACACGCTCCTCTCCAGGCCACTTAATTTGTATACCTTATCCAGGCACACATTTTGCATAATAAATAAACAGTAACTCACTCCTTTGCTTGGTAAGTGACTAGGCATTGTATATTTTAAGCAAGTAGACTACATCTAATTCAAACTGCTTTTAATAGCGTATATTTTTCTCCCAACAGCTGCTCCATGCAGTAGAGATAACTCTGAACCAGACCACAGTGTTTATGTAAAAACTCCAGCACAGGGTATATTATCTGGCATAATTACACCTTCGAAAGATGCAAATGTGAAAGCTGAAACCCTGAACATCCAGGGAAATGTATTCTAATTAACTAACTTCCTGTGTTTCGTGGCCATTGTTAGAGATATCATTTTATGGATAATCAGCGTGTTGTGACCGTGTGTGCACGTGCGTGCTGGTGTGTGTGTGTGTGCATTCACATTGTGATGTTTCAGCGATGTCACTATTTCTGTTAGCTGCCCCATAGCTATCTCCTAGGAGACAGGCAAAAATACAATTCTACTGCCTTTAACACTTCCTGTCCATTCGAATGAGGAGCTGCTAGTCACTTGGAGAGAAAACTGACAATAGAATTCTCAACAGGGTGTTTTCATAGTGTTTGACCTAATAGGATCCTTTCACAACACACAAGGACCCTCATGATCTAACCCCGGCTGCCTCTCTACCCTCATCTGTCTATTCCTTTTCTTTGTACCACATGCTACAGACATTCCACGCTATCTTTGGTTCTCTGAAGTTGCCCTGTTTTGTTCCTCTTCGGGGTTTTGCTTTGTGCTGTAGCATAGCTCTGAGATGTTTTTTCCAAACTTTTTTTCTATTTTGTCTACCTAATTTCTATTTATTCCCCAAGATCATCACCCAACTTCTTCTGGAGCTTTCTACATTTCAGTGGGTACACAGCAAGTGGCTGTCAGTGACTCATACTGGGGATCACTTTCGAACTATTTTCATTTTTCATTTTTGTTCTGTTCACACCTCTCCGATTTCCATGTGGCTCCGTATCTTGGCTGGAGATCTTCCTCCAACGTATGTGTGATACTGCAACCAACTAAGGACAGACTGCTCTGCTCAATATACCATAATTCCCTGAACACAATTCTATTGTTATTCACCTTGAAGCACTCTGATTCTGTGGAAATGACTGAGCAAGCACCTCTCTTCACCACCTCCCTAGCCCTTGCTTCAGCTTTTAGCATGGAATAGAGAAATCAGACAGCACCATCAGAAGAGAAATGGTCCATTTGCAAAGACATGGATGCAGCTAGACTATATAATGCTAAGCAAAATAGAGAAAGACATATATCATGATTTCACTCATATGTGGAATTTAAGAAGCGAAACAAATGAGCAAAGGAAAAAAAAAAAAGAGAGAGAGAGAGAGAGGCAAACCAAGAAACAGACTCTTAACTCTAGAGGACAAACTGGTTGTTACCAGCGGGGAGGTGGTGGGGGATGGGGGAAATAGGTGATGGGGATTAAGGAGTGCAGTTGTTGTGATGAACATCCGGTGTTGTATAGAAATGTTGAATCACTATGTTGTACACATGAAATTGATATTACACTGCAGTTAATTCACTGGAATTTAAATAACAACTTTAAAGAAATAAAATAAAGAGTATTTACAGCCCCTTCAAAAAGAAAAGATCCAACTGAGCATCATAAGTGTAAGTTAATTCATTGATTTTTTTTTCAGCCATCTGAAAAAGATGTTATGTCCTCATTTTCAGTGCAAATTTAATCAAGGTATAAAAGAAATATGGAAGATTTATATTCAATAATAAAAATAACAATAACAATAATGTCTAACATTTATCTGGTACTTAGAATCTTGATAGAGTTCTAAGGGCTTTGGCATGTGTTAACTCCTTTCATCCTCATTAAAATAAAAGAATTAGTTAGTATAATTACTCCCATTTCATAGGATAAGCAAATCAAGGCACAGAGAGAGTATGCGTGAGCTTTATTTTAGCAATCAAGCAAGTGAGGATCAATACACCTAAGGATGCACTGAACACAATAAAGGCAGAACTAAAGTCACACACTTCAGCTCTCAGCATGGGTGCTTTCTCTGACTTACCCTCATGATACAGTGAAGTAAATCATTTAGCGATTCTTACTGATGTCTCCAGTCTTAGCTTAAATGAGACTTCCTGAGATTCCTCTAGCCATTGTCCACTTTCTACATATTATACTCTGTATATTCTATAGAGAGATGCCTGTTTTTTTCTTCACGTATCAAAATCTGTATTAAGATACTTATTTTCATAAACCATATCATACTTTCTGTCTGCATCCCTGGGCTAGAATGTCTTCAAGAGCAGACACCAGATGTTCACCACTAGACCCAGGTTCTAGTTCAGTATCTGTCACATAGAGGCTATTATTAAGTATCTGTTGAATACAAAAAATAATTATATCCACACATGTATTTCAGCTCTATTAGAAAAAAAAAACGGCAGTGTTTTAAATGATCAGTTCTATAAAAATCTGAAGACTTGTGGCACCTGGGTGGCTCAGTCAGTGAAGCATCTGCCTTCAGATCCCAGGGTCCTGGGATCAAGGCCCACATCAGGCTGCCTGCTCAGTGGGGAGTCTGCTTCTCCCTCTCTCTCTGCCCCTGCTTGTGCTCTCTCTCTCTCTCTCTCAAATAAATAAATAAAATCTTCAAAGAAAATTTGAAGCCTTACTGTTGATACCAGATATTGGTGGTGTGTCAATTAAGAGTTCGAAATCAGAAGGTTCTTCAAAATGGGCATATTGTATTTAGAATTTCAGGATCAAGCCAATGGTATTGTTTTCGCGTATAAGAGAAAGATACTAATTAAATTGTCATCAATACTTGTTTGTGGATGGTGGACCTGTGACAGGCTTTGCATGAAATCCTGAGCTACAAAGAAAATAATGTGGCTCCTGCCGTCAATGAGTCTATAGTGGGATAAGGGAAAAATACAAACTTTGAGAAAGGACCTAAAGTATTCCCTGTCTTTATCTAGGTGAACAAAGGGGTAAAACAGAATGGTGCCTTATTTATTTCCTCGTACTTCCCACAATCTAAAGGATCACTATGACGCAGGGCAGAGAAATCAATTGGTTTGCTGAGAAGGGGATGCAGAAATCACAACCAAGTCCTGAGATTTCCAACAATTTTGTGAGATACATGTACTTTTACCAGGGACTTGTTAGAAAGTCAATGGCTGCAGTGATTAACTCAATGGTGGGATGCGTTGTGGCTGCATGTTCACGCAGGAAGAGACAGAGCTTCTTCAGAGAGCATCATCTCTTTACAAAACCACAAGCTGATCTTGTTGGGCACAGAAGAAGCCAGAAGCCCCATGGAGAACTTACCTTCAGGTCTTCTAGTTTATTAAACCCTTCCCAAGCCTGAACGTTTCCTTCATTTCAACTCAAAAAATCAATAGTTACAGGAATTTTTATCTGGGTTCCCAATTATTCCATTAATGTTTCTTATGTTCATTTATTCATTTGCTTATTCATTAATACTTACGGGTGTTTTCAATGTGTTGGGCACTCTTTCAGGCATTAGAGATCCAGTAGTGAACAAAATAGACAACAAACAAAACAAAAATGCTCTTTCATGGAGCTTATATTCCAATGGAATATAATAGCATAATATATTATTGTATATAATGTATACTATGTAGAATCATCATCATCATTATCCTATCTGAGTCCCAGAGTAACAGTGAAAGAATTATCTATAATGTATGAAGGAGACATCTGTACCAGACACCTCACTGGATTTTCAAAAGATCAAATAAGAGTATGCAAACCAGCTATTAGCAGACACGTGTTCTGTCATTTAAGATTTATTGGAAATTCACTTCTTTTCACATTTCATAGGACTCTCCTTTGCCCTCCCGATATTTACAGGGATTCTTTCTTTGGTGGGCGTTGGGAGGAAACTATTCCTGGATTCATCTGGCACTAATTTTCAGCTTCTACTAAATATTCTCCCATGAAGCTGGTTTCAGGTGGCTCCTCCTATTTCTAGACTGCTGTGTTTTGACCTAAATATGGAACACAGTCCCTTTGCCTTCAATTCCACAAAACACTACTCATCACAGCCCATTGTGTAGAGTAGACTTTACAAAAATTCATAGTAACAGAAGGTTGTTAAAGTACAGCAAAGCACAACAAAGCACAGGAATGGAGAAAATTTGCAATTGCATGTTAGCTGGCCTCATTCTTAAATCCTTCAGTAATCTCACCCCACTACCAGTCTACTAACCCCACACCACCACCGGAAGTGAGCATACCCTCAGGATCATGTGCAAATACACTCACAGATGAATCTGCCTGCTCCCCATTCTCTGCTTGGGTTCCAGCCTCTTCAGATTTTGCTGAGCATTCTCTACGTTTGACCTACTTCTTCCCTAGTTACCTTACTCCCAGTAGAATGTAATCTCCAAAAGGGCAAGGAGTTGTTGTTCTGATCTATTTGGCGTTGAATCTCTAGGGTTTAGAGCAGGGATCAGCAAAGTGCAGCTTCTGAGCCAAATCTGGCCCACCACATGTTTTTGGGTGACCTGCGAACCAAAAGTTATTTTTATATTTTAAGTGGTTGGAATACTAATGCAAAAGAACAATGCTTAGTGGCACGTGCAAATGATATAACATTTAAAATTTCAGTGCCCATGAATAAAGCTTTCATTTTTGTTTGTTTGTTATTTGTAAAGCCATGCTCATTCTTTCACAGGTCACCAATGGCTATTTCTGTGCTGCAGTGGTGGCAGGATTGTGGCTCGGAGGGTGTCCTTACTGTCCATTTCTTTACAGAAAACATTTGCCAACCCCTGGATCAGAGCATCACCTGTTAAATGTAGGCATTCAATAGTATTTTCTGAATATTAAATCTAAAAAGGAGCTATCATGACTAAACTGAGTCTGTCTCCCTGTGTTCATAAATAATCACTTAACGTCCACTGAGTCTCAGCAGCTTTGACTACATGGTACTGGAAGAGCTGGATCCACATTCTCAATCTCAAGAAGCCCTGAGGGTCAAATGAAATCTAAAAGTGCTTCAAAATCTGACTAACTTCCAAATCTACATGGTGGTTGGGAGTGGGGGGAGAGGAGATAAGGTGAGAGAGTAGAGAACATAAAAGGTGTTACCGGTTTCCAAATATCTTTATGGTTCAATGAAAATGGCCAAGGAATTAAGTCTCACAGCTAAATTTCTCTCTGGCCTCTGACTTCACAATTATTATTTATATCATCATGATTATATAAACATTAACAAACTAAAACAGAGGAAAAAGCCCAAGGACTCACGGAACCAACAGGCCCTGGTCACCTAGGGAGCTGTCTTCAGTCAAGACCGTGAAGTAGAAAAACAGTGGAAGCTTGTTTAACATATTTGAGCTGATGGATAAAACTTCCTGAGACTCCGTTTTCTCACCTGTTTTAACTGATAGGTCAAAATGTTCCTTTCCTGGCTATTATGCACAAACAATGAATCATGGAACACTTCATCTAAAACTAATGATGTAATGTATGGGGATTAACATAAGAATTAAAAAAAAAAATCTTAAAAAAAAAAAAATGTTCCTTTCCTTCGCAATGTTGTTTTGAGGCTTAGGTGAGAGATTGCACCATCATGGTCTACACATTGCCCGGTGATCTAGCACATAGTAGGTGCACCATGATGAAATTCTGGTTTTTGTTTTGTTTTGTTTTTTTAAGATTTTATTTATTTATTTGAGAGAGACAGAGATAGTGAGAGAGAGCAAGAGCGAGGAGGAGAGGGAGAAGCAGGCTCTCCCTGCCTAGCAGGGAGCCTGACGCGGGGCTTGATCCCAGGACCCTGGGATCATGACCTGAGCCAAAGGCAGACACTTAACTGACTGAGCCACCCAGGGGCCCCCATTTCTTGATTCTGAAAGGAGTTTTGATTGAGATTCTAACTTGCCAAAAAACATATGCTATGATATGTGTTGCTTCAATCCAGCCCCAAATGTCTCAGACTCATTTCTAGAAGGTAAAGTTCAAAAAGTGTATGATTAAATTCCACAAAAAACAACTCAAAACCCCCCAAACAGATGAAAGTGTCATCATGATTAAGCAACAGAGCACATTTTAATGCTTTTATAATAAACCAGAGTGGAGTACATTGCATTCCCATCAGCAGAGTGAGCAGTAGGGATATTGCACAGTAATGTGAGTTACAGTGTCTGAGAGCTGTTAATTCCAAAGGTGTATTAATAATCCTCATGCCGTCTCCAGGGAGGTTGCCATGGGACTCTCCGAGGTGCTCACTGCAGAAATCTGGAGGCCAGAGCAGGTTTCTAAGAAAATAAAGTGGATGAGGAAGGCAAGCTTTCAGATAATTAAGCAATCCACCTTGTCAACATTTGCAAAGAGATGTAGGTTAGCCAGGGCCTCCCAGACTTCGGTTCACATCAGAATTATTGAGAGAACTTGGTAACAATGAAGAAGTCTTATGCAAATCATTGAAGGCAGATGCAATTTGGTGCTACCTTCCCTAAAATGTTCCTACCTCTCTGATGGTTCCTTCTCTCTTTCTCTGTTTCTCCTTTTGCTTCGTTTGTTAAATATTCCATTGTCTTGTTCACCTATTGATTAAAAAAAATTTTTTTTTTCTGTGTCATTTTCCAATACTAGGTTCTGAGTATTTATTTTTAAATAAAACAAACAAGATCATTGTCCTTGAGTTGTGCATAGCATACAGGGCCTATCTCTTCAATTTTCAGTCTCTACTAATGCTAATCCTTTATTCTGATGCCCACTCAGCTTCCCAAGGCTTGTCTCCACGCGGGAAGACAAGCATTCGGAGAGGGGTTCATGGTCTCCTGGGGACTCTTTCAACATACTCTCATTTGTTTCTCTATGAATTCATTTATTATTTACTGCTTTAGTCCACAGCTATTCATTACATACTCTTGTGTACACTTGCACTCTTCGAGGTAATAAAGATAACACACTGAATATATCCTTGAGGAATTGAAATTCTGATGGGAAAGACTAAAAACAAATACTACTGATACAGAGTGAAATGATCTATACAAAAGACAGCACATAATTAAATGTTTATTCAGAGGAGATATTGACTCATTGACTATCAGTTACTGCGAATGAAGTCTTAGAAAATGTCTATAGAAAAGAGAAATATTAGAAGTAGCACACACTTTCCACATAGACTGTGTTATTGGCTGAACTGTGTTCCTCCAAATTCATATGTTGAAGTCCTAACCCTTAGGACCTCAGAATGTGACTGTATTGGAGTGAGGGTCTTTAAAGTGGGTGATTAAGTAAAAATGGGGACATCTGGGTGGATCCTAATTAAATGTGACTGGTGTCTTATAAGAAGAGGACATTTGAACACAGACACATATAGAGAGAAGACCATGGGAAGACACAGTGAAAAAAATGGATTTATAAGCCAAGGAGAGAGGCCTCAGAAGAAACCAACTCCACTAACCCCTTGATCTCTGACTCTCAACCTTGAGAATTGTAAGAAAATACATTTATGTTGCTCAAGCCACCCAGTTGGTAGTACTTTGTTATGGCAGCCCAAGCAGACTGATACCAGGCGGGACTTAGGGATTTGGCTCCTCTTTCGTGAGGCATTCCCCTGTCACTCCCACCTTCATCACTCTTGCTATAAAAGTCTTGAACTTCTTTTATTTTTTTTTCTTATTTTTATTCTGTGAGGGGTTACACTGGCTTTTCTGCCTTATAAGCTCCATATTCACCATGTTGGTACTTAACTGTGTTGTAAAATTGTTCGTGGAGTAGGAAGAAAGAAGCTAGGTCTCAGGACCGCATAAAATTCTGATTATTCCACTTACTCTGTGATCCTAAATGAATGCCTTCATGATTTTGAATGCCAATCTGGGCTAACACATGCAGACAGTGTCTAAACTACTAGATGGTTCTAAGGAATAAATATAAAACAAACCTAAATGCCCAGTAGATACTTACTAATTTATATTCTAGTATGTATTGCATCTGAATATCTTGAGGCAGTTTATTCCAGTTTAATGAAACTGGTTTATGGAAGAAAATATTTATACTGAATCCAAACTTAAACAGGTAACATTTACTTGTTAATACAAATTCTATTCTTAGAACCAGAGCACTAGAGTCGGAAGAGTAAATTGAATGTATCTTTTTTTCTCCTTGGCGCTCAGTTTTATTTTTCTTCTGGTTGCTTAGTTTGATGTTCCACTGAGTGGTGGGGAGACCAAGTCAATTTTACTGGATCAGAATGGAGGACAAAAGGAGAGCAGGAATAGTTGAGATTTGTCATAGAATAGCTGTTATATTGAAACTGCACTTTTGAAAATACAGAAACACCTATGGAGAACATCAAAGGCCTTGTAGAGGGCTGAGTGGAGATTGGAGTCAAGGAAGAAAAAGGTGAGAAACAGCAGGTGCAAACACTCCGACGGGAGAAGGGTGGGTAGAATTCCAGAGGTGTTTGTCAGTGTTATTACTGACATTTTTTTATCTTTAAATCCTCTAATAAAAAGGATAACTTTTCTTAGTCCAAAAGTCATGCCAATTTAAAATATTGTAACAAATGGAGGTGGATGAATAGAATAAATTTAAAATTACCCATAACCCTAACATTCAAAAAGAAACATTACTAGCTTTCTGTAGTCTTTTTAGTCTCTATGTATAAATTTTTGGTTTAATTCATAAAACATTATTATATTCTGTAGTGTCACTTGTAACCTACTTGGTTGTACTTCATGATGCAAAAAAAAAAATAAATATCTTTACATGCACACACATAATTTGTGTGGGACATCAGAATCTGTGTATGATATTGGTGGCCCTATAAATGGTAATTTATTAATATATCAACAGATGAAAGTGAATTATCCTTTTGGTGTCAGTGGTCTTACTAATGCTTTAATTTGTATTTCTTTGATGAGGATTTAAAAGAATATATTTTCCATATTTTTGTTGGCTATTTCCCAGTATTATTTCTTGAATGGAATATTTGTGCTTTTTACTTATATTGCTACTATATGTTTATGATTCCTCATTTATTGGCAAGATGCTTTTTATATATTGTATTAGTCCAGTGTCTGTTATGTATTATGCCAATTTGTCATTTACCTTTTTATTTTATAAAGTTAGATAATTATAGATTCCAATCCCTTCTTACATTGATGGATTAATTTGACATATCCTGTTACCAAAGAATCTGGTTTGGTGGGATTTTGAAAATTAAACAAGGAAGGAAGAAAGGGAAGGGGGGGAGGGAGAAGGGAAGGAAGAAAAACCTAATAAGGAATATATTCTAAAGCAGATGGTGACCAACCTTATTCTATGTTATCATTTCTTGAAGTTTGCATGTAAGATTTTGCTATCTAGACAGTATTTATCAAGGAAAAGATAATTTCTAGTTCAATTTCTTCCTGAAAACCAAAATAAACTTGAATGATTTGACTAACCTTTGAATTCACTAAGTGGATTAATTGAATTATGTGGTTTAAACCAATGGGAGTTTCTATTCATTTGTCTCCAGAGGAGTTTGAATGTATTGAGCCCTTTTACCAGCTGTCAAATGGTGGTAGCTTCTGGGATCAATTAGCGAGCCACCTAATTAGATTTGATTAATCAGCTTTGAACCATGACTTATTCTTGTTTAAGTGATGCCTCTTGAATCTGTGGGAAGATGGGCTGGCTTACTGAAGACTAAGTTATGGTGTCAGCTTAGAGATAGTATTCTAAAAGGGATGACTTCTATATTACCAGGGACAGTATATGCTTTAAAACAAATTCAGTCAGTACTTTATGGTGCTTTATTCTTATAGCTAAAATAGGTGTGACCACAAAAGGTGTATTTGGAGTGGCTCCTCTCATTGTTATGTGTAAGAACACACTCACAGAATTTTTTATTCCCATTCTGGCAACTTGAAGCCTGCTGGCTTAGAGGCATTAGTTCCCAAAGGGGATGTGCTTCCATTAGAAGACACAACAATGATCCCAATGAATGGAAGGTTGCAACTGGCCTCTGATCATTTGGGGAACTTTATGCCACTGAATGGAGTGGTCAAAAAGAGGGGGAGGGTGTTATTATAATGACTGGAGTGACTGATCCTAATTATCAACAAGAAACAGGGTAGCTGTGTAACACAAGGAAGAGAACGAGAGCTTTGTCTGGAACCCAGGGGACATTCTTGGGTGATTAATATTCCATTGCCAATAGTAGAAGTTAATGGAGAATGGCAATGACCAAAATAAGATAAGGCTATAAAATAATCAGACCCCCTCAGAATCCAAGTTTTGGGGCATTCTCCCAGTGAAGGACTTTGACCAGGTGAGTTGCTGTTTAAGTGGAAATATGGAATAGGTCACGGAAAGAAGGAAGCCACATTATCAAGTTTGACTCCACAGGCAACTACAGAAACAACTACAGGCAATTTCCATATTTCTCCTTGCTTGTTTCGTGTATGTATTTGTGTCTACGTATTAACCACTTTTTTCTCTCCTTCCCCTTACAATTTTATACAGATATATTGCAAGTTAAATGCCATGTTATTATTTAGTACCAGGTTATTTAATGGTACTATACTTAGGAGCAGTAAATACCACAGCCAGCAATACACACAATGACTGTCGACACCTTGTATCTCCATGGTAGGGTCTGCCGATGGCAAGTTATAGAGAGGCACTGTCGGGCTAGGAGAAGAAGGTGGTGTTCTGTTTATCTCTGCAGTGGCAAGAGCATCTATGTGCAAGGACCCGACAGCCTTTGCCACAGTGGTAGGCTGGTCTGGAGGGTCAGCAGATGGGGTCCTCCAGTGGTGAATGCTCTATATCCATCTTCTTTGTCACCCCAGCTGTGGGCAGTGTGTTCCTGTGCTGGCCATGACCTCTTGCCATGTGCTGCCTATCAGCCTTGCTTGGCCCTATTCTCTGAACTTCAGGTCTTCTTTCTTCTCTAGTTCCCTCTCCACCCTAGGGGGTAGTGGTTACTCTCTGTAGTTGTTAATTTTTTATACCTTAGAATTCTCTTTTACCCTTTTCAATAGTTAGCTACTGTTATGAAATTGTCCTGCCAAAATTCATATGCTGAAGCCCTAACCTGACATGTGGCTGTTATATGGGATAGAGAAGTAATGGAGGTTAAATGAGGTCATAAGGATGGGGCCCTGATCAGACTGGATTATTGTCTTTAGAAAGAGAGATGTGGGAGAGTGTGCCTCTCTACCCCAGTATGCACAGGTGAGGACACAGGTAAAAGGAGACTGTCTGTGAAACCAGGGGAAGAGTCCTCACTGAAATCCAAATTAGCCAGAACCCTGATCATGGACTTCTGACCTCCAGAACTGTGAGAAAATAAATTTCTTTTGCTTAAGCCACTCAGTGTATGGTATTTTGTTATGGTAGCCCAAGCAGACAAATACAACTACCCGTTATCTAATTAGGAAATCTTGGTCAAGAAAAAAAGAAAGAAATCTTAATGTTGTTTTGTTTTGTTTTGTTTTTCTGTTAAAATTGCACTTGGGGTTTCAGTCTCCCGAGTAAATTCTGACAGATACAGGAGGAGGTGGCCACTTGAAGAACAGAGGGGGAATTTATCTATGAGTCTCCTTTTGTCTATTATTTTCCATTGGTCAAAGTCCTCAATGTTCAAAGTATAGCTCTCTGAGGTATCCCCTATGCCCTGCAGGAGCCTTTGGGTGAGCTACATTACTCAGGTCTAGTAGTGAGGGAAGAATTAGAATCAGGGGTTATCTTAGGAGGCAGAGCAGTGCCCTGGATCAGCTGGGATAAGTCCACCTATAGCTGGTAGCCTCAAATTGATTGGATGGAGTCCTTGCAGGGTTGGTCACCATGGTGGTGACGGAGACTAAACAAGAGTCCAAAAGGGACCTTGGACAGGAGAGGACAAGAAGATATATTCTGATTTGGATGAGAGGCACAACTCATGCCACACATATTCAGTGTATCTAAAACTTTCAGGAAAAAGTATAAATAATATTATTTTCTCCCAGTGTTCTACTCTCTTACAATATCTGATCTGCTGTCTGTCTTGTTCTGCTTTCTTCATTCCATTGCGGACAGTACTATGATATCAGTTATGTAGTTTTTCTCCTGGTAGGCTCTCCAGGTGATCCTAACCCCTGTTTGGAAGATCACCCAAAATTTAGATAGTGAACCAAAGTATACACAGATGGAAGTGGGATGCATGGGAAAGATTGTTCGATGCTTTAAATATTTTGTCTTCTTTAATCTGCTGCCACCTCAAGAAGGTATAATTCTGAGTCAGTCTGTTCAAGATTGGGTTGTGGGTCTAGTAGAATAAGCCGAAGGATCAGGCTACTTGGCATGATTCTTGTCAGGGCAAAAGAGGCCTTCTATTTCACCCAACTTTCTAGGGCTACAGAACAAATAGAAATATAGGGCTGTATCCAAAAGTAATAAAATTCAAGAAAAAGAGGAATCGTGCATAGGTACCTTTTGAATTTAACAACCTAGGAAGGAATCAGAGCTTGAAACTCCTAACAAAATCTTTTCAAAAAATAGTTATAACAAAGATCTATGTAAGTGTCACATGCAGTTCTAAGGACACTGAAAATGACCAGATATAATTCATTTTCCCTGTACTCAAGAAAATAATAGAACAGTGTATAAGTCAGAATAAAATACATGATTACAACAGCATGAAAAGGGATATAATAGCATGTTGCAGAAATGCAGCTGTAGAATACATCATTTGTTAAAGACATCTGTTCTTTTTTGCCTGTCCAGTCTCTTGTTTCCTCTTCTTTTGGTTATATAAAAGGTTAATTTCCTTTTGGGAATTTACACTTCCTCCATTCTCCATCCACATGTGTTGAATGCACTCATCCAAGCTCCTGGGTGGACATGTGATCCAAGTTGTGCCAATGGGAACTCATAATAGAATTTGTCTGAGTTATAAAAAGAGAAGCCCTGTCTCTCGTTCTCTCATTTCTCTCCCTCTCCCTCTCTCAGTTAGTAAAGTTCCAAGGACTATGGAAATTTCTGGTGGCCAGTTTCCTCCCATATAGAAAGAACCTACATTCACAACGGGGCTTCCACCATAGAAAACTGAGGAAATAGTTGGAGAGAGAGAGACAGACACCATGTCTTTGGAACCCTTCCAACCATGACAGAAGTTACATTTGTCCCTGAAATTTTCAGTTGTGAGAGCCAATAAGGAGATGTTTTGGTGTGTTTTTGTTTTGCTTTGTTTTTTACACTTTCTGTTTGGCTTATTTATAACTGTTAGGGTTAATGTAGAGCATGAAATCAGCCATAATACCTGCTAAAATGTAGTAACACGGAGGCCACTGAGGGCAGGGAAGCTTTCGGAGAAGGGTGGAGGCCTTTGGAATGCCGAGGCCTGTGAGACCACTCTGACATTGGAATGCTGCTGAGAGTTGCCTTCCCCAAAGCTTTCTTAGCCCAAACATCCGCCCTGTGATCTAAGAGATGTATGCATTGTCCCTTGGGCTATGTTTAGCAGCATTCCTAGAAAACGCAGATTAGCATATTGTATCTTTCCCCTAAACACATCCTCCTGGTTTCAGTAAGATCCCTTGTCACACATCATGTGCTTAAGCAACAGTGATTAAGGATTTGTGATTATCCTGAAGGATCAATAAAAGCGAGAGCAAAGAAGAGCAAAGGGTCTTAGAGTCTGAGCATTGACCCTCTTGCTTTCTCCTCTCTTTCACCGCAAAGTTTGGAGTAATTTTTCATCCTTCGGTACAGGGATTGCTGTCCATTCCCGGCAATAATATTTTCATAAAAAGTATTGTGATCCATACATGATTCAAACAGTGAGAACATTGTCTTCAAACCTACCTACATATTGTAGTTAGTTGGAAAAGAAAAAAAATAATAATAAAATACATACGTCTGGGTCTTATTCATGCAGACTGACTTGAACATGGAACATCATTGTCTCTCAGTTCTAGGCCTAAGCAGACCTTGTGGACTTCTTTTCTCTCTGTTGTTCCTCCGCCTTCTCTGTAAGAACTTGCACAAGTTAGCCTTCAGGAGAGATGAGACATGTGGACCAGACCTGAGACAGCCCAGTTATCCTCGTTGAGACTTAAGACATTTGAGAAAGCCAAACCGAGATTAGAAGATCTTAGTTAACCTATAGCTGTCCAAAGGTGGATGAGTGACCTTTGCCAAGCTCAACTTAGATCTGTAGAACCATAATGCTAACCCATAGATTCCTGAGAAATAATAATTTAAAAAATGGCCATTATTTTAAGCCACTAACTTCTGAGGTGTTTTGTTACACAGCAAAAGCTGATATACTCACATGAAGTTCCACCATATGCACACATGATACATCTGGGACTCATATTCTAATACTACGGCACCAGAGCTCATGGTCTTTTCTAACTCACTACTGCCTTGCTTCTTTTCTGCTGAGCTTTTTATTCATGGATTTTATAAATATAATCCTTCTGTGGAGAGACAACCCCAAGGATTTTCTCATTTTCAATAGAAATTACCTAAATTTCAGGGGCACCTGGGTGGCTCAGT
>NC_138372.1:165465829-165480150 GCF_054177405.1 Leptonychotes weddellii
AAAAAAAAACATTACCTAAATTTTTTCAAATCATTTTCTTAACCTTGTCAGTGCTTGTCATCTCTGCTTAGCATATCAAATGGTTCTGAGCTACTTTTGCAACTCAACTGTGCAGACCAGGGACTAGCTTCCCTGAAATAAATACATTGCCAGGAGAGTTTATCTGTCAGGAGAGGTTTACTACAAGTTTCTGAAATACAAGGAGACATCCTTATTTAAAAACAACAGGTACGCTGCATGGGTATGCTCAAGAAACCCTTGGTTGACTCAGAGTGCTATCTAGGCAATGTACTAACCTTTGTAACTATTCATGATTCAGAGAGAAACAAAGTGGGAGGAAGAAAAGGGAATTTAAAGTTTTGGAGCTCTTTTATGATACTAGAAATATTAACACATGATCTATTTAATTCTCACAAAAACTTTATGAGGTCTATATTATTCATACATCTTCAAGATGAAACAAACTAATGTTTAGTTTAATAAAAGTGAAATATCTTATGTAAAATGCTCAGCCAGAACATAAGTGAAGATGGAATTTGAACCTAGTTTTTTTTATATTGCATGGCAGTGTAATAATCCGACTTCTGGTATGATTAAGTCTAATAGAGCAAGTAACTCACACACAGGAGATGTGCATTCCTTTCTCAGCCTAACTAGTTCTGTGACCTTGAAACATTTCAACCTGGTCATTTTTCTCATCTGTTAAATTAAAAAGGAACTAGTCCCAAAGTTTTTCCCAAACTGGTCCCAAAACTAGGATTATCTCAATAGTCTCAACAATAACCTTGAAAGATTTATTTTTACAACATCCATGAATGCAAATCCAACTTTTATATAGTTTATTTATTCCCATAAAAAATGTCAGTCTTCTCTGGTTTCTCCTAATGATATTTCAACATCATTGTTCAAAACAATGTGAAACCGTTGTTCAGTGTTTCCCCCAACAGCTGTGATCAGGAAAAAAAACAGCATTGAGTCAGGACATCTCTCTTCAAATGCATTTACTACCCAAAACATATTCTGTGCTCCCAAGGGACAGGGAATACCTGATACTCGCTAAAACGCAAGCAGATAATCTTAAGAGTGCTTCTGAAGAATTTTTGTCTTCAAATATAATGAGATATTTTCCTAAACTTTATTATTACTTAACATTGCAAAATATCCTGATATGTGAGAAGGAATTACAAAACCATTTTTATCCATGCTTAGCTACCATGCTTAGCTAGGTGTCTGTGCTTGGTTTTTGTTGTATTTTTAGCAGTAATCTTTCTTTACTTTCTGTATTTGATCTGCACTGTATTTGGAGCGTGGGTCAAGACTCCAACACTTAGGTTTAGAGCCACGTCTCTCTCATATCTATTCCTGTGACCTTGGACAAATTATTTGCTACTCAGTAGAATAGGGCTAATAATAAGACCTACTGAGGGATGTTACAGCTAATGAAGTAAAAAAATATAAAAGACTTGATACAGAGCAGATAGGCCATGTTCATTTGTTTGTATGTTTGTTTTGAGGAAAGAGCTGAGTAAAAATAATTTGGATCCAAACTCTACCTTTGACTTCCCATGACACACTCAGCAATCATGCTTCTGCTTTGAGATAGTGTCTTCATTTGTAGGATGGGGTGTTAAATTCTCTACAGTTTTCCTGAGGATTAGAAACAATGCATTATCATTCTGAGTTTTAGCACTGGGCTGGCCCAAAGTATGTGTTAAAAAAAAAAAAATGTAGCTCTTATAATTAGATCTCCTAGTGTGGTGGTGATACCTTCATTTCTGAGTCTTGAGGCTACAAACCTAGAAGTTCTTCCCGTAGAGAAACTTCACAAGGCAACTCAGTGGAGCATTCACTTTTAAATGTAACAACAAAGCAGCATGCAGGGATGACTGCATTGCATTAGTCTTCAAAACAATTAAGCATAAAGCTAAATCAGGGTAAACTACATTTCTGAATTTATCTACAGCATAATGAATAACATCTGCATCTCCAGGGGAACAATTTATACTCTTCTGAAAAGCACAACATGCTAGTGATTGGATTCCCTTCCTTTCCTTAACTAATATTTCTTTATTATTTGGGAAATTTTTCTTTTTTAGAATAATGTCAGTGCTGGAAGGAATTTTTACCATCTAGTGCCAGAGTACTTTGTTCCATAAAGGAAGGCTGAGAAATGGAGAGACCGTCATCACCCCATGGTTTCTCACACAGAAGGTGGCAGCACTCAGAGAGCTCAGAGTGTGGGAGGTGTGACTTTGAGGGACGCCCCTCCCATTGTATTGCATGCTTCACTGAAAATTGGAATCTTAAATTTGGAGGGCATACAAGAAAGTATCTGGTGCTTCCTTCACTTCAACTCATGAATCCCCTCTGGATTACCAAAAATGGTGACTGTTAAGCCTCTTCTTAACTATCTTCAGTGACCAGAAACATGCTCCAAGAGCTAGAGTTCCAGTTTGAAGAGAAATGAGGGTGTACTGGGGACAGAAAATTAACTGGGACAGAAAAACATCAATCTGGTCTCTTCAGAATCTGCTTCAGATGTCCAGGTTCTAATTTCCTAACTGTTGGCTATATGCAGATTTGGTAAGAAAGCCTAAAAACAAATAGGCTTAAGGATGCAATATTTCTAAATTAGTTGAAGCCCTGAAAAATTTTATTAAGAAAACAAATGATGGGCGCCTGGGTGGCTCAGATGGTTAAGCGTCTGCCTTCAGCTCAGGTCATGATCCCAGGTCCTGGGATCGAGTCCCGCATCGGGCTCCCTGCTCCTTGGGAGCCTGCTTCTCCCTCTGCCTCTCTCTCTCTCTGTCTCTTATGAATAAATAAATAAAATCTTTAAAAAAAAAAAAACAAATGATTTTGAGAATCAAAATCTATAAATTCATTATAAATGTAAAGTAAAGCTTTTTTTTTTCATTTTAGTATATTAAAATGTCTTTGGTGGAGTTTGGTTTGCAATTTGAATTATTAGGTTCATCATATTTCAATTAGAATCATTGAGAATCTAATATATACCTAGCACTCTGCCAGGGACTTTATAAATGGCATCTCATTTAAATTATTTATCTCATTCCAAAGTGGAAGAAGCACATTTTTTAATCTGTCCTTCTCATATCTGGAAAGATATAATAAGCCATTCTCAAACTTGAGCATGTATCGGTATCACCTGGAGGATTGTTCACACACAGATTTTGGGACCCCAACCCTAGAGTTTCTGACTTAGTGGGATATGGGCAGGGCCAGAGAATTTGAATTTCTAACAAGTCCCAAGATGATGCTGATGCTGCTGGTCCTCGGTTCACGCTCTCAGAACTACCACCATAAGCCATGAGCTCTAAACACTCTAAAAAAGAGAAGAAAAGCTCATATAATTCCACTTACCAGCTCCATAACATTAAGCAAATTAATCTCTCAGAGCCTCATTTTTATCATCTATAAAATAAAAATAAATTTCACTTTGAATTTGTTCTAGGTGATTACTATACAGTGTTGTCACTTCCAAGACAATTATTAAATATTTATCTTCCCCTCTCTTCTTATGAAAGCAGAAAAGACACATTTGTGCCACAAAACACGGATGAAAGAAATCTTTTTTTAAAGATTTATTTATTTATTTATTTATTTTAGAGAGAGAGAGAGTGCACATGCTTGAAAGCAAGGGAGGGGCAAAGGGAGAGGGAGAGAGAGCATCTTAAGCAGACTCCACACAGAGCATGGAGGCCAGTGTAGGGCTCGATCTCATCACCCTGAGATCATGACCTTGAGCCAAAACCAAGAATCAGATGCTTAACCAACTGTGCCATCCAGGTGCCCCACAGATGAAAAAAATCTTTAAAAATATGCTAAGCAGTATGAAGTACTGGGAAAAGCAAGGACTCAGGATTAGATTTAGGTTCAGACACTGTTTCTACCTTTATTATCTTGGCTTCATTACACTTTGCCCTTACAGTTTCCCCACCTATGAACTGGGGATAATTTAGCACTTCTGCTTCAGCCAAATGGACCTTTCCATCTGAATGCCCCAGAGGCACCTCAAACTCAGTGGGAACTAACTTCATTGCCTTCCTCTGTATACACTCTGTTTCTCCTGAAGTGTTTTAGTAAACTGCAACAAAATCCACCAGTTACCAAATCGAGACACCTTAGGGTGACAACTGGTTCTTCATCGTTGGCTCTGTGTATCCCGCTGACCTTACAAATTTATTTCTAAACATTTTTCAGACAATTTATATTCTCTCTGAGCCATAGTTCAGCTTTTCACTCTCTCTCTCTGAGCCATTTCCAGAACCATCGGAGTTAAGAGTTGTCATTGTTTTGGGGAAACACTACATTTGATCCTCCTTTTGTTTTTAGGGAATTCTCTTACTCTTAAACTGAAAGATCCAGAATGCTCTTTTGCATCTTCCCTTACCAATGGTGTGCCCAATTGATCAGGAGCTAAGAACACCTGGGACCCTGCCACCCTAATTCCAGTGAGGACAGTAGTGGTTGTGACCTCACCCACTTCCTCGAATGATTAACTATAGTAGATCTTATGCTCAGCATTAGAGATGGTGCAGACCATAATTTCTGTTTCCATGGACCTATGCAGTGGTGACTTCGTAAGTGTCTTCACAATTCTTCTGTGACAGTAAGGTGACCCATTCTTTGGCTTTGCTTGGATTTGACGGAGTTCCTAGAGATTTTGACTCTCACCTTTACAACTAGGACAGTTGTGGGCAAATCAAGATGAGAGTCTGGGGACACAGAAGGGAGACTTTGTTCAAGCCTAAGTCTCTGAACCTTTCAGAAATGTGTGAGATGCTTTAGTTTCCTCCAATGTGTACCTTTCCTGCTTAAATGGGCCAGAGAGTTATGTTGTTTTCAGCTAACACTGGCCAGTACCACATCCTGTGTGATCCCTGTCCTCCAGTCTCACTAAATTGAAGTACTCTCTGCATGCTGTCAGAACACACACTTGTGCAGGTTGCCCCTATGCCAAATCGAGTAGATAATATCCTCACACCTACTGATTCCCATAAACATTTCCCAGCATTGACTGGGTGGAGATGCAGAGATGCATTACATCTCACCTCTGAGCATGGAATGTCCCCCCTTAGTGTGCATCTTAAATCTTGTTGATTGAGGCTTGGTAAGATTTTCTCTTAAAGGGTGGAAACTGTTGCAATCAGGTATTTTTGCTTCTGTTAATTCATGGAGGCTTTTTCCCCTGAATTTTACTAGTTATGCTTTCATGTCAATTAAACTTTGAAAATTTTCTATCACAGCAATTTTAGAAGTAGGCTTTCTTATTTTTACACCTGGACTCCCAGTCCTTAGAGCACAGCAAGTGTTTTCAGTATCTTAGCAATAAATAAACAAAAGCTATGTAAAACAGTGCCCATCTTAGACTTTGCATTGTTCACAGCAGGTTCATTAGCAACCATTCCTTGTGGGGTGCATTCCTCTACTGAAGACACATGGTGGAAGAAACAAAAAACAAGATTAGAGCCCATTTGAAACTACAAGGAGACAGAACTCCCAAATAAGTGAAAACAAGAAGAATGGACCCTGGGAGCCAGATGATTTCTTTAGAGACAGAACAACACTGCAGCTGAGGTTTAGCAGTGTCACAATCACGCCCCAGGGTTTGAGTGGCTTGATAGCATTATCATTTGTAACGTGGCAACTCCATTCACACATACATTTCATACATTTCTGAATCCAGGCTGACAATAACCTAATCGATAGCAACATTTCTGGAAACACCAGGCCCTCCTTTGTGCTTTCACCTCCCAGTTAATGAGTTTGCTGTGTGGTTTCTTGATTATCAATCGGTTAATCAATACAATTACTTGCTAAAAGTAGGTGGTCATATTATATCTCTGTTGGATATGCTCAAAGTGCTTGTGATTGATTTTTCGTCCTTAAATTTCACTTTTCTTTAGAGAAGCCTTATGGTTCTTCTTATGTAAATTGTAATATTATGGAAGAAATCATATTTTGGAGTCTAGATCTGGATTCAGTTCTACATCTGTGACCTACAGGGTATATGTCCTTGGACAACTGTCTTAGTTTCTATGAGCTTCATTCTCCCCATCATAAATGCTGATCATAGAGAAGATTCAATAAAACTACCTAATTTAAATAAAGTCAGCACAGTGGTATGGGATCTAGTATATTTATAATGCCTATATTTTCAACAACGCTGAGAGGTCAAGAATACATCAATGATTAAAAAGGGACTTGACTGAGCAGCTGCTATTCATTTGATTCTTCTTTTCATCCCTGCATTCAACTATGTGACATGTTTGCAAGGTAGGGGTGCAGAGATGAGTCATTCTGAGTAGGGGCACACACACCAGTGGAAGAAGCAGGCAATTGCCTGATTGGTTTAGGTGTGTAAGGTGCAAGAAGACCATGGTACCAAACTTGCTTGGTGCACCCAGGAAGCCTCAAGAAACTTAACAGCGAAAGGCCATTTAATTGTGGTTATTGAAGAAGAAGAGAGGGGTCTCACAGGTAGAAAGGTGGAAGGATGACATTCTGGAAGGAGGACCTTGTGCATGGCCAGGACCAGAGGCTTGGCTGCAAGGAGACGTGATGAAGGGTGCTGGAGGGAGCAGTGGGAAGAATGGAGGTAAGAGAGTTTCAGGCCTTGCAGGATGCATTAAACATACGGAACCGATAATGGATACCTTCTGGGTTTGGGCCCAGGAACTTTCTTTTCTTTCAGGGACAAGGCCCCGCCCCCCCCTTCCTTAAGGAAATGTTTCTTCTTACTTGCCCCACGTGTGCTCTAAATCTTTTTTTTTTTTTTTAGATTTATTCATTTATTATTTGAGAGAGTGAGAGAGAGAGAAAGAGAGAGCGCTCGAGTGGGAGGGGCAGAGGAAGAGAATCTCAAGCAGACTCCCCGCTGACATGGAGCCTGACGCAGAGCTCAATCTCAAAACCCTGAGACCATGACCTGAGCTGAAATCAAGAATCGGATGCTGAACCAGCTGA
Organism: Leptonychotes weddellii; assembly: GCF_054177405.1. Classification (NCBI taxonomy): domain Eukaryota; kingdom Metazoa; phylum Chordata; class Mammalia; order Carnivora; family Phocidae; genus Leptonychotes; species Leptonychotes weddellii. The sequence goes on from NC_138372.1 coordinate 165,472,817, forward strand.
GCCACCCAGGTGCCTCGTGCTCTAAATCTTAATATATCTCCCACCACTGGTTTAGGAGGTAGGACCGCATGTGACCTAAATCTGGCCCATTAATGCCCTTGCAAAAGAGTCCAGTGAGGTGGTTAGGAACATGTGTCATGGTGGTTAGGAATGCAAGAGCTCAGTTGTTAGCAATTTGAGCAAGTCAGGTAACCTCACTATACCTCAGTTTCCCCATCAGTAAAACAAGGATAATATTATTTATCTTTAATACTGTAATATGCATTACATGAGTAAACAAAAAACTGAAAGCTAATAACTTAAGGTAAAAAAAAAACTCACAACAGTGACAAGCATTTAATTAGTGCTATATAAGGTTGATATTATTATTTCCTGGAATGTTTATAATTATAATTAAAGAAATGAGGTGAAAGGCCTCTTCTCTCTGCTTCTGGAGCTGTGTTTCAGGTGCTTCTGGGGATCAGGTGCACTTGGCCTGGGGAGGAAGCCTGTCTTTCTCAACAGGGCAGACTGGAGGATGGATGGAGAAAGCACTAGATCCAGTCCATAGACATATGTGGACTAGAAGGCTGTCCAGCTCCCTTTTCCAGACCTTGAGATCTTTAAGCTACACTATTTTCCATCTTTTGATGATAATTATTCAGCAACTCTTTTTGTTTAGTGAGTTACTCAGTAATCCTTACAATAAACACCCCTCCTGTTTTGGACCAAGTGAGATCTGCTTAAACTAATACCACTTGTCACCAACAGTCTGTTATCCAGATAATGCAGAAGATTGGAGGCACTTCATGGAAAGCATGACATAATCACAATCATGTGGTAGGAAATTTACTCTGGAAGGGGGGGTGGGTGCCGAAGGCAAGAAGACAAGACACAAAGTTACTGCAGGCTCAGCGGGACCTGGCCCTGGCCCTGGGGGGAGGACAGAAAGCAAGGGATGTGTTGGAGGTAGGACTGACAGAATGTGAGAAATAACTGGAGGAAGAGGGTTGGAAGAAAGTGGTAGAAATCTGCTATTTGTAAATGTTTAAATCTTTGAACCCCCTTTCACATTTCAGTAGCCAACCTTGAGAATCCTACACTCCCCGTGTATCCATACACACAGACATTTTTGCAGGGTGCTGTGTTAATGGAAACTCAGGCATTTCAGAGCCATACCCTCATTTACACATTTCCATGTGGTGATCAGGGAACTGTGCAACGTGAGGACACGGTTCTTATATATGCACAAGTTTCAGTTAACACAGAGTTAACACAGAGTTAACCCACGCAAAGTGGGAACTGCGTCTGTGTGTGTGTGTGTGTGTGTGTATCATATTCATAAGCTTCATAAGCCACTGGGTGCAGGCATGAGACTTAGGTTGTCCTAGTTTCATCTTCTCCAGGAGGCTTTGGTCTGCAAGTGAGCTCTAGGAGGATAGGGACTAAGCATTGGGCATGGATTCTTCTGACAAGTTAGAGGTTGTGGGTGGCATTGCTCACTTTCCTACTATAGCAGAGGAGCTCTATACTAGGGTTTTGGTAATAATAGTATGTTTCCAGACCAGATTATGGTGGGTTTTGCTCTTGGAAGCTCAGGTTCAATCTATCCCTGTGGTCATCAGGGATATTCTGTGATTTATCAAATATCCCATAACAGCAGCACACCTTCCATGCGTGGAGATGTGGGAGCAGTCTGCCCTAGGTTTAGGCAATAAGGGGGCACGTTCTTTGCAGAGAATTTTAAATCAATAATAAAATTAACATTAGCTGGCCTTTTATTATCACCATGCCCCAGGAATTTTAAATGATCTCAGTGATAAAATACTCCTCCTCCCTGGGGCAGACCATTCCCACAGACTTCCCCCACCCTGTTCTGTCACTGTTATCTGCAACTAAGGACTTTGGTCAATGGAGAGGAAGGGTATGAACAAATCTTGGTTGTCAAGTCTGAGCAGCCAAGAGAATGATTAGAGCATTAGCGAGTTGGGGGAAGCTGGTTTGGAATAATGATGATGAGAGTAGTTTTGGACATGTTAAATTTGAGATAATTGTGAGCTATGCAGAGAAATGTGCACATGGAGATTAAGGGACAGAATAGTGCTGTGCCGTTGCTACAGGAATTTGCAGATTAATCATTTTAGCGGTAGATTCCAATTGTTGCTTAAACACCTACTCTGTGCTGACCATCGTACTCTTGGTACCTTTACGCTTTTAAATATTTTTATCCCTTATATGATATAGGTATATCTTTTCTCTTCCTTTTTTTCCCCTCCCCTTTTCTTTCTTTCAGTTCTTATTTTTCCCCATTTAGGAAAACTATAAAGAGAAAAGGTGGAGAATCTTTGTCTAAGTGTACTTAGCAAGAACATGCCATGCCAGATTTTAATTACTATCTGCTTGGCTCCCGGGCCTCTCTTCATGGGGAGATAGACTGTGGACTGAATTTCTAAGGAACAGTTGGGTTTCTGAATGAAAGGGAAGATGGGAAAGAGGATAGCAATCTAGGGTGAAAAATTAGCTTGGGAAAAAAGATGAAAAGAGTGTTTGTGGGAGTGAGAGGTCAGGCTGCTCTGAAGGTAAGATTCATGCACCTGTTCAACATTTCTAGAAACTATGGTATGCCCATCGGGTATCAGTCCCTGGAGCTACAAAGGTAGCAAATTATTTTTCTGCCCTAGGAGAGATTACCGTCTCTAGGTGGATGCAGATTCTCTTGAAGAGAATCCAACAATACTGTGTGGTGAGTGTCACGGAAGAGAAAGTTTCCACTTACCATGGGGACCTCCAAGGAGGGCTACGTAAAGGTTTGCTGAAGGATACTCTCAGCCAGCCTTAACAGCCAGGAGGGGGTCAGCCTCCAGACAAAGGAGCATAAGAAGCACTGAGGTGACAGAAGATCATGAACAAAGGTGTGGGACGAAGAGGCAGCAGAGGGTATATGCTGGGAACGAAAGTCATCTGGTGTTGCTGGAGTGTTAAACACAAGGTATAGATAGCCAGGAAAATTAATGCTGAAAACCAAGGAAGAGAAATTGGCATTTAAGGAGCTCCTATTACGTTCCTGTCAGAAACAACCTCCCCAGTCTGATTTAAGTAGTAATAATAGTTAACACTTTCTGAACACTTAATATTTGCAATTTTGTATCCAGACTTGTCCTATGCTTCATTTGGTATCACATCTATGTACTCACTTAACCTGTAATCTTCCTGAAGTGGAGTCTGGAGTGGATGAATTATATTCCATTGAATGAATGGACAGTTGTTAGCATAACAACTATTTATAGAGTGCTTACCATATGTCAGATTCTATTCTGAGCAATTTATCGAGATTTGCTCCTTTAATAGTCATAAAAGACCTATGAGAGAGACTTGTTATTATTTCCATTTTGCAGGTGAGGGTGCTTTGACAAAGAAGTCGAGTCACTCGCCTGTTCTCACTTAGCTAAAAAAGAGTCTGAGCCATCTTTCATGGAGAAGAGAGTCTGGCTTGTAGTGTGTTCGCTTCACCTCTGCTTGCAATGTCTTCAGTGACCTGTTGTCACTCGCCTAGAACAGTCCGCGCTTACTTCTATCCATCACTTCTCTCGCAGTGGCGAGCTCCCGAGAGCAGGGCCTCAGCTGTTCCTTCCGCCCTGCTGATACCTCGCACAGGACTGTGCTGGGTAAGTGCTCACAGGAGGCTGCACAAGGACCACTGAAAGAAAAAAAAAAATAATAACAAGACCAAACATGTGCACCTAAACGTGTCCCCACAAAGCTCTGAGCCCTGCAGTTCTCCTTGGACACCCGTGGAGCATGCCTGCACTTTTGTGACTTAAAACAATGGCCAGTCCCAGGGCCATCCCTGACAATCCTCCACCCCTAAACTGTCAGAACTCCACTCCTGGAATCCTTCGCCATATAGAACTCACTCCCTCATATGCGTCTATATCGGGTGCTCTACTTTCAACCCCAGAGACTTGAACTCATTTCTTGAATGACCTTTTCTCCCTTGGCTGAAAAATAAACTCAACTTTGTTTTTAGATCTTTGTTTTATTCTTTAACAGGAGAAAATGTAAAAACGAATGCTGTATCATTTGAGCCTCACCGCAACCATTTGGGACTATTTTTATGCTTGAAAATAACGAAACACACACCCCCCCACACACACAAATAACATTAATTTGTTGAAAGCCCCACAGCTATCTGTGTGCAGCAAGGCTGGGTGCAGAATTCCAATCATAAGGTCATTTGTCAAGGAATGAATCGTGGATTAATTTCTTAAGAATCACTTGGACATTGTTGAAATGCAAACAGAGCTCTGGGTCCACTCGCCGCGTGCTAACTCAGTAGGTATGGGATTGACGTCTAGAGCTTATACTTCCAGCAACCTCCTTCAGCGCTTCTCACACAGTCTAAAATTTGTAAGCAATCTTAATTAGGTCTCAGTCTGGCATGATTTCCAGGATCTCTGGTTCTCTGACCAGCCACAGGACTTAATCTCCTTCCTTGGGTTCTTTGAATCAAATTCTGTATTTCTCACACCCTTAGGTAGAAAACAAACCACCTGGATATCTTGTTCAACTGCAGATCCTGGGGCAGGGTGTCTCCAGTGGGGCTCGAGATGCAGCATTTCCGAGAAGCTCCCAGGTGATGCTGAGGCTGCTGGGCCCCATGGCAGAATCAGAGGTGTGTTACACAGATTCTCCTTCAAGAAAGGACTCACTGCCCAGCTGTGGAGTGTGTAGTGAAATGACAACCTCGTGTTAGCTTTTTAGGGTCCACCCTGACTGTCAAACTGAAGTGATGGTCTTCATAGAGCACCCCTCTTCTTGCGGATGACCGAGCATGGTGTTGGTCCAAGAGTCCGGCACTTCTGCCCACAATGAGACTCCTCTGCTAGTACTCCTTGCCCTGGACTCCCACTGAGTTGACGGAGACATTGCTCCATGGGCATTTCACTCTGGAAGTCTTCTATTCACTGCCTTTTCCCCTCATGGGTGTTAATCTTTCACACGCTGAGCTCCATGTCAGTAGTTCCTTTCCAGATAACTCCAAAGGCACATCTACAGCTCACACTTAGAGTAGCAAGATGTGTACATCTTGGCTTCCAACCTCTGAAGTAGCTGATGGTGGTTGTTCTACTCACAGTGGAGTCTGCTTTGACCTTATCTCTAGACTCAGGTACGGACCAAGATGAGCTTGAAGGGGGCCTGACTGATCATCATGCTTATCTGTCAGGGCCCCTCTGAAGCCTGCTTTGACTTTGGTCTGTTGCCACGTTCTTGGAACACAAACTCTTTTTCATGCCTTTTGCAGGGGGTTCACATTAGCAATGAAAGTTTTGGGGTTTTTTTTGTTTTTTTTACAAACAAACCTCATGATGAAACACAGAAACACAATGAATTCACATGGAGCAGCTGGGGCTAAAGTGAGGGAGACCACAGATCTCAACCTCTGCTACATCCAGTCCTGAGGTTTGTCCTTAGGACCTCAGACTCAATTGGGTCCCATTTAGAAAACAATTCTTTTCCCATGCTGGCTCCCAGGATAACAGGCTAGAACAATTTTTCACAGTCTCCTAATAGATACCTTGCTTGAAACTGCTGTTTAAGTCAAAACCACCAGTTTCCTTTCAATGAATTGGAAGGTAATGCAGTTTTAATTTTAAGTCCAATTATATCTTGAGAGATGAATGGTACAGGGCAAATCCTTGCTAGGGCCAAACGGGAGTGATAAATCATTCACTTACATGATCAGATTGCTTCCAAGCTCCTCTGGGCCTCTCAGAAAACAGGAAAGAATAGTTAAAACCTGGCTTTTTGGGGAAAAATAAAATGGAAGGAGAGGTCAAGGTAGACTTTACCTGTATTGGTCATGATATTTAAGTGATGCCATGGTTAAATAAAATCTCAGTGGCTTATCAAACAATAACCTTGTTCTTGCTCATATTTCATATCAACCCAGCTCATGGAGGGATCCTGCCCACTGCAGTTATTCAAGGGTCCACTATCAGACACTCCATTATAGAGGGAAGGGGGTGTGGTGAATGGGGTGTAAAACTTCCACTTATAATTGATAGGCCACCATCAGTCATATGGGCAAGGTTAACTTCCAGAGACAGGAAAGAACAATGCTATACCGTGAGCTCAGAAGGAGAACTGGAAATAATAGGTTCAGATCACCAATGGCTTCAATGACTACTGCACCACCTTAATGTCTGTGCTCATGCTATCCATGTAAGAACGAGGCTGAGAGCAGAATAGCATTTATTAGCTGCCCACTTGACATCAAATTTTAGGTAGGTAGTTTGGGACTTAAAACTCTCAACAGCGTTGTGGGATAGGTATGAGCTCCCATTTTACATGTGCTATGACCCGGAGAAGTCCAAGGCTTTTCCGAAGACCAGACAGCTGATGAATGGAATCAGGATGCCTCATTCAGATACGTCTGACCTCCAAGCCAACATCCTTCTCATCATTCAGTGCTGCACACTGCACCTGGAGATGTCCACACGACATTTTAATAAATCGCAATTCTTATAGTTGCAGGTGCCATGAGGTTGGGCACAGAGGAAAAGAGAAGAAGGAAATAACCAAGAAGGATGAAAAGTAGTCATTTCAGAAGACTAGATTGATCTAACATATCTTAAGTGGACACACCCCAACAATAAGAATGGCCAATTATTCAAATTGGCCACTAAACTTCCTACTATGTATCTAACTAACAAGATATGTTCCCATGCACTACCTCAGTTACTCTTCCCTATAACTCTGAGAGAAATTCCAATGTTAGTTCTGCCATCTGATAGTGCTATGACCTGGACACATTTGTTAACCTCTGAAATTTACTTCCTCTACCTATAAAATGTGGACTTCTTATATTTCTAGCATATTTTTTACTTTGAGAGTGAAATTAAAATTAAAAAGTAAAGGGGATGTTCTATCTAAACTACCTGGAACATACTAGGTGCTAAGTAAAGATAGGCAAGGGTCATATGCCAAGTAAACAGCACAGGCTTTGGGATAAAACACAGTTTGAATTCAAATTCCAGCCTTTTCATTTAGCCACTTCGGTGAATGGCTTACCTCCTTTGGCCCTCCTGAGTTCAGGTGAAGACTGTTTGTAAAATGTGGATAATAATTTCAGTGTGAAGGGATGTTGTATGTATCACATGAGATGCCATATGTGGTATTTCCTAGGGAATAGTGGTACTCAATAAATGGTGCTACCCTTTACCTTCCTTGGTAATTGTTGAATCATACTGATTTTGAGAGAATATTCTACCAAGTTCTTTGGAAGTCTTTAAGAATGGTTCCTGTCTTAATTCTTAATCGCAGGAAACAAACTGAGTGTTATTGGAGTGGGGGGT
>NC_138372.1:165480250-165502405 GCF_054177405.1 Leptonychotes weddellii
GTGGCTCATCTTTTTTCTGCTGTGAGAATCTGCCACTAAATCACTTCCTGTCCTGAAAGTCCATAGTCATCCTGCCATCCTTGTGGGGAGGACTATGAGAGACACTATGAGAGATCCTTTGCTTCAGGATCCTGTGCAACCTTAGCTTTCTGAAAAGGGATTCCCTGGTGAGTAGAAAGAAGAAAAGCAGGAGGAAAGACCACCATCGAGGGCAATGGAGGAGGAGGAAAGAAGTAGGCAAGCTCTTTGTCAACTCCAGAGCTCCAGAAGAGCCAGTCCAGGCAGGAAAAAACATATTCCTGGGGGAAATCAGAAGAAAGCAGAAGTACGGTTATGGCATCCAAAGGAGAGACTCATTCTTATGGATGTGAACTTCTGGAGATCGAAGGGGTAATGGAGTGTGAGGGGCTAATGTCTTTTTTAAAAAAGATTTTATTTATTTATTTGAGAGAGAGAGAGTGCACGAGAGAGAGCACAAGTAGGGGGAAGGGCAGAGGTAGAGGGAGAAGAAGGCTCCCCACTGAGCAGGGAGTCCAACATGGGGCTCGATCCCAGGACCCTGAGATCAGGACTTGAGCTGAAGGCAGACATTTAACTGACTGAGCCACCCAGGCAACGGGCTATTGTTTTTTTTTTTTGTTTTTTTTTAAAGATTTTATTTATTTATTTGACAGAGAGAGACACAGCGAGAGAGGGAACACAAGCAGGGGGAGTGGGAGAGGGAGAAGCAGGCTTCCCGCTGAGCAGAGAGCCCGATGCGGGGCTCAATCCCAGGACCCTGGGACCATGACCTGAGCCGAAGGCAGACGCTTAACGACTGAGCCACCCAGGCGCCCCCGGGCTATTGTTTTAAAGGGGTTCACCACTGACAAATATGTTCCTGCTCCCCTGGACATGGTGACAACAGATCGGGATATTTAGAAAAGGATGGAGAACGGACCTTTAGAGACCGTTTAGGTGATAGAAGACACTGGTTCTTGATTTTAATGATTTATCCAGCTCTACCCATAGGGCCAGCTCTTCTCTCTGATGGTTCAACACTTGGTATCAGTGGGCTGGGCCAGCACGCTATTCAGACCCTGACATACCTCTGCACCAAAAACTAGCAAACCCATGTGCCATACGTGACCTCACCCACGCAGGACTTGCATATCCAAAGGAGGGAAATGCATGAACTTAAACGCTTTGGAGGTTTTTTTTCATATTTGTTCTACCTATGACTTTCTGTATAGCATGCATGTGCTGAAAGTCCTGCTTTTATGTCAAATTCATTTCTTAAATGTGTTCTTCACTGGAATATAAGTACACTAGAGCAAGAACCGAGTCTCTCGTCCACCATTACATCCCACACCTACGCTCCATTGGCATACCGGTGATGCTTAACTGTATTTTTGTGGACCAAGTGACTGTAAGACTGGTTTACTGAATCAATGAATGATGAAGGAATGGATGAATTAATTGACATAGGAGGATGGTAGGTCTGGGAGAGAAATACTCTACCATTTTTTAAATTTATAAAATTTTGAAGACTAGGAGCCCATTGCCTATCATCAAAGCCCTTCCAAACAAAATCTGATTTAGTCCTTGTGAGAGAAATCCAGGGCTGTCCTCAACTCTCAGCTCCTGGACCCACTGAGGTGCCTCATCTCAGTCAAATCTGACTCTCTGCCCCCCTACATGTTTGTTTTACATTAGCTGGCTCCCATCCCTGTGGGGTATGGACTGATCATTGACACACAAGCCCAGGGTAGACTCTGAACTTGGACATAGCAGAACTGGGATGGTGCTTAAGTTTAGAATGGATTGTGGCTGCCTGAATAATTGAGGGTCTATGGTAATAAAACTTCCAGTGGCCTTTTATTTCTTCCTCTGCATCCTAGTTCATTTTACAACACCGACCCCTGCACCCCACCCAGGAAATGAAAGGAGGCAATTGCCATGCATCCCTGGGTGATTTGGAGGCTGAGGATATCAGTGCCCCCCAGCATGACACACATCTCTGTATCAAATAACCAGGAGCTGGAGGGAATTTCATCTATGCTGGAGTCTGATGGACATGAGGTATGATTTACGTAGAGATAGAGTAATAGGCAGGGATTTTAAAATTTGATGGAGAGCTGAAGAAATTCAATAAAAATAGGCTTATTCAATAAAAATAAAAATTTTATAAAAGGCAAGTTTTACTCTGTGTGAATGTTTTCATAAACACCTCTGAAGAGATAATACTATACAGGTGAGCTTAATAAAAAAGGATTTTCATTTTCATTCCTGCCAATCTGGCCCTTTCACAAAATCTCTGATGAGAGAGAAATGTGGGCTTTGGGGGAGTGTTCTTTGGTTATCTAGTTTCCTTTTTCAACCTTTCTAATCTTGCTCCCTTGCCTTTCAGTTTTTATTGAATTTTTTCGAGGGGAAAGAATTTTGCTAGAAAGGATTTTACTAGAAAGAGCAAGTTAACTTGAATTGCTGACAAATGCACGGCACTCAAATGCGTAACAAGTCACCTGAAGCTATAGGTCTAGCATCTTAATGAACCCAGCTATCCCTGGGGAGGCAGGAGGAGGAGGTCCAGGAAAAAGCTGCATATATTAAGAAGCAATTACCCCAGAAAAAGTCCTGCAGCACAGGGTCTTGGTGAATGTGCTGGCTTTGGAATCTGGAATGCCTGGTTTTCAATCCTGACTCAGCTGCTCATAATCTCTGTGATCCCTGATGAGTTGCTCAGGGTCTGAATTTCATCCTTTCAGAACATGAGAAGATTTTTCTCCCCAGGCTGGCTAGAGGAATAAATTATGTGAAGTATGCAAAGTACTGTACCCAGAGCCCAGACACAACAGTCCACTGTTCCAAAAGGGAAAAGTTGAAAAAGGTCAAATTCCTTCCCCATTTTCAGAGACAGAAATGATGCTAGAAGGAAGTGGGAGGGACACATCCTCTACCTCTAAGTTTGCTTTGGAAAAGAAGGGAACCCTTAACACATAAGTGAACTGAAACCTGCTGGAATTATGAACTTGAAGTTTCTTTTTGATCCATGTGTCTCTTAGCTTGAGAAGCATAATCTGAAGAGAAGGAGTTTGGCCTCCCACTGAGGCTGGATTGAGGAATGACAGGGAGCCTTTGATGGGGAAGAGGAGAAAGACAAACAGTTTAGGATGCCTAAGGGTTCTACCTGGGAAGCAGCATAGGTATTGATGCCCTCAGCTGATTGAGGACCCAGGGGAGGAGCAGAGTTTGCTGAGAGATGATGAGCTTCAGTTAAGCTGAGCACTCACCCTGCATAATCCACATTTGTTGGAGTGTCAACTTTATCTGGTGCATTTTCTCCACTGCCAAGACCAATCCTTACTGCAGCAAAGCAGCTCATGCACCTTGTTTATAAAAGCAGTTCCTTGGTTGCCATGTGGTGGACCCACACCTAAGTGTCAGCCTTGGGACCCCTCTTACACATTTCCTTCTTTTTTCAAATGACTGTCTACTTGTCCTCCAAGACAGTAACTAAAATAGTATTTGTCTCATCCCTGAGTTTACTCTCTTTACTTCACTCCAGAATCAGTCCATTGTCTTTTGTGCCAGTCACAACTTCTGCTCAGGGGATTATCCAAGAACCAATTTTCTCACCAACAGTATCCTGTGTCAAAGAAAAGTGACACCAGACAAGTTAAACAAAGGACACTTTATTCAAGACTATTGGATGGTGGGGGAGATTGAACACCACCTCACCGAAGCCAAAGGGGGTGGGTCTTAAGTATTGGTGTGAGCTCGTGGGAAGATACTGGAAGATGTCAGGAGAGACTGGTCTCTCTGGTCAGGAGAGATGATCAAGCCATCTGTGTTTGCTAATTGTGCCCATCAAAGTTAGGCTCTCATCCTCCCACAGAAAATTGAGAGAGGATCTCTACCTCCTTCAATGATTGCATTTCAAAGGGGTGGCTCCCAGGCTCTTGAGAAAGACTACTCAATATAGTAAAACAGGCAGGCAGCAGAGAGAAGACTTACATCTCAAGGATCAAGAATGCATTTACAACTGAAAGTCTTCAAAAGTAAATGCTCTTAGAAAAGGAGGGTAAGGAGCCTTGAATCAGGAAGAAGGCCGTATAAAGTTCAGTTGAGCTGAGGGGAACAGTGAGGCGATCTTAACACCCTCTCATCTCATGATGGCAACTGCCCACATGAACAGCTTGCAAGGCACACTTGTCAGCCCTGCACCTTCCCTATTCTATGAACCAGCATAAGGTTCTGGACCACTATTGGATAGAACTGAAAATGCAAATACACCCAGTAAGAACAAATGGCCATAAAAACTCCACTTTTCCTTTGGTGGAACATTGCCACTCCTCATGATATACTATTTTGTCATCCTTTCTGCTCACCCAGAAGACCCCTAATTCCCATAGCTTCCCTCTTGCTTCCCTCAATAGACACTTCTGATTCTCATATGCAGGCACAGCCCCCAACTCAAACCCCAAGTTGCAACTGCTTATCATCAAACAAAGAGAATATATGTAAAAATATTCAGTAAAGGGAATTTTTTAAAAGGTCATGGGACTTCTTGGTCATGAAGTACAAGGGAGAGGAAATGCCAAGTAGAATTCCCAGATTTCCATTTGGAGGACTAAGTACTTCTACATCTGGTATCCCACCAGGAGTTAAAGACCACAGGAAGGGAAGTAAGTTTTAGGTGGAGAACTTAGAGTTTCAATTTTCAACAAGGTGAACTTGAATTTTCATATACTACATTTTTGTCTCCCTGCCCAGAAAATTTTTACTGTTATATCCTACTCCATAGTCTAACCATAGTTGGTAAAATCTAGGTGAGGTCCTGCTCCCTCCTCTGTGCTCTTAAGGACATTGCTCACCATTGCTGTTCTTAATGACATGACAGCCCACTCTCTTTTCTACTGTTTCTCATAGGCATAGCCTACTTGGCCACCACATGTGCATTTCTTAAGAAGGGCTATCCATCTCCCATCTCCCATGGAAGTTTAAAAAGTGACCAGCAAAAGCAAAGACAGTGCACTGTGATTGCTATAGAAACTTGGATTTTTGATGGCATTAATTTCCCTTGAATAGTTCCAGGTCCCTTGCCAACAAATCAAAAGGGGTTTAATTTTCCTTTATAAAGTTTTCATGTAACATTGTACAATCTACTTCTGATGTTTCCGATTATCCAGCTAATATATTATTTAAATCCCTTCTTATGCCAGTCAAACTCATTGGAGGTTTTTCTTTATTTTATTATCAATTAGCACCTGTATCAGCTGAAAAAAAATTATATTGTTCAATATTATCCAATAATGTTGCTCATTAGCCACTTTAAAAGGAAAGTTGCTTAGGAAAGGATTGGAACTCTTTAGTAAATTGGTTTTTAATTCATTTTCCCAACAAATATATATGTCAAACACTAAGGCTGCTATGATGAGTAAGGCCCAGTTTCTACCCTTAACGAAACTGTAATTAAGAGGTAATCGAAGTTCTACTATAGTTTATTAATCCACGCACATTTCTATCAAGTTGAGAATGACAGCACTTAAATTTATTTAAATTTATTTAAATTTATTTAAATTTAGGAAAGGAGTAAGGTTCAGGCATGATTAAGTAGTACAACCTTTGGCAACTAGCAGCGCCTGAGTCCCTCGTCTGGTAGATTCTTACTACTTCCAATGCTTCACACCCCCCAGTATCCTGGCTTTGTGCCATGCGACTTTGCAATTCTTCTGATTAAAGGCCACCTCACGGATGCTGAGTTTGCATGGGATTTTGGTCAAAAGTTCCAAGAGTAGGCATGAAGAAGCATCTAGTGTCTCAGCTCTCTTGAACTTCTACTATCATCATGGGAATACATGCCAGAGTAGCTGCTGGAAGGGGGAGAGCAAACAGGTGGAGTAGATCTGGCCTGAATCTGAAGCCAGGCACCAACTGGTGGGAAGGGTGAACACAGGGGACTGAGGAGGCTGCAGGAGGGAGCCATGCATGTGAGTCAAGTTCATGCCCTCTCCCATGTCTGCTGCTTGGTGTGCCAGTCTGTCTAATCCTGGAGTTCAGGCAGGAAAGCCCACTGTCCTGCAGAAAAAAAGCATAATTTTAATATCAGATTTATTAGCATCCAGATATATTGTGATCTCCACAGTCTTCTCTATTCATTTTATTTAAAATTTTGGCAAAACAGAAGAGTGCTAGTCACCAGCCCCATCAAGCCTCCCAGGAAAGCATACCTTCCTCAGAGTGTTACTGTAAATATTCAACGGATGCCTCTCTGCTATATCCTGATACACAGAAGTGAATACATGTGAGCTGCTACTGTTAGTGCTTTGTTATAATTTTCGATATTTTATCAAATTATTCCTGTTCTTGTCGTCCATGTGGATAAATCAGGGAAACAGAAGCATAAGTCATTCACCTAAACTTTAACTTCAAGGAGGAGAAGGATCTGTTCAGGGAAGTGTTCTTTGGGGTGTGAGACTTGTTCATTCTTGACACATTTTCATGGGAAGAGACCAGCATGTAGATTCGGAAAGATTCGTATTTTGACCCCAGTTCTGACACGTACCAGCTCTAAGAACTGAGCCAAATTACCCAGAAGTGCTGATAGTTGACCCTGACTGGGAAGTTACTGCCAGACACTGATCTGAGTGTTTTATATGTATGAACAATTAACGTTCACCAACCCTCTTTCAGATAAATTCTATTTTTATTTCCATTTTTAGGTAATGAAAGCACAAGCAGAGAAGTTACGGTTACTCCCTGTTATGTAAGGTGGCCCAGCTCCAGAGACTGTAACTGTAATTTCTAAGTAACATAGCTTCTCAATTTCAAATTTCTTCCCATGCAGTGGGGACAAGGCCCACTTTACAGCATTATTTGTGAGAACTAAATACAAAAAAAAAAACCCAAAAAACAAAACAAAACAGAACAAAAAAAACCCCACAAAAAACCCATAAAGGCCCTGGCACACTGGTTGCCACATCGTGATTACATTTAACAAACGGCTTGTATCATTAAGTTTCTTGGTTGCAAGCAAGAGAAATCAACTCGGGCTGAGTAGAAAAGCTATTTAGAAGAAAGATTTCCGGTAGCTGACAGAATTATGGGAAAGCTGATAAGCAGGATACTCAAACAAATAGGAACCAGAGGAGTTTGGCATCGTGAAGGAATTTAGTAGAAAGATTTCTGGTAGCTGACAGAATTATGGGAAGACTGAAAATCAGCCTACTTAAAAAACCAGCAAGAAGGAAAAGAATTTGGGAGCATGAAGGACAGCCCAAGAGATCACATCCCAGAAACGTTCATTTAGGAAGCTGAGAGAGACAGCATCATCACTGTTTCTCCAAAACACAGCCACTTCCAGACACCACAATAGACACCCCACTCATCGCTGTGTAGAGTTCAAACGTGCCTCTTTGTCCTGTACCAACTGCCTGTAGTAAGTCTTGAGTATGATGCATCTGGTTGTCAAATTAGGACCATCATGCTCTTGCTTTGAGGAGGGGAGGGGGCAATTTTCTCCTATTTGTCTTCTGTAGTGAAGGTCACAGTTTTTTTGTTTTTTTTTTTTTCCCACCAAGACTCAAATGATGAGGGATTCCACCAAAAAAATTCAAATACATTTGCCAACCCACCAAAAAATAAAAGCAAATGTCCACTACACAATGATGTTGATATTCACGGCCATACTAATCTGTTACAGTGTTGGCCTCTCAAGGAAGCCTTTCTTCGTGCCATTCTCAGTAAACTACTCCTACAGCACCTCATGGTAACCCTGAACTTAGCCCCAGACACTTGAGCTTTGAGATCTCAGTGTCTGGAGACCATCTGTTTAACTCTGTTTCCACCACTGAACTATAAATCCCTTGGAAGCAAGGATTATCTCTTATCTTTTTTTCTGTTTGTAGTAAATACCCAATGCCTGGTTCATAGTCAATATTGGATATTTATCAAATTAAGCTGAATGTCAGGAATAAGAAAGGACATTTTTAGTTTAAATTTTTTTCAGTTTTGACAAAAATATCGTAATCCACTAAAAAGATGGCATTAGCCTTAGCCATGTGATATTGCCAATATTGAACTATTTTGACCTACTTAAATGCAATTTTATATGGTTCAACTATATATTTAATATTCAGAGTGTAGGTCACCCTGAGAAGCTGGTGTCGAAGCTTTGTTGCAATTATAAGAAAGACTGTCGGGCGCCTGGGTGGCTCAGTTGGTTAAGCGACTGCCTTCGGCTCAGGTCATGATCCTGGAGTCCCTGGATCGAGTTCCACATCAGGCTCCCTGCTCGGCAGGGAGTCTGCTTCTCCCTCTGACCCTCCCCCCTCTCATGTGCTCTCTTTCATTCTCTCTCTCTCAAATAAATAAATAAAATCTTTAAAAAAAAAAAAAAAAGACTGTCAAGAGGTATCTGCTTAGTTCACCTCTCTGGGATGAGGCAATGGGGTTCAGGTTAAATCCACTGCTAGGTTTGCATAAACAGGAACATTTTCATTTAATATGGATGGAGATTTTGCAGTCTTAGGGGCTTTCTAGCAATTTTTTGTTCTATGTGCCGTGTGCAACCCTCTGATATTTCTGTCCTCTAATCACATAGGGTGAGTGATTGATATTCTATCAGCATTTAGGGAGAGTAGTACAAACAGAGCCAGGTGTGGGAAGCTCATCCTCTGTGCTGGATAACGTGATGCCACCACATACATCAGCCCATGTAAGGGCATGTAAGGCTTACTGCACTGTGAAGTGCACACCAGAAGAAGAAACAGAATGAGAGCAGTCAAGTCTCACTCAATTTGGGGCTGTTCCATTAGACCCCAGAGCCCAAGGTTGTACCATTCCAGCAGCCATTCCAGGTGGGGAAGTTACCAAGCACCTGAATCTCCTGGTAGGCATGGTTCTAGTATCCTCTAGTGGGGGGACGCAGAAAGTTCCCGAGTGCTGAGCAGCTTTGGAAATTGTTGCTGTATCACCATCAGCACAGCTCACAGGTAGTGGTCTGTTACCATGTCAGTTGAAGCAGCAACAGGGTTAGGTCAACACCAGCCATAATACGCTTCCTCATTACATAAAACTTCCAACAGTCACTTGACCACCCTGCCTTAGCCTCCCTCTAGATTCTATCAACTATTTTGCCTGCTATAACCCCCCTGGCCCCCTGCATGCACTTTATGACCAGCGCAATCTTACCAAATGCAAAGTCAGAGAGGGGGAAAGAGCCCTTACTTGTCCTGTTTCTTTGGACAACTTTAACTGATAGAATATATATATATATCTATGTAGAGATCTATCTATCTATCTATCATCTATCTATCTATCTATCTATCTATCATCATCTATCATCTATATCTTTCTGCTCTATGTATCTCTATATATCTATATGCACTTACAGACACATAGATATCTATGTAAGTAGTAAATGGGTAAATATATCTATATAGGTATCACTATCAATATAGATATGGATATAAATCTTTGTATCTGTATCTCCGCATCTGCATTCATTTAGGGGGAAAAGTCACATTAGTAATTAATATCTCTTTTCCATAAAATAATTCATTCAATAAAAAGAGCATATTGTATGCAATGTTTTGAAATATTTCCATCAGGGTGTGATTTTGTTGCCAAAAATAATGAAAATGGTGTCATCTGTAAAAAGTCTCATATTTTCACACTTTAACCCATTTAAAAAATACATTCTATAAAATGAAATTGCATGTATTAAAAGTATTTTGTGTCCTTCCACTTCCCCTTTGGACCCAGCCCAGTATCTCTAGGACCTGCTGGCCCATCACTCTCTCCTGAGCAGTGCAGGCCACATTTTATGATCACATAAACTGCCCACATGCAGCCCTGCTTCTCTCCCAAGATTCTCTTTTGCCCAATTACCAGTCATGCCTCCCTAATTTATGCTCTTACACCATACAACCCTTTGTGACCTCCTACCACCATTGGCTATGTTGGTTCACACTCAAAATGATCCCTCTTTATGTGACTTCATCTTAGATCCAACTTAGTGGTAAAATGGTATCTTTTTTGCACTGTTCAAACTTTTCTGCTTCCCTCAGTCAGAATGAGCAGCTCCTTTTCTGAGTCCACAGAGCACTATCTTTGTATTGCAAAAACTATGATCATATCACAACTGTTGGTTTCTATGTGTCCCTACCAGTTATATGTAGTAATACCTTTAAAGATGGGGACCTTATTTTTTTCGTATGTCAATCTGTCTCCTAAAAAAGGGCTTTATAGAAGGTTGATACTGGGCTCTGCTACTTAAAATGATGGAGAAATTATGCTCTCTAGTTCTGTACTTCTACCCTATTTTCCTCTTATGCTTCTGTGTTTTCAGAGTGCTCCGTGAGCACCTTCATTCTTAGCTTCCCTTTTAGCATTTCTTCAAGGACCATACCTATGGTCTGTATATATTTTTGACTGTGTCCACTTAGACTCATCCTTTCCTGGAGGCATGACTCCCCCTCTGTCAGCCCTCACTGAAGCCCTGAAAGTATCTGTTATAATATAGCACATGTCACTCAGTAGCCAAGAGCTCTGGGCTGGAGGACCTTGCAGAGTAGTCTTACCAGAATTACTGATCTTCTCACTTGAGCTTTCCTCATACTAGGAGTGGTAGGTTGCATTCCAGACCCCCTGCTGCCTCACACCTCTCAGATCCTTTAAGGCCCAACATTGACCTTAACGCGTTGTCCAATTTTCCACATTTGCCGTAATTTCTCTGACAGACCTACATAATGGTGTATGTTTGTGTTCCTACGTGCTGTTTCCATTAAGCGGGGGCAGCAATGTCAAAAAATCGTGCTGTATTATTCAATTTTTATTGAATGGCCAGCGTCTGTTCTGTGGCAAGGATTATTACAACTGGCAGCATTATCATAATAATCAAATAAGTGAGACCTCTGTTTCAACTGGGCCACTTGACATTTTGCACGTTGTCTGTCTCTTTAACGTCACTTTAGAGAAGATGACTCACTCTGTTCTGGTACCAAACTGCTGGCTGAAAAGAGACCTGGATCTTTCAAGGAGTGGTAGAAGGAGCTCAGGATTAAATTAAGAAGAGTGAGGTTTCAGGTATCAGCAGGGATAAATTCATTCTTCGTGTTGTGTAACAAGTGTCTGACTTTCTCTGGGCCTCCATGTTCTCATTTTTAAAAATAGGGTCCCATTTAGCCCACCATACTCAATTTACCAGGAGTTCCCCAGAGAGTAAGTTTCACTGACGTTTCGCTCTTATCCATACCTACATGGAGCTCATTGTACTTGCTCCTCCTACAGTTTCAGTGTAACTATCCTTAGGAAGTCTAGAACCCTTAGTGCTCAGAGAGACACACAGTAACAAAGTTAAGTCTTGGGCAAGGAAGTGTATTTGGCAGAGAGAATGTGAGCCTTAGTGTTCTGTCTGCCATTTCCAGCTAAAACAAGGACAACCATGCCTCTCCTACGTGTAGAGATGAGGCTTCAAATGCTCAGGTTTTTATGACAGACAGCCTCAGGTCAAAGCTCCCCTCCACCAGTTACTAGGTAAGTCTCCTTAGGCAACTGACTTTACCTCTTTGAACTGCAGCTTCCTTGTTTCTAAAACAAAGTATCAATCATCGTGCCCACTGCAGAAGACTTCAGGAATGAATCAGTGGTGACTTAAATGATACTTAATGGCATGACCAAAATGCTAAGTTCATTAAAAAATAATATGAATAGGGATGCCTGGGTGGCACAGTTGGTTAAGCATCCAACTCTTGGTTTCAGCTCAGGTCATGATCTCCCCGGGTCCTGGGATCGAACCCCACATTGGCTCCATGGGGAGTCCACTTGTCTCCCGTCCCTTTGCCCCTCCCTTTGCTCGCTCTCTTTCTCTCTCTCAAATAAATATTTTAAAAATAACAATATGAGTAAACAATATTAATGGAGTCTTTATGATTTTAAGTATTTTAATTTATATGTTTATGTATTACTTTTAATGTTCATTGAGTTAGTACAATGTGAGGTTATGAATAAAACCAGATCCTGCTCCTGAGAAGCTTAATCCTAGTGGGAGAAGTAGTACATCGAGAATTATATGGCTTCTTGGGTAATTGATCATGAACAATGGTCCAGATTTACTGGAGGTATCTTCTTGTGGGAAGAACAAGGATTTGGTGGTAGATGAGCCAATAAAGGCAAATTCTGGCCAAACTGTGAGGACTTGAGCTTTTGGTTCTGGAGGCAGGGAGGAGCCATTTTGGTTTCATTTGTGAAAGTCACAAGAAATGAGGTTTTTTTATTTTTATATTGTTTTAAGTGTTCTTAACTCTCTCTTTCCATAAATATTTATTTAACACCCACAAAATACCAGGCCTTGTGCTAGATGTGCAATAGTCACAAATCACCTAGAGTAATTTAGCTGATACTCAGTGTAGCAGATAGAGCATGAAAAGTAAATAAATAAATGGATACAGGTTGTGGTAAGAACTACTGAAGAACCAAGAAGGGATGCTAAAATGGGTGCTCAGGATTGACTTTACCCAGAACATTCAGGTTCCGCTCTGAAAGAGAAGAAGGTGCCAGAAGAATCTGGAGGATAGGAGTCGGGGTATCTGGGGACCTACATGGGAAAGTAACACAGGTGAGAGTCAGGGTGGTGTGGGTGCCTGTAATGAATTTCTGTGGACAGAATATTACTTCTGTTGCTTCTGGAACATCACTCCTTTGGCATTTCATCTTTCAGAACTTTTTGTGTGCTTATCTGTCAAATGGAGCTGCTGCTGTTAACCCACAGACTGGTTGAGAAATACAAATTACTTCATTTAGGACCTGTGTCTTAGTTCATTTGTGCTTCCATGCTGGAGTGCCATAGCCTGGGTGGCTGAAAAAACAGAAATGTATTTCTCCTAGTTCTGGAGGCTGGGAAGTCCAAGATAAACATGCCAGCTGATCCAGTCCCTGGCGAAAGCCTGCTTCTTGGTTTGCAGACGGCTGCCTTCTTGCTGTTTCCTCACATGGCAGAGAAAGGGAGCTCTGGTCCCTCACCTTCCTACAAGAGCAGATATCCCGTTATGGGCACCCAACCTCATCACCTCACTGAAACTCATTACCTCCCAAAGACCCCATCTCCTAAGGCCATCACACTGGGGATTAGATCTTCAACATACCAATTTTGGGGGACATACAATGCAGTCCACAGCGGCATGGCACCAATGAGTTCACATGAAATATCAGACAGTTCACGTCAGTCCTCTAGTCTGAAATCTTTAATGGTTCCCTCTTTTACTCACAGCCAGTGCCAGAGTCCTCCACATGTCCTACAGGGCCCTCCATCTGGTCTTGGTGGCCTCCTAGTACATTCTCCAGCATTCTATGCCTTTGCCCTTGGTCTTCCTCCACCAGAATCACCCTTCCCTGCTCCCTGGGGGCCTAAATTCCTTCTAGGTCCCCTTCAAGTCTTTGCTCCAGCCCTACCTTCCAATCAGGCTCCCATGACCACTCTACTTATAACCGCAGGCTGCTGTACACCCCACCCCACACTTTGATGTCTCTTACCCTGATCCACATATGCATTCCAACATGGTGTCTAAACCACACAATTATCGAGCTCATTCATAGTGAATTGTCTGCTTCCTCAACTAGCGTCTAAGTTCGTTTTTTTTTTTTTTTTTTTTAAAGATTTTATTTATTTTGCGAGAGAGAGAATGAGAGACAGAGAGCATGAGAGGGAGGAGGGTCAGAGGGAGAAGCAGACTCCCCGCCGAGCAGGGAGCCCGATGTGGGACTCGATCCCGGGACTCCAGGATCATGACCTGAGCCGAAGGCAGTCGCTTAACCAACTGAGCCACCCAGGCGCCCTAGCGTCTAAGTTCTGAAAGGAAAGGATCATGTCTGTTTGGCTCACTGATTTATCCTGAGCACTTAGAACAGTGCCTGGCCCAATAAGTAGTCAGGATTTATTTATAGACTAGATAAACAAATGAGTGAATAGATGGCAATTTGTTGTTAAAGTTGCTGTTGTCCAAAGATGATTATTTTAGACTCTGGATCTGACAATGTGAAAGAGACTGGCAAGAATATATCACCTAGGGGCCTGGACTAGACATTCCAAAGAAGTAATTTAATATTATTTTAGAAAGTAAGCATTTTCTCTCAGTTGCCTTTTCTTGAGCCCCTTCATCCACAGCAACTATTTAAATTCCAAATATAAAGTATATATTAAAAATAATCAATTTCATTTAACATATTGAACTGGGTTTATGGGAAGATGAAGTGTAGTTGTCTAATTAGAGAATTAATGTAGGAGGTAAATATTGCAGGAAAGACCTCCTTTAGGCCCTGACTGACTGTGGTATTTCATTATGCTTTAATTACTCCAGGTAATTTGTGGTTGGAGATGGATCCCATGCATCATGGAAGCTTTAACTGCTGTGATTTTCCATTATGCAGAGTTTTTGTGCAGGAGAGAGATGAGTTGAGTAAGGAGGATATTTTCTACAACTGGGATAGGGATGGTGCCCCCACCCCAGGGAGGGCAGTATGCACTGTGGAGAAAATGAATCTCTTATGTGGTGGTCACATTGTCAACCAATATAAATCAAAGGAACTGGCCTGGTCAAAATTGGAAGGAAGTCGAATGCAAGAGAAAGTGCCTTTTAGATGAAGAAAAGGAATAGTGAAGCATTGCATTTAGGTAAAGCCCAGGTCTTCTAAAGAGAGGGACCAGCTTCAAATACTGACTAGGTTATATACTGCATGTATGAACAGGGGCATATGACTTAATCTCTCTGAGACTCACTTAACCCATCTACAGAAGGATCTATTTCAGAGAGTGTTGTGATCTTAACTGACATGGTGTGTGCACTGCACTTGGCATATATCAGAACAAGTATTAGGGTTTACCTTCCTTTTTTATCCGCAAAGTGAGAGAACTGGACAATCTCGGTTCTTTTTTCAAGTATTTATCATGCTTCTGTGCTTCATAAAATGTGCTCATTTCCAGGGTACCTGGGTGGCTCAGTCGGTTAAGTGTCACACTCGATTTTGTCTCAGGTCATGATCTCAGCTTCATGAACCCCATCTTAGGCTCTGCACTGGGCATGGAGCCTGCTTAGGATTCTCTCTCTCCTGCTTCCTCTGCCCCTCCCCACCACTCACTCTCTCTCTCTCTCTCCCTTTCTCTCTGAAAAAAAAAAAAAAAGATGCTAATTTCCATCATCTCATAAAATCCTCATAATTCATGAGAAAGCTAGCATTGTGTCCACTTTCCAGACTATGAAAGTGAGCTACAGAGAGGTAGAGAGATTTATCCACAAAGTTATCTGGCTGCAGCTAGAACCCTGGTAGAACCAGCTTTATACAACCCTTTTTACTACCTCATCTCTCCACCAATAAATAGTGATTCTTTTCCTAAAACAAACACGTCTAGTTAATCTCACCTTCTAGTTAATTACGAAGGAAATAACCAGATTCACAGGATTTTCCATTGAGTTAGTACTGACTGATAGAAGGAACATAAAAACACTCTTGTCTCAAAGAAAAAAGATGTGTTAGAGAAAAGCTAATCCCCATCCTTTTCTCCTGGCCATGGTCAAGGGCAATTTTAAAGATAAATGCCTAAGAAACCAGTGATTGTCCTTTTACACATCCAGAGACTTATTGAAATAGAATTGCTTAATTTGGGCTTCAAACTCAATACACTATAAGAGCATGGATTGTATTGTCATTATGCCTGGCTTAAATCCCATCTAGATCTGTGGCTGTGTGACTTTAAGAAGGCACTCCACCTCTCTGAGCCACATTTTCTTAAGTCATAAACCAGAAATCCTGCAAGAATGAAATTTGGAGATTTTCTAGGTAGATAGAGGTATAGATTTAGGTATATATTCCTTAGTATGGTGCCCACGTGTAATAAGCACTCAGTACAAATTAGCTTTCATTAGTATGAAGATTAGTAAGAAAAATGGTATCAACGAAAATTTCTCTTCTATGAATCAGCAACCTCCATTTTTCTAATAGCAAGCAACAATTACCAAAACAAACTTTTAAGGGAAAATGGAATGGAATTTTAAGAGTCGTAAGGTTCAAATAGGAACCCTGATAGACTCAACAGAATTGAGGGACATTGTTTCGAAACCTGAATATGTCTTTGCTAGTTAGTAATTTACCTCTGTGGTGAAATTATCCAGAATCTTGGGTTGAGGAAATATTATATAATACTATAAGGTTCAAAGCTTAACTTTTCCAATATGGAATTATTTCTTGCTTTATGGGCTATGGGGAAGGTACAGAACAAATGTAGAAGTTTTGGAAAACAATCTGACAAAACAAATGTTATCCAATAAAATTAATTTCTCAGAGAATTATTTACAGTAGTAAGCAAAGTAAATTCCTCACAACAATCTTAGAAACTGTATTTTGTTAGCCTATTTTTTCTTTTTTTTTAAAAGATTTTATTTATTTATTTGACAGAGAGAGACACAGCTAGAGAGGGAACACAAGCAGGGGGAGTGGGAGAGGGAGAAGCAGGCCACCTGTGGAGCAGGGAGCCTGATGCAGGGCTCGATCCCAGGACCCTGGGACCAGGACCTGAGCCAAAGGCAGACGCTTAACGACTGAGCCACCCTGGCGCCCCTTATTAAATTTTTTTTTTTTTTAAGATTTTATTTATTTATTTGACAGAGAGAGAGATAGCGAGAGCAGGAACACAAGCAGGGGGAGTGGGAGAGGGAGACGCAGGCTTCCTGCCAAGCGGGGAGCCCGATGTGGGACTCGATCCCAGGACCCTGGGATCATGACCTGAGCCAAAGGCAGACGCTTAACGACTGAGCCACCCTGGCGCCCAAAATTTAAAAACAGACTTACAAAATTCAAAAGTCACAATAGGATATTTTGGAGATATTAAAATTAAATGTGGAAAGCATTTTTTAATGGCATTGCAAAATGTTTGTATTTTAGTATTAAATGGAAGCAAAATCAGGTGACTGCATGGGTTATGCAAAATCTCAACTATAAAAAGCTATTCTTTGGGAAATGTTATGGCAGCAATTAGTTCTGAGATATGAATATGGATGAGAGTTTATTTTATTTTATATTTATTTTATTATTTTATATTTTACTTTTATTTACTTCAAAAAGGAAAACATATGCCATTTACAGTCAAAAAATAAAATACTATTTTAAAATAAGTCATCTCTAGAAGATAGAAAATAAAAGGACATTTTTCTCCCCATGGAGTTAAAGGCACTCTCAATTTTGCTGGTTTAGTGTTTTGTGAGCTAACTTTACCAACCCTGACCCACAGTGGCAGCGAAATCTCTCCCTGTCCCTGTGTGACTCCTGTGTGAAAAAAGAAACAAGCTGTTCACATCTGTCTTATCTTTTAATAATTGTATTTTAAATTATAGCTATTTGTCAAAAACTCTTAAACTTGTAGCTGTGGATCTATAAGTTCCATGACGTATCTTCTCTGGAAAGGGCTGATGTGATTAGAAATGGTTCTATTATCAATCATTCAACTCAGGCACTCGCTCATCCTCTCTTGTTCACTCTCTCTCTCTTCAATTACTCTAAATATTTTAGACAAAAGATCAGACCCACCCTTCCTCCTCTCAGCTATGGTTATCAATAAGGCAATTTTAAATCTTCCCTTAGAAAGAACTTTCCTGGGGAGACTTCTTGCCAGTGCCAATTAAGGGAAAGCTAATTCTTACACTCTCCATGGACTTAGCATTAGATTGTAACAAGTGTGGTTAAAAATAGCCCCTTTGAAACAAAGTGACTTTTCTGACATTTGATGGGGTCTCTAGTTGGTTTTTATTCCTCAGGTCCTGAGGACTAGCACATTCCAAAGTGTCACTTACTTGTGAAAGTAGTCTGCAAAGGAGATGTTCCTCCTCTCCTGACCCTGGGAGAGACTTCTGTAGAAAAAGGAGAGAGATCGAGAGTTGAAGATTGTTCCTGTGTATTTGCCTTCCTTCTTTTAGGCATAAACAGGACATTTTGAGTATGCTCTTCATCTCTCCATCCAGCCTCTTTGTCTGATCTCAGAGAAGTTCTTTGTCTCATGGTTTACCATGGGAGAGAATTGTAGGGCTGCTCTGCCTGAATTTCTATCTGGAAATTTACAGTTAGATAGTTCCTTACTCAGCTCTCCCCACCCCCTGTACAAGCAATTTCACCTTCTTATGTAGTAATTGACTGTATATGTGTCTTTCTTTAAACTGTCCTCTAAGAATATTTATGATCCAGAAAAATGTCTTATTTTCTTTGAGTGGATTGTAACAATTTGTCTTACAATATTTAGATCCATGGAGACTAATTCTATTTGTTTTAAATCAAATTAAATCTGAGCACCCACTGACCAAGGCAGTGACTAATTCAATCTATTATATTATGGGGTCCACCTGTCTTCCTTGGGAACCAAGACCACACCTCCGAAATAGGAAGGGGATGTGGTCTTCAGTCAGCTGTGGGCGCCATCCTTGCCTTAGTGCTTTCCTCCACAGTGCACCATAACTAAGCCCTCAGTTCGCAGCCCAGCAAAGCTCTGAGGCCTCAGGTCTTCATGTCAAGTCATGGCTGACAACCTGGAGCAGTTCTGTAACCAAGGGGCAGCAGGCAAGTGGGGCAAGATCTCCACAGTTCCTAAATCTCTAACCTGCCATTCCCTTCCATTATCCCACCTCCCTCCCTCCTAGATGGAATCCTCAGTGAGGTTCTCTCTTCCCTGCTTGATGAGCCCTCACTTCCCAAATACACCCTGATTAGACATGCATCTGTGTTTTTTGGCCCTACAATGTCTTTTCAGCCTTAAAAACACAAAAATGTTGAGAACCTACTAGATGAAAGCTTTTTCACAAGGATAATCTTGCATGGAACTTGCATTTTTTTTTACCTGAGTTGGGTAAAGAGATCTACATTTAATGGATAAAGAAACTGAGACCCAGAGAGCTGAGGTAACTTGACAAATATCATGGAAGTCTTAGACCAGAACTGGTAATTGGTCCCGATCATCTCATTGATTTCTCATCCTTCCTGTATTACATAAGCTGGCCAGCGGTCCCAGTTTGCATAGGATTGGGAATTTCTGAGGACATGGGCTTTCAGGGCTAAACCTGGAACAATTCCTGTTAAGCCAGGGTGAGTTGGTCACCTTATTACTACGTACACCATGGTTCCTATCTTGGAGGCCCCAAAAAGGGTCACAGAGTTTATACAATACTTTAAGTATTACAAAAGCTAAACAAAATAATTTTTTTATTAAAGATTTTTTTTTTATTTATTTGACAGAGAGAGAGATAGCAAGAGCAGGAACACAAGCAGGGGGAGTGGGAGAGGGAGAAGCAGGCTTCCCGCCGAGCAGGGAGCCCTGTGTGGGGCTTGATCCCAGGACCCTGGGATCATGCCCTGAGCTGAAGGCAGACACTTAATGACTGAGCCACCCAGGAGCCGCTTAACAAAGTCATTTTTACTCACATTACACTTATTAACTTTGTCTTTGGATCACTATTTCTACTTCTCCTCCATTTTCTTTTACCTCCTTCTGCTCTTTTTGTTGTTGTTGTTGGGGATATTTAATTTGATATGTTAGCTGGTGCCTAGCAGAAGCCCCATGCACTTCTTACTGCACAGACTTTGAGGAAGGGCCTCCCTCCTTCTGATTCCATTGTCATTTTAATGCATATTTAAGAGGCATGTTAAAATTAGACATGGTTTCAAATTCGGGCACTATCGCTTCTGAATATCATTGCCTTGAGTGAATCATTTAAGCTCCTGTATTTTATAACAATATTCCACATTCCATCCATCTCATTCCATTCTCAGGTTCAAATTTGGTGTTCTGAATAAAAGTAATTAAAAACTTTAAGTATGAATATTCTTGCCATGTAGCGATGCTTTTTCTGTTTAGAGAGAGAGGATAATGACCTGGTTTTTTGTGGGGTCTTACTAAGAGGAATGAATATCTTTTGGAAAAACACATTTCTGAATTAAGATTATTTTGATCAGTTGTTGATTTATTATAGGTAGCACAAGGGGCACATTTCTACTTTGGACTTCCTGGGAGGTATCTGGATGTGATCATGTGTATCTTGGTATAAATCCACACTTGACTTAACTGATTCTTGGTATAAATCTTCTCTTGACTTAATTCGTTCTTGCAGAATCATCAAAAGTGTGTCTGAGTGACTTTGCTGGTCATGGTCTCTTGTGCCAACATGTACTGTGGGCTTGGATCCCCCAGAGTGCAGTGATAAATCACCCACTTCAATCTGCACCATTGCTGAGTTGCTGCAGTGTCCAGAGAGCTCTTTTTAAGAGAGGAAAGTGTCCCTGCTGATTATCTCAGGCACATGAATGCTGTTATCTAGCCAAGAATGAGTTCATGTGTAAGGTTTTTAATTCAGGCCACGATGGATACCCAATCTTCTCAGGAAATCCCTGGGATGCCATGTGTGAAAGGGGTAAATAGAGAAGAAAGATGATGAAATCTAGAAATCTCTTGGAAAATCTGGTTGTCTGGAGAGACAGTCTGAAGTGAAAAAGATGAAAAGAATGGGGAGAAATGTAAAGTTCTGAAGTTTAGCCTGAAGAATGAAAAGTCAGCCAGTTCATATCAGAGCTCCCTGTTTGGGGATTTATTTGGTTAAGATGTTAAAAAAGTGTTTCTTTGATTCCCATTCTGCTATTGTTCTTTCATATTTAAAGACAGAGAATTTCAGAATGGATTAAAACACATGACCTAACAATATGTTGTCCATAAGAAACTTACTTCAAATATAACAACATAAAAAGGCTGAAAGTAAGAAGGTAGAAACAGATATATTATTAAAATATTACATGAAGGAAAGCAGGACTGGCCATATTAATATCAAATAAACTAGACATAGAATAAAGCAAATCACCAGAGACAGAGAGGAATATATTATAATGATACAACAGTCAAAATCCCAAGGAACATAGCAATCCTAAGGTAGATGCACCAAATCACATAGCTGCAAACTATGTGAAGCAAAAGCAAATAAAATTGAAAGGCTAAATAGACAAATTACAATTATACTTGGAGATTTCAACATTTGTTTCTGAACAATTGATAGAACAACTAGACAAAAAGTCAACGAGAATATAGAAAAACTCATAAACACCACCAATCAGCGAGATACACATTACATTTATAGTACACACAACAGTAGAAAAAACATTACCTTCAAGTCCACAGGGAACATATATTGGGATACACCATATCTTGGGACATAAAACAAATCCTAACAAATTTAAGAAATGAAATCATACAGAATGTATTCTCTGAACATACTGAAATCAAACTATAAATTTAATCACAGGAAGTTAAAAGGAAAATCCCAAACATGGAGAATAAATAACACCTGTCTAAATATTTCAGAAAATGAAGAGGGAGTCTCAAGGGAAATTTTAAAAATGCATTGAACTGAATGGCAATGAAAATACAAAACTTTGACAACTTAGATGAAATGAATTAATTTATTGAAAAACAGAAACTACCATAATTCACCTAATATGAAATAGAAACCTTGAATAGCCTTATAGTTATTAAGGATATCATATTTATAATTTAAACAGTCTTCAAAAAGAAACTTTCAGACCCAGATGATTTCTTTGGGGAATTTTACCAACATTTAGGAAAATAACACCAATTTGATACAATCTTTGACAGAAATAGATGAATTGGACTTTATCAACATTAAAAAAAAATTGCCCTATCAAAGACCCTGTAAAGAGCAGAGAAAAATGAGCTACAGAGTGGGAGGAAATATTTGCAAACTACATATCTGAAGAAGACTAGTATCTAGAATATATAAAGAACTCTCAAATCTCAACAGTTAAAAAAAAGATTAATCAGGGGCGGAGCAAGATGGCGGAGGAGTAGGAGACCTGGATTTCGTCTCCTCTCAGGAATTCAGCTGGATAGGGATCAAACCATTCTGAAAACCTACAAACTCAACAGGAGATCGAAGGAAAGAAGAGCAACAACTCTCTCATCAGAAAAGTGACCACTTTCTGGAAGGTAGGACGTGCGGAGAAGTGAATCCGAGGCGATATTCGGGAGGATAGACGGCGGGGGAGGGGCCTCCTACGGCCGCTTCTGGCAAGTGATAGAACCACGGAGCACAAAATCGGAACTTTTAAAAGTCTGCTCCGCTGAGGGACGTCCCTCCG